>NW_004524711.1:7118298-7142038 GCF_000260255.1 Octodon degus | reverse complement strand
AATGGTGTTTGTAAATAGGATATCAAGTCCGCATCTTGTACAGCAATTAACCACTAGGAAGAATGTATGCAATGTGTTAATTATTGAAACTGTCTCATTGCTATTTGTTTCTCAATAAAATTATGGAAAAAAATAAAACAAAACAAACAAACAAAAAAAACCAAAACGGGATGCAAAGGACCATTTTGTATCTGTATATACAAAATAGTTAGGATAGATCTACAGCTACTTTTTCTTAATTCAATGAGAAGAAAGATTTGTACTAATAGCATTTGGACAGGATATCATGTCTGCATCTTGTATTATGAATAACCACTAGGAAGATAACAATATGCAATGCATTGATGATTAAAAATGTCCTATTAATTGGTTTTGAAACTGTCTCATTGCCATTTGTTTCTCAATAAAATTAATAAAAAATTCTTCCTATTAAAAAAAGAGAGAGAGAGAGGAACTTAAGGGCTGGGGAGATGGCTCAGTGGAATAAGCATTTCCCTGACAAGCACAAGGACCTGAGTTCAATCCCTGGTTCCAGTGAAAAAAAAGGGCTGGGGAGATAGCTCAGTAGAATAAGCACCTGCCTGACAAGCACAGGGTCCTGAGTTCAATCCCTCCTACCACAAAAAGAGAGAGAGAGAGAGAGGAACTTAAGAAAGGAAGAAGCATTAAGTTATTTTCATGACTCTCAAGTTCTGTAGTTTCAAGAAAGTCAGAGGCAGGCACCAACAAACGACCTTGTCAGCAGACATTTAATGAGATCACACTAGCACCAGGCACTGTCTCGCTTTGTGTTACCAGGAACACAACGGTGCGTGTCTCCACAAAGCTGTAGGGAAAGTTGGAAATATGTAGTTACTACAAAGCTGCACAAAGCTAATATCCTAAGAGAGATTCAAGCCAACAGCCCGGAGGCTATAAGAATCCCAGCAGGAGTGTCCCTACAACATATACGCGGCTGTCCTATTGTGCTGGTCAGGTAAGCACCCCTTGGTCTTTTGAACTATCCTAGACAATGCGAACAGCACTAGGAAAGGACATGCAGACTGTTACTGCGGGACTGTGCTTTGACATGGGCTGACATCTGGTCAGCTTCACAATAATAAAGTCACACACACCAGCAGTACAGAAACAGCTGACAGTCTCAATGAAAAATTAGGTTTTCCACTTCTAACTTCCAGGGGTTATTCAAAGTGTGAGACATGTAAGGGAGTGGGGGAAAGAGATTCATGAAAATTGATGAGGAGTGTTTGGGCTGGAGCCCTCTGGAATCTGCTCCCATCCCCTGGATGGCCCAGCCTGGCCTGGCTCACCCTGGTGCCTTTGAAGTGTGTTACCTGGATGGTGAGCTAAGCCGCGCCTGGCAGGACGGGCAGGAAGGCTGTGTGGTCTGGCAAAGGGCTGAGCAGAGGGAAGAAGGACAAGGCCGAGTCTGGCGCTGACTCACAGCACTTTCTATGCCAGCAGTTCACCACATGGGCCAGCTAGGAGAGGAGGAGAAGACCTGAGTGAGGATCTCACAAGGAAATCCAGATGTCCTTCAAGGGCATAAACAAGGTAGCCTTCCATCTCTGTTAGGGCTCTTTCTCTGTGTGTCTTGAGACTTATTTGTCTTTTTCCTTTTCTGGCAAGTCCTCTTTAGGGCTGAATTTTGTCTCTGCCATTGTCACTGTGGTCAGGTCCAGCTGGTCAAGAGCTCATAGGGCCTGACCATCCACTACTCCAAGGCTGTCTTTTACCTTTCCTTTTAGTTTAAGTAAAATCTGGGTTATTGCCCTGTTCTGAGGATGTATCTGGGTGGGCCTCTACCTCTGTTCCTTGACAACAAAAACTTTGGGAGTGGAGAGAATAAGAAATGCTCTTGACCTGGCAAGGGCCTCTCAGCAAGGCTCTGGTTTGGTCTGTTGCTGGAGCAACTGCAGAGAATTTTTAAAAATAGGTACTTTTGGTACAGGAACAAAGAACAACAACAAAAAAAGTCACTCCTTTAAAGTGAATACTTTTCTGTGGCCTTGGCTTCTATTTTTCTCTGCCTCCCTCTTTCCTCCCCAGGGTTCTCAGGCCAAACTTCTTCCATTTTTTTGCCATTGTATCCTTCCTATTGACTCGGGAACAAAAGGTTCATTTTCCTCCTTCTGTGATGTTCTCCTCCCTTCCTCTCCTTGCTGTTTGAGGTACATTCCTCTTGACTCCATTATCAGTGGGAGCACCTTGGTCCAGAGTGAACTCTCCCTGAGAGCACACTGGACCAGAGTCATCATACAGGTGGGACTTGGGTCAGAGTGGCTTCACCAGCAGGCTGAGTAGCCTTGATGAGTTACTGCTTTGAGGCTCAGTTTACTTTCTGTGTCAAATGCAAATAGTTTAATCTACTACATGAGCTACTTTCCTGTTGCTGGGATAAAATACCAGATACCTGCAAGTTAAAAGAGGAGAAATTTATTCGGCTAATGGTTTCCAGTGGGCTCAGTCCAAGGTCAGCTGGCTCCAAGGCACAAACAACATGGTGGAAAGGCCTGGCAGAGGAAGTTGCTCAATCTGTGGCAGCCAGGAAGCTGAGCAAGAAGGGAGGAGCTAGTGACAAAAGTACTCTCTTCCAAGTCACCCTCTGTGATCCACCTACCATTGTACCCCACCTCCTAGCACAGCTCCTGAAGTCATCAGGAGTTGAATCCACTGACAAACACCGTGCTCTTGCCACCCAGTTGCCTTTCAAATATGGGAGACATTGGGCTACTATTTATTTATTTATTTATTTAGCTTTAAACAATTTATTTAACTTAAATGAGCTTACATTTGTTTCTTTTTTCTTTCTTTCTTTTCTTTTCTTTTTGTGGAACCAGGGATTGAACTCAGGCCCTTGTGCTTGCCAGGGAAGCACTCATTCTACTGAGCCATCTGCCTGGCCCTACATTTGTTTCTGAAGTGACTTCTATTTATTTTGATACATCTTTTCCCAATGGTGATATACAGGATCTTCAAGGCAATATAAATATTTTATAAATATTTGAATATTTGGGTATATACCTGCACAATACCTCAGCAATATCTTTCAGCAAGAAAAACACTGAAGAGTAAAGACTAGACACAATTACTAGGGTTTTTTTTTTTTTTTTTTGGTGGATCCAGGGATTGAACTCAGGCCTTGCACTTGCCAGGGAAGTGCTTATTCCACTGAGCCATCTCCCCAGCTCCATACAATTACTAGGTATAGTGAAAATCTGCTGCAAATATTTCTGAGGTAAGAAGGCACCAAATGCCTGTTCAACTAAGAAAACCACCCTTACAACACAGGATGATTTTATTTTTATGTGGGATCTAGAACATGTAAGCTGCCAATTGGGTGCTGAATGGCAGAGCAACATCCCCAGTTTATGCCATGAATTCGTAGGAAATAGGTTCCAACAACTCAGGGTCCTTCCCATTGGTCCTCACAAAGTGTGTTTCTCTGGGAGGGGCAGGCTGGTGCTTCAGTTGAACCCACGTGTACCTTTCTCTTTGGCTTCCTTCTTTTTCTGATCATTTTCTTTGACACATGTCAGGAAGCTATCACAACTTTTTGAGTGTTTAATATGCTCAATACACACATTAATCCTCTTGGCAAGTATCTTGCCCTTGACTTCCTTGTTTACAACAATGCCAACAGCATGCTGGGTAACACTGTAGACTTCCCGTTTTGCCATGGTAACATTTGTGAGGCCTTCTTTTTTGCACAGTACTCATTCCCTTGATGTCTACAATACCACCCTTTTTGTAGATCGCACGTATGTGGCCAAATGAACAACTCCATGTTTTCTTCTTTTTTAAAAAAACAATTTATTATTTATTTATTTATTTTTTAATTTTTATTTATTTATGTGTGTGTGTGTGGCCAGCTCAGCCCACCAGGGGGCGGGGCTGGCTGGCATGTGGTGCTGGGGGATTGAACTGCGGTTCCTGTGCTTTGCTAAGCTTGTTCTAAGTAGGTGCTTTAGACCACTGAGCCATCTCACCAGCCCAACCCCATATTTTCTAAAAGCCTGGAGAACATATGCTAGTTTCCCCTCCTCTTGCCCTTTAGTCATTTTGGCAAATTACTGGAAGATGGTGGTTCTGGGGCTACATTTTAGATCCCCTCTGTACAGGGTTGGAGGGATTAGGAAAGATAACTATATAATTCTCAAATTCTTAGCATGCTGCCCAGTAAATGGATAGGGACTTTGGATCTGGGCTTCCAATTCTTCCTATGCATATGGAGAACAGAAAGCATTCTTTCTTTGAAAGAGAGCCTTGACTTGTCCATTTAACGTGTCCTCCTGTACCAGATGTGCTAACGATTGCCTGTCCTGCTACTGTTCCTGGTTTGTGTGTCTCAGCGCTTTGAACTCTCCTTACCCCTTGCACAGATGGTTCAATGTTGGACGCCTCATCCTGTGATGGCCCACCCTGGGTGAGCCTAGGCCGATTGGATTCTTTGCTTCATAGTGGGAATCAAAGCACGGAAGAAAGGACCACTTGGGATGGTTGTTGGTGTTGAGAAGCTTTAGGTAGCTGGCGTATTGGAACAGGGACAAGGTGAACAAATATTCAGTTGCAAGTGAGGAGGATGGGACCAATTAGCCAGAGTTAGGTGAGGGGGCTCTGGATCACAAACATTTTGGCTTTTCTAATCAAGCGGCACACAGCACTTTCTTCAGGAATCTGTGACATTCCTGGCACATTTTCAACAACTCCTCTCTGTACTTGAAGTCACTAGAGGTAGCTTTTGACCTGCAAGGGCCTTTATTAGAACATCTTCATGGACCTTCTGATTTTGAGTGCTGCTGGGCTAACATGAAAAGCCTCTTCATCTCCCTCCTTGAAGAGTATTAGGACACAGAGTCCTCATGGAATATTGACTCTGCAGGATGCTACATGATAAGAATTTATTCTCTTGTGAAGTTTCATGCTAGACATTTTTCAGGCTTAGAAAACTCTTGTGGGGTCAGACAGTTTCCTCCTTTTGCTCAGCTTGAACTCTGTCCATTGTCCTTTTCGTTTCCTCAGGGAGCTTTGTAGCTGCATCTCTTTTTTCTAAGTTGACTGAGTTCTAGGACACCAGAGATCTTTTTCCTTCTCCTAAGGACTGGTTGTCTCAAGGCTGAGGCCTTAGAGACCTCCAAATTCTCATTAGAGAGCTTAAAACGATATCCTGCTTTTCTGAGAAGACTGCCATGCTGGCTTTCTCCCCTATCTTTTTGAGAATTCATTGGTTAGTGACAAACTTAATTACTTGGTACACAGCACAGTACCTATCTGATGAAGAGAACCACTGTACCCCCTGGAAACAAAAGCCCAAAGAAAGGCTGGCCAGCAGTTTAAGTGTCAGAGCAAGCCAGCTTGTGGAGACCTGGGGAGAAGGCCACCCCTCTCCACCATGCTGGGCTCACTGCCAAGGTGCTGCTACAGACCTGAGCTCTGGGAAAAGCTCATTCACTGTGGCACAGAAATGCAAGGGAGTCTTGTTCTCATGTGCTCAACAAGGAAAAGCCCCCAGGAAGGCACTTTCAAGGACTCTGGCGGGGACTTGGGAGATCTTTTCTCCTCTCTACAAGGAGGAAGTGTCCACCAACCAGCAGGGTGTGCAGTCCTCCAGGTTGTCTACATGGGAAAGGATTTAGAGGTGTTCTGGGATCCTCTTTCTATAGCTGTAATCTTTCTCCACAGAGTATAGCCTTGGGGCAATCATAACAGGGGAAAAATATTCCTCTAGCTTGTTAGCTGCAGCTCAGCTAAGGCAACACTGGGATATTTCTGTGATGTTACCTTAGAAGCCAGGAAGAGCAATCTAAGCCACTTGTTATTTGAAATCTTCTAATACAAGGGAAAGAAACTTTTTCTACAAGCCAGTACTTTCAGTAATTTTTCTTTTTCTTTTTGGTGGAACCAGGCATTGAACTCAGACCCTTGTGCTTGCCAGGGAAGTGTTTATTCTACTGAGCCATCTCAGTAGAATAAACTGAGGGCCTACTTTCAGTAATTTCTTAACTTAGATTTCCTCTCCCAGGATTTCAGTGGAGAAATAATTTGGAGTGAGCAAGATAATGACCTGAAATGCCAGAACTATTTGATATGCTGTGTGTTTGTGTACCACTTTCTCTTTGTCCTTTGAGATATAGACCACATTCTTTTATTAAAAAATTATTTTCATTTAGTCTTTGATACAGGATCTTGCTATGCAGCTTGTACTCATAGTGATCCTCTTGTCTCAGCCTTCCTAGTTCTGGGATCTCAGGCGTGCACCACCATGCCCAGTTTTGGGACCGGCACAGCATGTGGTAGCAGGGATTAAACTCAGGACCTTGAGCTTGCTAGGCAGGTGCTTAGACCGCTGAGCTATCTCCCTAGCCCTAGATCACATTCTTGAGTAAGATCAGGAGCCAGGCATGTGGTGAAACGCCCCAAAATAACCTGCTGATTCTTACATCGTCAGCCCCAAATAATTTTCAGATAACTATGGGAAAATAGGAAAAATCACAGTGGGTCCAGGTTTGTGCTCACGTGGAGAAAAACCCTGTCAGGGACCTCAGGGTGGATGTATTGGTGTGAGGGAAGCCAGATAAAAACTAGGCGTTCTAGTTAAACTGGAGTTGCAGATAAATAACAATTCTGGATGTACATCAGTCCCATTCAACGCTTAAGACACACTTACATTAGAATCATCTGTTGGTCCAATTAGAAGATGGAGACACAACTACAAACACACTCAGCCAGCTTATCTCTGACAAAAAGGCCAAGCATGCACACTGGAAGATTTAACTGACTGTTCTGTGTTTTTATTTGTTGGCCCTGGCAACTCTGCTTGGGTCAGGCTTTGTGCCCTGGCATCTTTGGGTCTGTGTGGAGGTTGTGTATGACATATTTTCATGGAAGAAGCCCACTATCTAAACAAACAGAATGTATATGTCCACGTGTATCTGTGTCGTAAGAGGACACACTAGCTGCATCAGAGGTTGTTTCAGTGTTTTTAATTTTTGTTTCTTGAATGATTCCACAATTATTAACTTTCTATTTCCAAATGTTTCTCAAGTCCTTGGCAATTGCTGGAGAATTCCAAAGGTCGCTTGGAAGAATGTGCTCCTGGGATTCTTAGAGCAGTCTGCAGATCTTTCCCCCTGTTTCTCTGTCATTATTTAGGGCTGTTTTCATCACACTTCTTTTTCTCCCCTTTGATGAGCAACTGAGGAGATAAAATATGAAGACAGAAGCTGTGGGAGCTCAGGTGTGGCTGGAGAAAAAGAGATCAAATCTTAGAAGTTCCAGGGGGCGTGAGGGCCACTAGCAACAGTTTTGTGGATGCGGGCTACAGAGGATCTGGGCTGGGCCCCAGCGAAGCCTGAGGTGGTTGAGACAGTCCTGCAGGTCTGCGGAAGGAAGGTGCTAGCAGCTGGCTCTGGGTTGTGTGAGGGGAGTGGCCAGGGAGGGAGGGAGGGAGGGTTTTAGGCCCTGGGCTAAATCCTGGAGGTGGGAGCAGAATAGGGCAGCATGGTGGGTTGGGATGGAATCCAGCAGGCTGCCTAGAACTCCGTTTGCCCTGTAAGGGAGGTATCTGTATTTTTCTGTGCAAGGCAGGTTTGCTGGGGTTTGATGCTGGTGGTCAGAGGACCTGACCAGGATTAAGCAGTGTTGTGTGTGAGACAGGAGAGGCTGTTGGCTGGGTACAGCTTTCCAGGCCTGAAGAACACTTGCCGTTTGTGTGGTTAGACTTGCATTGTGGAACCAAGTGCTCCTGTGGTGCCCAGAGGAGCGTCTACTTTTCTTGGCTACCTTACCGGGGGTAGCTGTGCTGCTGGGTGCCTGGGTCTCAGCTTTGTGCCTGCAGCACACTCTCTGCCTTGGTGAGGGGCCTCGGTGGGCTGGGGGAAGCTGAAAAAGGCAGGAGTTTTGTGGTCTCCAGAGCTGGCCCACTCAGGTCCCTGCCCCTTCTTGGCTGACTACCAAGGCTTTCTCTTTTTTCTGCCACAGCTCTAGCTCCTGACCTGGGAGCCTCAGTCAAAGCAGTATGTGGCTTTGGCCTCAGTTTCCTCATCTGCAAAATGGACAGCAGCTCACTTACCTCTCAGACTCCAACTACTAAGCCTCTGTTGAGGCCGGGTAGACTTAGCATTAAGAATGCTTGTGGGATCATCTCTGATATTTTCATTGTCTTAAATTTGAGGATTCTTGAAGATCTTGAAATGAGATCTTTGGGAATGTCCATTTTACTGGACACCAAATTATTGATAATATATTCTATAGGGGCTGGCTATTAGTGGTTTTACATATCTTTTCTGTGCTTTTAGACATCACTGTACATCTTCTGAACAGGGAGGAGTTAACATCACCTTTAGCCATCAACTTTCTGCTAGAAAGGGAGAGAGAGTGCCATGCTGTTTGTGCACCTGCTTCTCAAGGACGTGGGCCAGTGAGCAGTGCTTTTGTGGAAGGAGCCATAACTTCCAGGTTCTATACTGTGGGTTCTGGGAGACCTTAGAAGTACGTGCTTCTTGGTTCAGTACACACAACTCACTGTTGCCTGCCTCCTGGAGTGTAATATCAGGAATCAGAGCAGGGGAAAGGAAAGGAGAGGGAACAGGGAAGGGTGGATGGAGGAGGAGAGAGAAAGGAGAGTGAAAGAGAAAACCGCACTGTCGTGAAAACTTTAAAACCTTCCTTTCAACTTTCCCATATAATTATGCAGGGAAAGGGCTCCTGTGAGTTGCAACTTGTTGGGCAGCATCCCCAGGACGTGTTTGACTGGCTCAGAGTTGGGGGAAATCTCATTTCTGGTGACCCTCCCCCCTCCCTGTCTTCTGGTTTTAATTCCCTTTCTGGGAGGTGCTTGTGAAAGGTTTAAAACGTTTTAGTGTCCTCAGCCAAGAAACCCTCTCTGGGGTTGGCCTGGAGACCTGGGAAGGGCTTGGCTGAAGCAGGTTGCTCACCCCTGGTGACTCAGGACTTAGCTCCTTCAAGACCTGAGGAGGACCACTGGGGCAGGTGCTGTGGAAAAAGAGGGTGCTGGGGTCCTGCAGGAGCACGTGCAGCCTGGCTGGACCCCACCAAGGCAGGGAGCCCTTTTGGACTCCAGAATTGTGCTGTGGACAGATGTTGCCTCTTGCTTTGCAGAGGCCTCCTTTATTTAGGGGGCAGTTTCTTTGCACAGGGCATCCCCAGAGCACAGCACTGGCAGGGCCTGGTGGGAGGAGCAAGGATTCAAAAGTCAGAGGACTAGACCTGAACCTTGATTTTCTTCTTACTACCTGAAGCAAGTCACTTCATTTCTTCTTGTCTTAGTTTACTCACCTGGAAAAAGAGTATAATGGCAATGTTATTTCCTTAAGAGGGCTTCTTAGCATAGCTGCTGGTATGCTCGTACCCAGTGAACACAGGCATACACCTCTGTTATTACTGCTATCAGGGAGGCTACACAGACTTCACTTGTGGGCAGGGTGCCTGTGCCTTTCTGCTCTGCTCAGAGATGGCTTGCAGCAGGAGGGGCTGAACTTCTGTGCCAGGGAAAAAACTTTTATCTGTAAGCAGTTGGTGGAGCTCTTAGGGATGGAGGCACTGCCTTACACGGAAGCAAAGTGGGCTATCAGTGAGGCTGCCTGCAGTTGTCTGCATATGGAATAGAGGGCCCTTTGGGTGCTCCGGTTGGCACTGGTCCTGGCTTGGTAATTGATCTTTTCCTATTTATCCAATCAGCCTCAGCACAGTGCCCTCGTCTGCACTCTTGAACAGCGTCAGTCAGGGGAGTAGCAAAAGTCAGGAGAAAGAGAAATTCTTCATTGTTATTCAGTTTCCACCAGGTGCAAGGGGACTTTTTCCTGCGGCAAGTCTGGCCAATAACCCTATTATGAAGCATTCACAAGGTGCCAGGAACGCCACATGTAATAGCTCTCCTCTTCTTCATAGTGATTCTGAAAGTCAGGATCATTATTCCCATTTCATGGATGCACAATTGATCCTCAGTAAATGTGAGCCATGTACCAAGATGAGAGAGTTCTTAAGTGCATCAGGGTTGGAACAGCATGATTATTTTATTGAAATCCCAACACCAACCAACAACAGTTGCTTAGTAACAGGTGGGGACACTGTGCTATGGAAAAGGAAAGACCAGACTTCGGCTGCCTTTCTGAGACCTGGTTGGACTCCCCAAGTGACTCTGGGGGAAGCCTGTCTTGCTCCTGCAGTAGCTCTTCACTTACTGATTGGAGGGCACAATACTCACAGGTTACTTCAGCCTGCTCCTGATGCCATGTGCAGACCCACCTGTGACCCCCCACTAGACCATAAACTCATAGGAGTCCAGATTGTGTCTTACTTTTCTAGCATGCTGCCTTATGCACAGTGAATGCATAATAAATGTTTTCTAAGTGAGATTGTCATCACATAATAGCAAATACTCATTAGTCGCTTTCTGTGTGCCTGTTATGTAGAGTACACCCCATGTCTTAGCTGTGTATCCCTGTAACAACCTCATTTGACGGATGGTGAGACTGAGGGCTGGGGAGGTGAAACCGATTTTCTTAGTGTTACAAACAGCAATTGACAGAGATTTGAATGAGGAACGACCTCTGTCTCTACATCCTGGGCCTTGTGTTTTTTATAGGTTATCAGTAGCAAACCCCTTACTGGAGCCTCCTTCCTACCTGAGGGAAGAAAAAGTTGGCAGAATTTTCAAGTTGGAGCAGGGTCGCCCGGGATCTTCAGGATCCAGCCAACACAATGTTACCCCCTTTTAAGATTACTACAGGCCTGACTAGTCCAGTTCCAAATGGCCCAGTGCCTTTTTATTTTTATTTTTTATTTTTTGGTACTGGGAATGGAACTCAGGACCTTGCACTCATCAGGCAAGTGCTTATGCTCTGAGTTATCTCCCTGGCCTCCCTGTACCTTTTGCTTTCTATGCTTTCCTGATTTGGGTCTTAAACCCATTTCTCTCACTCAGGTAGCTGCAAGCCTGGGGCTGAGACCAGTCCCTCTGTCTTGCAGGATGGTGAGGGGTTGTTCCTGAGGCAACTGGGAACATGTTTTTTGCCTTCCTTGTCTTCCTCCTTTCTCTGTCCTTCCTGGGCTCCAAGGGTCAAGGGTAATTAGAAGATTGGATTAGTTTCCTTTTGGTCCTATAACAAATCACTACTTAGTGGATTAAATAGAATAAGATTATTTTGTTACTATCCTAGAAGTCTAAAGTGAGCCTAAAATGAAGGTGCCTACAGGGATGTTTTTTTCTGAGGTTTGCAGGGAGAAACCAGTACTCTCTTTTTCAGTTTTGAGCTGCTGGTGTCCCCTGGCCTCTCAGCTGTGGCTGCACAGTGCTGACCTACGCTGCTGACCTCTGCTCTGTCTGCAAGCACTTTCTCTCCTCTCTACCACTTTAGGCCCCTCTGGGTAATCTCAGACCATTTCCACCTATCAGAATCATGAGATTACTTCAGTAGAGTCCCTGTGACTCTAAAGTGTCATCCTTACAGTTTCTAAGGATTAGGATATGGGTTCCTTGGCTGAGGAAGGAGTACTAACCACAGGGATGGGTAGGACTTCAGGAACTTCCTCCAGCCGCTGACTATTTACTGATATAAATCAGTAAACAAAGTTACATTTGCCACATGTCACTCTGCACCCAGAGCTAGTCTTAGTCCTCTGTGCCTATTCTCCTGTGGGCTTTCCACAACCCTCCTGTGATGCTGCCTTTAAGAGCTTTGTTCTCAGTTTATAGGAAATAAGTTTACACAGAAAGTAAGTCAAGAACCCAGGATCTGAAACCAGGTCTATTTGGTTTCAAGATCATTCTATTCAAGACCACACCCTCCCTGCATGGCAGCCATCTTCCAAGAAAGCTCCTAATGATTCCTGATCACTTTCTTGTGTCTACCCTTCCCACACTGTCTCTTCTGGGTGTGTCCATGTCCTGGGGACCTTAAGCAGCCTGATGGAGAGGTTCATGTAGTAGTGAGGGGCTGAAGCCACCTGCTGAATTCCAGCACCAACATGCAAGTCACACGAGTGAACCTCCACAGCGGCGAGGCCTTAGCTCCAGTCAGGGCCTCAGATGAGTACAACTCCAGTCAACATCTTGACTGGAACTGCATGAGAGGCACAGAGTTCATATTATCTTCCAATGTCTTGTTCTGAAGAAACTGTGAGATAATACACAATAATTTTTGGCTTTCTTCACTGATGCATGAAGTAATTTGTTATGTACCTATAGATAACTAGTACAAGGCCCACATTCTAGGAATCTGGGCAGGTAGCTGGCCATGATGGCACACCCCTGAAATCCTAGCACTCAAGAGGCTGAGGTGGAAAGAGCTTACATTTCTGGCCAGCCTGGACTACATGGAGAGATCCTGTCTCAAAAAACAAAACAAAGAAAAACAAAGCAAAGCAAAGCAAAGCAAAGCAAAAACAAACAAACAAACAAAAAAAACCAAAAACAACAAAATGAAACAAAACTCTGGATGGCTTTTGCTCTGAGCTCTGGCTGCGCCGAAGTCAATGGTAGTCAGGCCTTGACCTTCTGGCACATGTGTTCAACCTCAGCAGGTCAGCCTTCCGGCCCTGGAGAGGAGAAGCCAATGATTTCAGAGCATTCCCCATTCCTAAGCCACTTCCCACACAGGACATTTCATCTATCATTTTTCCTGTTCTAAAACCATCTGTGGCCCCTTATGGCCTTAAATGACTTTCTGGAGCCCAAACTCCTTACTTGAGCATCCTCTATCACCCCACTCTCTTCACAGACTCTCCAGAGGGATTTCTCAATGCTTTTTGTGATGTCCTTTTATGCCTGGTCAGATCAAGGTGGTCTCGCTACTACGATCTCTTCTTGGACTTGTCACTGATTTCAAGAGAATGCATAGATAAAGATTATGGAAGCAAGAGCTGGTGATTGATACCAGTAGGTACAGAACCTCCATTTTCATGAACCATTTATAGAGTAGGAAACTCAGGTTACATGATTTTACCAAAGTCTCATGGGAAGTCCCTGATAGAATCAGTCCTTGGGGCCTGCTCAACTCTGAGACTTTGAGTTCAGTATTTTTCCACTACACCATATTGCATCTGACTCACATTTCTATGGAATTTTACAGGATACAAAGACTTTGCCAAATTTTTGTTGAGCTTCACAACAACCCAGAGAGATAGATGGAGCTCAAATTGTTCATCCCATTTTACAGATGAGACACCTGAGATAAGAGTGAGGCTTTATCCTCAGAGATTCAAGTGCTGAAGCTAGGAGTTCCAACCTAGGTCTGTTTCCAGACCCACCATTCTCCCATCTGCCTTCTCTTCATATCTCTCTGTAAAGCAACCACAGAGTTTTGCATATGATTGGTGATGGGTTTTAGAGGCAACAGTGATGTCAGCGGTAGTGGCGCAGCAGAGAAGCAGAAATGGGGGAGGGAAAGCCTTTAGTAACTCTAAACATAGAGAGGACCAAGGCCAGGGAGGTGGGAGATCCTTTGCCTTGAGAAAGGGAGCCTGAGACTCTATGGACTTCTGCTAGGGGCAGAGCTTGAGGGGCGGGTTTAGTGATGTATAAGGAGCTGATTGGAGGCTCCCTTGTGTGGGCGGGAAAGGTCAAAGGAAGTTGTACCCAGGGCTGGAGTGGGGAAGGAGGAGGAAGTGGTCATTGGGAAGATAAGCTGTTGTTTTAAGGGCTTCAGCCCTATCAGATGACCACCATGATAATTCAGCAATTCGTACCATGGCCATCACCTATCAATTGGAACCCAATGCATATATTTTTTTTTTGGGGGGGAACTGGGGATTGAACTCAGGCCCTTGCACTTGCCAGGGAAGTGCTTATTCCACTGAGCCATCTCCCCGCTCCCCCTTTTTTTATTTGGAACCAGGGACCCAATGCATATTGATTGATTACTTTTTAAGTATGTTCTTTAGCAAAGGATGCAAAGGAATAAGGTGTCAGATGTCTAAGGAATTGCTGATGATGACTAAATAAGATAGATTTTAAGAAAACCTTAAAAAGTCAGCAGGAAAGTATGAAGATAGGCTTCAGAGGGACCACAGTGATAGACAGGGCTGTGTGTCACTTATCACTCACTGCTGAATGCTTGGGAATCTCTAAGAGTGACCTACACTTGCCCAGGACAAAGCAGGACTGCTGAATTCACAAGGGCTGAAGAGTGGATCAGATGAACCAAGGGGGTGCCAGGAGCCCAACTCCCATGTCTCGATGCTGGATCCACCATTTTTATCCAGGCTGCTGGAGAGGAGTGGTGAGGAAAGGGAGGTTTGTGTCCCCGATGCTAAGCATGTCAGCTGATAAAGAGCTGCTTTGGAAAGAGGTCCTTTGAGGATGGAGCCACATGGATGAGAGCCTTTGGGTTTGTGTCTCCCAGGTCATTCTACCCAAATACTTGTCCTCAGACTAACACCAAAACACTCTAGTAGGCATTCAGTACATATTTACTGAATGAATGAACATTTCATCAGTGGAGGGAGCTGTGATTTCCTCCTGTCTCTGAAGGATTTCTCTAGGACCTGGCCACTGTGGGCATCTATTCTAGTCTGTTCTGTGTTGTTAAGGTTGCCTTCTTCCCACTCATCCCACTCTAGCTAAATTAAGTGGGCTTTTGTCCTGTATTCTGTGGACACAGCCCATAACTGGTCACCCTTAGGCTTGATCTAGTGTCTCAAAGCACATTTCATTCAGATTCTTAATGAGTCAGAAGATGAGTAAGAGTCAGAGGTAAGAAGAGGCTCAGGGTGCGTTATAAGAAACAACCTAGGGGGCTGGCCAGATAGCTCAGTGGACTAAAGTGCTTGCTTAGGCAGATGCAGCAGCTGGGGCTCAATCCCTGGTATGCCGTGCCAGCCCTGCCCCTGGGGCACACTGAGATGGCGATTGAGACTGCATGTGGTGGTGTGTGCCTGTAATCTCAGTGCTTGGGAGGATGAAAACAGGAGAATTACTAGGAGTCTGATTTTCATAATGAGACCCTGTCCTAAATACATAGAAAGAAAGAAAGAAAGAAAGAAAGAAAGAAAGAAAGAAAGAAAGAAAGAAAGAAAGAAAGAAAGAACCTAGGGATCCAGCAGTCAGGCTTTCTGAGGTTGGGGTTCCTTGTGATCCCACCCAAGGGTTGGGGGTAAATGATGAGGATGAATGTGGACTAACCCATGCTCAGTGTGGACTGGCATTAAATCCTCAGCCAAGACCCAGGGATGTGGCTGAATTCAGACTGCACTATATGTGAGCAGGCAAGTATGACCTTGGACAATTTCTTCGTGATCTGGGCCTCAGGATCCTCCCTGACAGTGAAGCACTTAGATTCCTGGATTCTACTCTCCACTCAACAGTTCTTCCCTGAGCACCTACTATGTGCCAGGCACTTTGGTGAATAACATGCTGGCTCTGCGACCACAGAGCACAGCCAGAGCAGAGGCAGACAGAACCAAATAGAGCAGTGAGCACACACGCCACGGATGTGGCAGTAGGTGAGATGCTTGAGATGAAGCATCTCAAGCACGGGCTGCCTTCACAAGGCGAGCATGTGAGAGGCCTCCCACCAGGCAACGCGTGGGCAGAGACATGAGTGAGAGCAGGCGGCACACTGTGCATGTTGCTGGGCAAGAAAAGGCCTGGAGGAAGAACCGCAATGTGAGGTCACCAGAGGACAAACTGCTTGCTTTATGTATTTGAGACACAGCAAGGAGGCCAGGCAGGAGAGGATTTTAGAGAAGGTGCCAGGGGCTGGGTCCTGATAAAGCCCTTGCATTGTACCCTGGGTGACTGGGGAAGCCATGCGCCCCCCCAAGAGCCAGGAAGTGGCATGGCGTGACTTGTGTTTCTGAAGGGTAAGCTAATCCCCATGTTCCACACTATAGGCTTCTTCTAGCTGGAGGCTAAGCTGGCCTGGCTTAGCAGAGGAGGGGGAAGGCTAGTCCCGAGCCAGGTCCTGCCTGAGAGGCCCTGTGCCAGGCAGGAGACGGGACTTGCCTGCTCATGCCTCATCCTGTCACTGCTTGGGAGCCTCAGCTCAAACAAGACCTCATGGGCTGCAGGGGCAGCGGAGCTAACAAGTGAGACAGGAGCCCATGGAAGCTTTTAAGCTGGAGTGTGGGATACTAGCTCTCAGGGTAGGTGCTCGATGTCTCAACCTCTCTCAAGTAATGGGTTTTTTAAAGAATTCCTTCTGGAGGAGCAGTTCTGGCAAGGCAAACTTCTTGCCTGTGTTGCATCAAAACTAGGCCAGTATGGCCGAGCAGATGGCTGGGTGCTAGAGGGCAAGGAGCTGGAGGTCTGTCTGAGGAAAATCAAGGCCTGGAAGGCAAACAAACCTTCCTTCCTGGCTTAGCTCATGTAATAAAGGTGTTTATTGTTCTATGTTAAAAAAAACTCCTTAAAATCATTCCTCTTTTTCCCCTCTTCCTTCTCATTTTCCCTGCTCTTTCTTTATCATTCAACTTTGGTCCCTTTCTTCTCTATCTGTCCATGTCCTGGGACTACATGGTATATCCTCAAAACCAGAAGTTCCACAATCAAACAGCAGCAAGATGGGAGCTATAGTTTAGCGGAAATCTAGCTAAGCTGCCTATTGTCTCAAAACTAGAAAGTTGTAGAGTTCGTACATGAAGCAGATAGTGTGATCCTGGCTTTCTGTGTGGATTCCTCCAGTGATTACCTCCTGTAGGCTGCAGAGAAGCATGTGTGAGGAGAAGACTGGGCAAGGTTGTCGCAAAGCACCCTGGGAGCTGAGGGAGAGTGAGCTGGTGCAGCCTGCAGGGGATGGGAGGGATTCTCAGGGAAGTCTTCACAGAGAAGGGGGAGTTCAAACAGGTTTTGGTAGGGGAGTAGGATTTTTCCAAGGGGAAAAGAGATGATGTGGGAAGGAAGGACCAAAGCAAGAGGGCTGGGAAAATCTGTGGTGTATTTGGGGAAAGCTAGCTATCTATCTACATGAAATGCTAAGAAGCATTACCTCAAGTGGAAAAAATCAGACACATTGGTTGACCCCATTCTGTAGTTTCTGTGTTGTTTTTAAGTAATTTCCACTAAATAAGCAGAATAAATACAGATAATTTTCAGGTAATAAATGAGATTAAGTGTTTATATCATGTGCAGGTCAAAGGGTAAATAAAATGAGGGAGGAAGAGGGGGCGAAGGTTGAGGTTAAGGACAAGGAATTTCCTTTTTAGAAAGAATAGTGTCTGGCCACTGGGAGACATTTGATCTGTGAGAGGAAAAAAGTTTGGGAAGCCTGACAAGCTCCAAAACACTGCTCTCCGCTGGAAAGCCACCTCTCATATCTCTTCTTCTATTTTCCTAGAAATGGTTGCTTGCCGAGAGTATTAATGTGTAAAGGGATTGAAAGGGAAGAAATTCTGATTCACCATCATAATACCTGGTATTTATACCACACCTTTCTCCCAAGGAGCTCAGATTGCTGTAGGGAAGTGATGTCATTAATTCCTCCCTCACAACTTCATCCCTGGCTCCCTTGTCCCTAAACCATTCCCTTTTGTCTTGCTCTGGAGAGAGATAGCCCTGGTGATAGCTCCTGTGGCCTAGCTAGAAAGTTGGACACTGACTTCCACAGGGTCCCAGGTCCCAGGGCTCTGGTGTCTTGCTCTGCTTTAATGCCAGGCTTGTTAGAGCAGTAGGCACCTGTCTGTCCACTTGATTACTGTGGTGCTGAGCCCAGGCCAATACTAGTAAGTCTCCACTTTTTCTGAAACTCTCCAGAAAACACTATGAGTCTCTGAAAATTTATCAGAGCCCCAATACAGTGAGGTATTGTTGATATACGTACCTAACTGAGATCACTTCTTTGAATGGATTCCTGTTCTTGTTCTATAAGCAGTTGGCACAAACAGGTATCTCGGAGTCCTTCTTATTGGGATCTCTTTTATAGCTCTGGGATTGAACCTAGGACCCTAAACATACTGGGCAAGGGCTCTATCACTTCACTAATTGGTTAATTAATTGGTTGGTGTCTGCATCTTGCAAACCAGAATGCTAGGTTTTTTTTTTTTTTTTTTTAAATATATATATATATATATTTTTTTTTTAAATTATTTATTTATTTATTTTGTGTGTGTATGGCCAGCTTAGCCCACCAGGGGGCGGGCTGGCTGGCATGTGGTGCTGGGGGATTGAACCGCGGTCCCTGTGCTTTGCTTAGCTTAGCTTAGCTTGTTGTATGTAGGTGCTTTAGACCACTGAGCCATCTCACCAGCCCATGGTAGGCTTTTCTAAAACTGATGCAAAGGAAAGTCTTGCATCTCCACTAATGGAGGAAGAAGTGGTAGGTCCGTGAATGAACAATTTTTTGTTGAATACTGAGTTCAGAGCCTCATTCTAGATATTGATGAGGACGTAAATTGCTTAGGACATGGTCCCTGTCATGAAGGAGCTCCTAGGAGAGGGTAAAGTGTGCATCTACAAAATAGGAAGCATCAGCTTAGTAATCATGAGCACTATCATAACCCATGGGCAGCACTTCTTGGGAGAGCATAACAACACCAATGGGTAACTTTTATTATGCATTTGCCATGTGCAAGACCGGTTTTAGTGCTTTGTATTCATTAACTTACTTCATCTTTACTAGGCCTTTCTGATGTAGGAACTGTTATCTTATTTTGCTGAAGAGGAAATTGAGTCATAGAGATCCTGAAAATCTTGCCTAAGATCAAAATGTTAATAAGTGAAGAATTCAGGATGTGAACCCAGATAATTTATTACCAGAACATGAATGATTCAATTCCAACAGGAAGAAAAAGCAATTTGGATCTTGACAGGCTATCAGACAGATTCTGACATTTGTAAATATCCAGGGGAACCTAAGTCTTGGAGGAGGGAGACGGTGCTTTGTATGTCAGGTCCTTTCCACCTGGCAGGGCTCCTATGCATTCCTCAACAGTAGCAGGGCTTCAGATGGAGACTTTTAATTTATATGTGGAAATAACTGGGTGGTTTCTGAGTCAGAGTGTGGTGGAGACAGCTGGAGGTTGGGACAAGTTACTTTCCCTGTAGGATCTGTCCGTCTGCTAATGAAGGGGGTTGGCCGTAATCTTGTAGGTTTGCCCAGCTTCAAACACCACAGTTTCCATGCCCTTGGTTAGGTCCACATTATACAGTACATGAATTATTTGGCCTAGCTCATTGCTGAGCATATCTTATGCGAAATGATAAAAAAAAAAACCTCCAACAATAACAACAACAAACTGGGTGATGTGTTTGAGTTGCCACTGAGAAGAAGATCCCCTCCCAGGTACTAGGAGAGAGTGAGTGGGGTAAATTCCATTGAAGAAATGGGCCTGGAGTGAGCAATATGTGATGGAGGTAGCTGGGCCACTCCTTCCTGCCTTGTAGATGTTACTCAAGGGTCAAGTTGTGTTGAAGTCCTTAGCCACTGTATCATTGTTTCAATGACAATTAGTTCAGTTGTAAGTAAGAGAAAATTCCCCTGAGATATGTGTAAGCCAAGGCCAAGATGTTCTCACTGCTAAAATCAAGTTTCCAATGAGTGGCGGGCTTTATACTTTGTGAATCTGCCAGGATCCTGACTCCCATGTTCCTCCAGGCTCTGGCTCCTCTTCCAAATACATTGTCTTCACAACTGACCTTCCTCAGAGCTACAGAACTGCAGCCCACAGCAGCCCTGGCTACGTTTTTCCTTATTCTTGCCTATCCACAACCAACACATCGAAGTCCCGTGCAGGATATGCTGTGTCATTTGAGAAATGTGTGAAAGAAAAATTGGGGACCCCTTATTTAATAATTATGGAGAATTTCAAGAAGGCAAAACGAGAACATGGAAAGAAGGCTGGCAGGCTGGTGAGGATAGGACCATGAGTGAGCCCAGCAAGCACAATCCCAGGAAGTTTGCCCTGTTCTGTTTTTCATTCTCTCTGGACTCAAACCGATCACTCACTGTTAGTCACAAGGGTTTGGTTTCCATCAGGGCCATTGTTCATCCCTGCACTAATCCTGCTGGTAACATTATGGGATTGTCCAACTGTTTTAGACCCATCAGAACCTGTCTTTAGGGTAGGGTGGGTCACACTCCACCCAGGCTACTGAACTGAGGCAGACAGACAGCCACTTGTCCAGCACAGCGGTGCACCGGTGGCTCTGTGCACAACTTCAGGATGATGAGTCCAACAGCGTCTGTCCCCCAGAGGAGCATGTGCATGGGGCTGTCATGTTAGGTGGCAGCCATGCTGTTTTCTCCTACTTCCCTCTTGCTGGCCTTTTCTGAGCAATAAAAGTGTAGATCCTGGCCATAAGGGGGTGTTCTAGAAGGAACATGAATTTGCTCAGGGAGACTGGGATTCACTTCTCCACTCTGCCCCTTACTAGCTGTGTCATTTTTTTTTTTTTTTTTTTTATCTGTGTCATTTGGAACACATGTCTTTATTTCTTCTCTGTTAGTATTTTCTTACTTCTGAAGAAAAATAATGCCTGCTCTATTTCACAGGGCAGATGTGGCAGTCAGGTGGAATTGTATAAATGTTTTTCAGTCTGTTAAGGACTGACAGGGATTGCTGCTATTTATTTAAAAACTGGGAGACATTGTGTCTGTGTATGAATGCTTATTTGTCAATCTTCTTTAGGTTTAAATGGGAATCAAAGGAATGGGACATGAAAGGAAAGATTACTTGGGCAGAGGAGATTGGGAAGGCCCTGAAGACTCTGCAGCTTTGGAAATTAGGAGGAGGTAACTGGTATTATAGCTGGAGGACTGAACTTCTTATCCTAACAATAGTTAAAGGGAAATTGTCCTCATTCTTGTCTGACATGCAAATTACCTCTTCGTCTCCCCTGTTGGGTCTCTCCTCATTGACTCTCCCCCCTTGATCATCCTCTTCATCTCTCTTCTCCCCCATGTAATTTCTAAACTGTCCTTACCACCTCTTCAAATACTTCTCTAGTATTTTGGAGTAAGTATCTTCTAGACCTCCTAGAAAGAATTACTAACCACCAGTTTTTAATCATTAAGGATGAAGAGAATAGAATTAAGTTTCATCAAGTTCTCAGAACTCAGGCCTCTGTTTCTGCCTTCTTCCTACCCTAGAGTTCAGTATCCTTCATTCTTTTTTTTTTTTTTGAATAAAAAATTGTATTTACTTAAGTATTCAGAATGTCAACAAAACATTTGCAACTTTTTTTTTCTTCTGCAATTACAGAGTGGTATTCAGTTAACAGAACAATTATTTCGTATAAGCTGCATCAGGGACAACTGAAGATGAAAAACTACTGTCCCCGTAAATAACTAATTTGTGCTGTGCACCAACAAGAACCTGCTTTAAATTTCCATGTCAATTTATAACCACCTTAATGTGCCAGGCAAGGTTAGTGGCTACTGAAAATACCACCAGAACAGGGCTGTTTAAAGACACATTTGGTAGTGTGTTAACTATACAAAAAAAGAGACACTGTACAGCTTAAAAATAAATCTTAGCCTTACATTTCAATTTTTTTTTCTTCAAAAGGAGTGAGTTGTGTATGAAGGTTAAATGCTTTTTAGACAAGAAAAAAACCTGCACTAGAAGCAAGTTATTCATCATCATCCTCTTCTTCATCCTCCTCGTCCTCTTCCTCCTCCTCCTCTTCCTTCTTTTTCTTGCTTTTTTCAGCCTTGCCGTTCCCTTTTTTGCTGCATCAGGTTTTCCATTAGCCCAGTAGGCAGTGATGTCCTTTTCGTACTTTTCCTTTAGCTTAGCGGCCTTCTTCTCATAAGGCTGCTTGTCTTCTGCTGCAGTATTATTCCACATTTCTCCAAGTTTCACCAATGGAGAGGCCAGGATGTTCTCCTTTGGTTTTTCGGTAATACTCAGAGCAGCAGAAGAAGAAGGCTGACAGAGGCCTCCTGGGCACATTGGGATTCTTGAACTTCTTTTATGTTTCTCCTTTAGGAAGAATATAAGTTTTCATTTCTCTTTCATAACAAGCCTTGTCCACTTTTGCTATGTCTTCATATTTTCCTTTTTCTTTAGCAGACATGGTTTTCTTACTCTCTGAGCACTTCTTAGAGAACCCTGAGAAGTTAGTGGAAGCATCTGGGGACTTCTTGTGTGCCTCTTGGCAAGTTTGCACAAAGAATGTATATGGTGACATCTTGCCTCTCGGCTTCTTAGGATCTCCTTTGCACACATTTACTTGTTTTCCTCAGTGAGATGCAGAGTCGCCCACTGCCTGTCCAGCTTTCACTGGCCTAGGCACTGTCTCTATGGAGCTCAATGTACTGTAATCAGTATCTTCCATTCTTGACAGCTTCAGGCCTTACCCAAATGGGTAAGTTCCAGGGGCTCTGATGGCCTAGCACCTTGTGTGTGTTCATCTTGACACATGCACTGAACATACACAACAGTGCAGCCCCTAGATGGAGTCCGCTGTATGCAAGGCTGGCAATACCACCAGTTTGCCCCATTGTGCCTGCTCTTCTCAGCATCTGCCCAAATGGAATTAGCATGTCGAGAAGCCACTATTTCCCATCCTTTGTTCTTTTGAAATGTTGATTTTTTTTTTTTTTTTTGTGGAACCGGGGATTGAACTCAGGCCCTTGAGCTTGGCAGGGAAGCACTTATTCTACAGAGCCATCTCCCTGGCCCCACAATGTTGATTCTTATAGATCTAGAAAAAGCAACTACTGATATTACCTGGGCCATTCTATTCCAAGTCAATGTTCCATTCAAATAATTGCAGGAAGGGTTTATAAATAATAATAGTCAATACAATTAATAATAATAATAATAATAATAATAATAATAATAATAATAATTTTTTTAGTGCAAAGACTCCAAGGACTCGAGCATGCTAAGTAAACCCTCTGCCACAACCCCAGCCCTAAGTAAATGCCCAGAGGACACTCTAGCATCCTTGGGTCACTGTAACTGTCTACATTCTGATAGTTTGTCAGAACTCTGTAGTATTGAAGGAGCCAATCAGCATTTCCTTCCTTTCTTCCTTCCTTCCTTCCTTCCTTCCTTCCTTCCTTCCTTCCTTCCTTCCTTCCTTCTTTTACTTTATTTTAAAGAGTAAAAACAAAAGCAAGAACAAAAATCAGAAACAAAGACAGAAACAGGGTAACATACAATAATACATATGTTTTACTTTTTTATTATTATTTTTTAATTATTTATTTGTTTTGTGTGTGTGTGTGTGTGTGTGGCCAGCTCAGCCCACCAGGGGGCGGGGCTGGCTGGCATGTGGTGCTGGGGGATTGAACCATGGTCCCTGTGCTTTGCTTAGCTTAGCTTGTTCTAAGTAGGTGCTTTAGACCACTGAGCCATCTCACCACCCCATATACATATGTTTTAGAGTTTCAAAACAGGAATAGCTGATTAACTATGGTTGATATATTATCTATTTTTATTGTCAAATCTGTTGCTCAGATTAACAGATATAGTTATGTAAGATTAGACATGTGATTGAATGTTACCTCTTGCTTTTAAGAAATCTTAAATTTTTGTTCTCTCTCTCTTTTTCTTTTCTTACCTTTTAAAAAATTATTTTAAAGAGAGTAATTGATATGAGATTAGGAATGGTACACATGTAGAAGACCAAGATGAAAGGTATTCAAGCATGGTTTTTGTGTTACATATTGCTGTCCTCATTGTAGTTGCTTAGTTCACAGATATCAGCATACAGAAACCTGAAAGGTATAACAGATACAGTAAAATGGAAAGAAACAGAGCATAAGGATTAAACAACGAAGTGGAAAGAAAGAAGAAAAGATAAGCAAAAAGGTAGGGGAAAAACATGCATATA
>NW_004524711.1:7096835-7118059 GCF_000260255.1 Octodon degus | reverse complement strand
TCCCTCCCTCCTTCCCTCCCTCCTTCCCTCCCTCTTCCCTTCCTTCTTTCCTCTGATAACACCACCCGAATGTCACGTGACAGATTCCGCATGGGATTTGTCTTGGTGCCAGCTAAGGTGATCTGCTCTTCTGTAAGCAGAAGATGGTGCACACGCTAAGCTTCTCCAGCAAGATTTTGTCTGCTGGGACTTCAATGGAGTGAGGGTGCAGCATGCGTGGCTCTTGTGCATGGTGCATTTCCTCCCTGGTCCATAGGTAATCGCACTTCCCTGGATTTGACCTTTGCAGGTCCCCTCAGTCCCCAGGGTTAATCCTTTTTACTTCTAACCAAAGACACTTAGGTCTCTTTATGACACTTATGCTGTCTTTGCACTAGAATATTCCCAATGGGGTTTCAGAGGTGTGAGCGTCTTCACATATGGTGCCTGACCTGCCTTCTGGGTGGGACCGCGGCTCTCATCTGCAGCCGTCACTGTGCAAGGGAAGAACGCCAGATACCTCAAAAGGAAATGGACTGAAGATGCTCATGAAAGGGACTCTGAAGCTCAAGGATCCATTGCAGATGAAAGTCATTATACATATTTGCTAGCATAATGGACCAACCAAAAATCTGTTTATTGTAGATTTATTGCTACTGGAGTGACAAGTCCAGATTTCCTGAGTGTAACCTTCAGAACAGACATGTACATAGCTGTATGGTATTCATTTCCTGATAAATAAGCAGCGTTCTGAGAAATACCCAATGTATGCTGTTTCCTTATTATTTAAAAGCTACAGTTCTTTTCACTTATTTTTGTATCTTTCTAATTTAGGGAAATAAAAATTCAATCTTCCCAATAGTATGGTTGACTTTAAGTGTATGAAATGATATGATCTGACATCATATTTTTATGTTTAAAAATGGAGATCACAGATGTTAATAAAAATGCTTATCACTTTGGAAGATGTGACCTGTCTATTGAAAACAGTACAGTGCTTTTTCTATATTAATAAACAGATTGTTTTCTCAATGATTTTGACAAAGCCAATAAAAGGTGAGAATAGAAAGCACATACTTCTATTTATTTATTTATTTGTATTTTTTTAGGGAAGGGTCCACTGGGTGTTCAGGGTCTCACTACTAAATCGGACTCCTAGTGATTCTTCTGTTTACAGCCTCCAAGTGCTGGGATTACAGGCACCACCATGCCGAGCCTCAATTGCCATCTCAGCGCATCCAGGGGGTGGGACCAGCACAACAGGCCCAGGATCACCCCCCCTCCCCCTGCCCCTGCTTGCAGGCAAGAAAGCGCATATTTCAATTTAACAGTAACCCACAACCGTTGGACCAACTGAAAGCACATATTTCAACAACTGTTTAATATCGCTGGTTTAATTAAAGACTGTATTCCCATAGAGGGCATTCCAGTAATATATGAAGTGAAAAAAATCTGACGGGATGACATTGTAGCTTCGTTACTTATGGCATTATGTAGACTTTTTAAATCTTTCCAAAAACTACACAATGTTTTCTTCTTTATTCCATTCACAGACATATAGGTTATGTCATGACATATAGGATTTGGATTGAGGCTGGCTATTGAAATTTCACATTAAGCTACTTCCGAGAATGGGAATAATATTTTCCCTTAAACTCGCTTGCTTATTTATTCACTTATATTGTTTAATTTCTATTTCTAAAATCCTATTTTTTCACTACAGTGAGCTATTTTCCACTTGAGAGATTCATTCACATATTTTTAAATAAATTGTGACCGACATATGACATCTCTCAACAGTGGGAGTGTGTGAGTGTAAACTGGTACAAAGATGCCTCAGCAAACCAAGATTAGAGGTCCCATGTGACCCAGCTGTCCCCTTCTGGGTATTTCTTCAGGAAAACTGAAAACATTTCACAGCAATATATGTGCATCCATGTATACAGCAACACAATTTGTCATAGCTAAATCTTGAAATAACCCAAATGTTCCTCAACCAAAGAATGGACAATAAAAAGATGTGACATTTTTGTACAGTGGAGTATTGCTCAACTCTAAAGAAAGATAGCCTCGAGGTTCTTACAGGTAAATAGATGCCACTAGAGACCATTCTTATAGGTGAAATAAATCAGACTCCCAAGTGTAAACACTGTATTGTCTCCCTAGTATAAGAAACCAAAACAGTAAATAAAATCCAAAAGGTACAAGAGATATTGTGAAAGTGAAAGAAATTGTTTAAGAGGAAAGAACAACCGGAATGAGGGAAAGGAGAAAAAAGATGGAAAAATATATATATTTAGGTAAGATAATTGTGCTACTAATTTTTTTTGGTTCATTTTGATGGGAAGAAAGAATAGCAGTGGAGCAGTTTCAAAATGGGTTGATAGGGCAGTTGCCGTGGTTAATACATTGCATATTGTTGTCTTCATGGTGGTTGTTCGGAGGTGGCTGTGTGTCTATCCTGGCTATCTTGTGTATACATATATATATATATATATATATATATATGTATGTGTGTATTTTTTCTTTTTCTTTTTTCTCCACAAAGAGGTCCTTGGGGGCCCGCCCATTAGCTCAGTTGTGGAAGTGCCTGCTTGAAGGAGCCAGTCAGTTTCTTGGAGCGCTGGTTCCATTCCCACATACTCAAGGCAACCCAGACCAGCGCTGCTGCAGGTCAATGGGGAGCTACAAAAAAAAAAGAAACCTTCTCCATTTTTGGGGCTGGAGAGATGGCTCAGTGGTCTAAAGCACCTACTTAGAACAAGCTTGGCAAAGCATCAGGGACCGCGGTTCAATCCCCCAGCACCACATGCCAGCCAGCCCCGCCCCCTGGTGGGCTGAGCTGGCCACACACACCACACAGACACTCTCTCTCTCTCTCTCAAAAAAAAAAAAAAAAAAAAAAAAAAAAAAAAAAAAAAAAAAAAAAAAGAGGTCCTTTATTTATACTTTTGCAAAGTTGGTGACATGTAACACAAGGTTGCCTAGCGACTAATAGCTGACCTGACCAGATAGACAGGATGTTTATCTTAGGACTGAGGTAGCTTATTTGCTTTAGGCACTGAGGCCTAGTCCCACCTACACACATTTGGTCAACTTCCTAGCTTCTGTGGCTCTCAACCTATCCCCCTTTTTTGCTTTGTTTTGTCTGAGATGTTCCACTGCAGTTGGAGATGCTGTATTTGGAGAAGTCTTTAAAGGACCTTTTCATACTTGATGATGGTCAGGGGATTGTGGGCGCTTGGGTTCAGCAAGGTGACTCAATATAATCCAAAGGTCCATGGTGGTAGCAGGTTATCAGCACAACTGGCAACTGTCCAAAGTTGTTGACTTGAGCCTTTTGCAGCTCAGCATATTAATATAGCTTTATTTTTTATACCTTGTGGTTACACTTTTCTGCTGGATGGTTAAGACCAAGTTAGAGAAATACTTATATGACTAAAAATGTGCTACTAAGTTTTGGAAGGAACAGTTAATGCTTAATTTTTAATCAATTTTGCATGTCTATATTGGGTAATCTGAACAACTCCTTTGAAGATAACAATATACAATATAACAACTATTATTGATTTCCTACTATCTTGTTCTAAAATTCTGTATCATTTTTAATGTTTTTATCTCTTTAAAACAAAACAAAACAAAACAAAAAAAAAAAAACAAAGAAAAGAAAGGAATATTCCCAGTGGACGGTTTGGCAGGCCAGTCATATATTGGAATTGATGTAAGTCTCTGATCCTTCCCCCATTTGTGGACCCATGAGTCCAACAGGAGAAGGCTTCTCCACCATGGTCAACACAGCACATCTCATAATCCAAAGCCCATAAAGTTTTATTTTTTTAAAAGCATGACTTAAGTACCTCACTATTTCAGCTTTAAGAGCAGGGCTTTCCCCGCGGGCCCTGTTGTAGCGTGTGGTGTGGAGAAGCAAACACTGCCTTCAGGCACGGTGCTACGTGCTGTGCGGTGGCCATTCCAGAGTGCCCGAGGTACCAAAGGGTTCAGGAAAGGCTTGCTCCAGGAGGTAAATCAGAGGAGAATCTAAAGGTGAACCTAGATTAGTCACGTGGTGCTGGTGTGGAGCTAAGATCTGGCTGTCTCTGGCTCCTACGGCCTTGTGCCCTTGGCTGACAGTTTGTGCTTCCTGTTTGCATGGCATAGCGCTGTGAAGGCAGTGAGCTTGCCTTACTGGGGCCCACAATGCAGATGCTATGGAAAATCTTCACAAATGTTCCAAATGTGGCCCACCTTAGCCAGAACATTTCTGAAGGGGCCTGTGGCGATTTGCCCTCTGTGCCCACTCGTGCCCTCTGCTTCACCTGCTTAGATATCACTTGCTCTCAGCACTGCTTGGTGTCTTGCACTCTAGGCATATAGTGCTCTCTTCCTGCTTCTGCAACCATTCTCTACCATCTTTGACAGCTTCCACGTTGAGGTTTCCTGTCTGTCTGTCTAACTGTCTGTCTGTCTGTCTGTCTGTCTGTCTGTCTGTCTATCTATCTATCTATCTATCTATCTATCTATCTATCTATCTATCTATCTATCTATCTATCTATCTATCATCTATTATCTTTCTATCTGTGGTAATAGAAATTGAACCCAGGACCTTTTGTACTGAAGCATATCCCTAGCCCCCTCTTTTATTTTGAGAAAGCACCTCCTTACCTTGCCCAATCTGAGACTGAATTTATAATCCTCTTGCTTCAGGTAACCAGAGTGCTGGGATTACAGCTGTGCACCACCACTCCTACCTGCTTCTTTTTCTTAAGACATTTTTGTAAACTTTCCTGGGATACTGTATGATAATTTGATATGCCTATATAATATGTGATGATCAAATCAGGGTAATAGGCACTTCTATCTCCTCAAATAGTGACGATTGTTTTGTGTTTGAAGTTTCAAACTCCTTACTTTTGTGATTTTGAAACGTGTCTTGGATTGTTTTAACCAATAATAACTACCATGCTGTAGAAAACCAGAAGTGACTGTGTACTGCTGCACTCACAATGCGTCTTCTCCTTCCCAGTGACTTGTGATCACTATTCTATTCTGTTTTTCTATGAGATCAACATTTTGTTTTCTCAAATGGGAACATATAGCATTTGTCTCTCAGGGTCTGGTTTATTTCACTAACATAATAACTTCCAGTCCTGTCCCTGTTTCTGCAAATAGCAAGAAGGTATTTCTTGTTATGGCTGAAAATACTCCGTGGCGTACGTGTGTCGCATTTCTCTTATCTATTCATCTGCTGAGGGCCATCTCGGTTCATTTCTCATTTTCGCTATTGTGAACAGTGCTGGAATGAACACGGGCCGCAGGTGTACTCCGGATGTGCATCTGCGGTGGATCGTGGATTAGATGCTAGTTCTGTTTCCAGTTTTTGAAGGAGTCTCTGTAATTCACATTGCTACCAACAGTGCAAAAGAGCCCCCTTTTCTCTGCACCTCACTGGGATGTGTTAGCTTTGGTCTTTTTGATGATAGCTATTTTGCCTCTGGAGGGTGATGTCCCATTGTGGTTTCGGTCTAATTTCCATGATGGCTAGTGGTACTGAGCCCTTTTGCATACACTTGTTGACCCTTTGTCTATTTTCTTTTGAGAAGTCTGTATTCAGAAATTTAGCTTAATTTTCCATTGGATTTTTTTTCTTTTGATGTTCAGCCTTTTGAGTTCCTCATCCATTCTCTCTTAATTTTTCAATGTTTTAAAAATTACGTTTGTTTAGCATATGTACACATAAAAGAGAAATTATCTTCTGACTCCACCCAGCAGAAAACATGCACAAACTCAAGGCATATGTAGAGGAGAGGATCCCCACCCCAAGTTAGCACTTGGGATGATACAATCCTCTGAGTCACTAGCCCCAGTCAGAAGCGTTGGGCTGGCTGGAGCCCCCTGCTGCCAGCCCTAAAACAAGAGTGTGCCATAGCCAAAGGTCTGTTTGATACCCTCAAAGTAGTATCGTTGCCAGCCCTGCCACGTCCGCTCTTCCTCAGGGGCAGGGATACCCTGGCCTTCCATCCATCACTCAATCTCTCCATTCTTGTCAAAGAAGGTCAAGGTGGCAAAGGTGATGGTGGCAAAGTACCCCTCTGGCCAAAATTTAAACTTCCACTTCATCACACTATGTTTCTCAGGGACCAGATCAGTAAACTCCCCAGAGAGACATTGCCATCTACCATATGACACTTCCCACCTTTGTCTGCTTCTAGCATCGCAGGAGCATGTAAAGGCCTGAACCAGCTCTTGGGTGGTAAGCACTCTGTACAGTTCTTCTGGTGAAGTCAAGAAGGTTTCTCTAAGGGTGATCTTATAAGTGGGGATTTTGACACCAACAGGTTTGGCCTGAGTTTTTGAAGGAGCAGACTTAGACTTGTGTGCCCCAGTTTTCAGCGCTGGCTGTCCTGGTGGGTCTACTGACTCTCCATTCACTGTCAGCAAGATCAGGCCCTGGGTAAACTCTGTTTTGAGGGTGCTGATGTAGATCCCTACTGTTTCTCTTAGAAGTTTCACCCCCTCTTCCTTCATTAAGGCCAAGAAATTTGTGTCAGGCTCATCTTTGGCAAGGCTCACACTGATCTCTACTTCATCCACAGTTTTCATCCAACAAATTGGGGATCTCTGCATGTCCCTTGTACTGCACTCCTGACTTAGAGGTAGCTGTTCAGTTCAGCTTGATGCTCCACTCATAGTAGAAGATGACTTTGTCTTTCCAATTGTTAATGGAGGCCTCTCTATTGAGCTGGGTGACTTCCATCATCTCACGATTGCCTTCCTCATTTTGTACCCGCACTGCCAGGAAAAGTGTTTTCAGCTTTTCCATGGACCAATTGGACACATCCGTCTCTGTCCAGTGTCAGTTGTTGATGTTGGTGGCATCTGCTTGCTCCTCCATGATCCAGGTGGGTCACCTTCACCCCACTTGGCCATTGGCTTTTCTATCTTGCCACCACCAGCCACCCACCACCAGTCCCCAGAGCAGCCGCAGTCACAGCCTCAGATCTGCTTGCTCCCAGCAGCCTGGCAGCACCTGGAAACTACTAGAAGAGGCTGCAGCACCTCCTAGCTTGCTTTTCCCTCCATCCCCACCCCCTTGCCGCTTCTTCTCGTCCGTTCTGCTTATTGTTCCTTTTCTGCAGACTCCTGTGGCACACGTTGTCCGATCTTTCTGATCTTACCCCCCTTCCCCCGCAGCCTGAGTCTGCTGCTCTCATCCTGCCCGCAGAGGACTTGCCGGGGCCTGCTGTCACAATGCTTTCTGCCAAGGCTACCAGATTTAGCAAACACAAATACGAGACATCTGTTTCAAGTTGAATTTTAGATGAACAATAAAACATTTTAGTATCAATATATCTCATACACTATTTGGAAGTAGTTGTATTGCAGTTATTTTTTGTTCATATTTTTTGTAAATTGGGTGCCCTGCATTTTATCAGATGAGCTTGCTTTTGCACTGTGTTTTAACCACCAGTCTCCCCTTTGTTCCCCTTCCTGTCACCAGGAAGCACCTCTACTGAACATGCTCTGCTTGACCTGTTCACCGCTGTCACAAGGCTTCCTGTGCGACACCCATGAGGTGAGCCCAGGGCCACTCCAGCGGCCTTGCGGAGAGTCCACAGGGCCTGTTGTTCACTGGCTGCCCCTCTGCAGAAGCCATGGAAGGCACCATTGTATTTGTCAATTTCTGTCTTTTTGACGTTAGCCATTCTGACTCTGGCAGCAGTCATTCTGACCCAGCGTGAGGAGCACTGAAGAGAAAGGTTCTCTCCCTGGTCTGTCTCTGGAGGTCATTTCCCCAGTTTGCCTCCCCTCTTCCATCAACTCCACCAGACTGTAACTTTGGGAACGGGCAGTGGCAGCTTTGCTGGGATAGGGCTGGGAAAGGGAGGTCCAGGAAAACAGTGACTGCTCTTCCTGATGCCAATGCTCAGATTACTGTGTGCATCTTAAGTTCATTGAGTGCTTGTAAAAAATGACCTCATGCAATACAATAAGAACCGTTTGAGGAAGGTACTATTATTACACTCTGTCTTAGTTACTTTTTACTTTTTGCTGGGACAAATACCCATGACACTCAAAATGAAAGAAGGAAAGGTTTATTTAGCTCACAGTTTGTGGAAGTTTCAGTTCATACTCTGATGGCTCCAAGGCAAACGACAACAGTTCATGGCAGCAGAAAACAATGAAAAGCAGAGGAGGAACAGCAGCTGCTGTGTCCGTCAAGCCTCTCTCTTCCTTCTATGCTGACTGCTGTGCTCCTGGCCACTACTCGGCGCTCCTCCACAGAGGTGTGGCTGCCTCTGAAGACTGGGACTTCTCCAGGGAAGGGGGCAGGGCAACTAGGCAGCCTTCCTTGATTTCTTTATATACACTTTTTGTGCTGAGTCACTCTGGGGCGGCCCATGGCCCTAGGGTGGAACCCATCGCACCCCAGTGCCAGCCCAGTTGTGTCTCGGGTGGAACCAATCGTGTTTCAGTTTGGGCCCTGCCCACTTGTGTGTGAGGGGGCCCCCTTGGAACTGCTGGAGCCGATTCAGCCAAGTTGGCACAATGTATAGACTACCACTTACCCATTATACAGTTAGGAAAAATGAACTTTCAAAGGCTAATTATTGGATCCTAGTAACATAGCTGTGAATCAGTAGGTTGGGTGGAGCTAGAAGCCAGACAATCTCGCAAAGACATGGGGCATCCTCATCCCACCCATAAGTTCTGATTTGGGCCTACCTTTGTTTTATTGTTCCCTTGGTTATATGTGCAGTGTCTTAGGAATCTTGCCTAAGAAAGACCTGGCAAAATTTTCCCAAAACTCACCCGTTTCCCCAAGCTCCTTGCAGAGCCTGAGCTGTATGGGGTGATATGTTTTCTGCAGCTCTACCTGAAGCAAGCACTCTAAGCACCCTTGTCCTCACCCCTGATGGCTGCTGGCAGGTGGGGCTCTCCCCTGGGGAGGCATGTTCCCAAGCCAACTGAGACCATGGCCTCACTCTGTGCACCCGGATACTTGGGCGGCCATCCAGCTCTCAGGTGAAAACACACCCGCTTTTCACCTGTCCAACCTTTGCTAATTGCCAAACCTGTTACTCCCTGGAGCTCAGGTTTGACTCCCACGGAAATCCTATGTACCTTCTTTCTTCCCACCTGCCACCTTACTAGCAAGAATAATCACAGGGTCATAGTGTTGGTCTTAGATTGGATTTCAGTAAGATATTTTCTAATCTAATTTTCTCATTTTTCAGATGAGGAAATGGGGGCCTAAGAAAGATTAGAGATTTAATTGAGTTGACAGGGCTGGCAATGTTTTGTCTTATTTGGGAATACGGGTGCTTGCAGATATAAGTTCAGAATTCTAAAACAGCACCATGAAGTGGGCTTCAGTTATTCTGATGAAAGTCTGTAATAGCACCAGTGGATAAGGGACAAGAATGAGTTTAGTTTTGTAAACATTATTCCTTGGCTATCAACCAGGTTCTGTATCCTAGCATAATCCAGGGCACCTGTTCTTTATGTGAATGACATTACAGAGAGATCTGCTTAAAATCTTATCAAGAATCTGTTAACAGGATGGGGTATTTGGGGAAATAGTAGGTTCTCCTAGTCCTCAGCAGGGTCAGATGGAAGGTAGAGATTGGGTTGCCTATTGGTGACACTGCCTTAGTTTGCAGGTGGGCTGGGGAGGAAAACAGGAATCCCAGGCATCCCAGAGAAACATAAAATTCTAAAAACTCCTATAATCTGGGACTCAAGCCCAGGCTTAGAGGTGTTTCTGCATCTTTATTTTAAACTAGGGCATGCTGTCTCTGCCAGGCCTCGTGGATCACTGAGAGTCATCGCGGACATCCCTTCACTTCTTCACCCACTGAAACTGTTGGAAGTCTGTGATGTTGGGAAATATCTCAAAGGAGTCAGCATCAGTCGCTGGGACCCTTATTCTGGTGCCACACACTTTAGAGTTAGAATGTCCTCATAATCATCTTCCTTCTTGGAGATCATCAGTGAAAATGAAATCATTAATCAATCCATGAAACGTTTATTGAACATCTATCATGAGATTGCACTGTGTTAAAAGACACTGAACCGACAAAACTGGGAACTCCATTGGGGAACTGCATTAGTTAGGTTTTGATCTTTGTGAGAAATCCCTGGGATAAAGCAATTCAAAGAAAGGAACAATGGATTTGGGCTCATGGTTTCAGAGGTGTCAGCCCACAGGTACCTGGCTTGTTGGGTATGGACCTGAGGGAAGCTAGGCATCCTGGGTAGAGTATGGGTGCAGAAGAGCTTCTCACCTCAAGCCAACCAGGAGGCCAAGTAAGCGAGAGGAGGTGCTTGGGGTCCCGACATTGCTTTAAGGCCATGACTCCCATGGCTCAACCCCCTTCCACTGGGAGCCTCTGGTAAGGGGTCCATTGCTTCCAAAAAAAACCAAAGGCTAAGGACCAAACCTTTATTTATTTATTTAATATTTATTTAGGGGCTGGTGAGATGGCTCAGTGGTCTAAGGCACCTACTTAGAACAAGCTAAGCTAAACAAAGCACAGGGACCGCGGTTCAATCCCCCAGCACCACATGCCAGCCAGCCTCGCCCCCTGGGGGGCTGAGCTGGCCACACACACAAAAATAAATAAATAAATAAATAAATATAAAAAAATATTTATTTAGATAGAATCTCATTGTGTAGTTCAGGCTGGTCTTGAACTCACTGAGTAGCCCAGACTGGCCTAGAACTTGCGGCGACCCTCCTGTCTCAGCCTATCTCAAATGCTTGAATTACAGGTGTGTGCCACCATACCTGACTGACCAAGCTTTAGCATGTATGTTTTTGGAGGGTATTTATGATCCAAGGCCTAACAGAAGCTCAACAGTTATGTTCAGGCATCTGTGGGCATTGGGGTAACTTGAAAGTCCTGTCTCTACTAACAATTTCCAACCTACTTGTGATAAGAAATCTTTTTCCTTCCATACATGAGTTGACTATTTAGTCAAAATACAAATCTTTTGAAAAGAGGTTTTCTATTTATGCAATTGAGGACATGAGATCTTTTTCTGACTGTCATAATATTTTCAGACTATTATATAAAAGTAATCTTAATCACCATAAATAACTTGCAACACACAGATTATATATAAAGAAGAAAAAGAAAATCACCCGTACTCTCATAACTCAGGACAATTGGTTGTGAGGTTTTGTTCTCATTTCTAATGTGCGTTTTCCTTATTGAACTGAAAAGCATAGTGGTGTGGAGGTTGAACGCAAACTCTCCAGACAGGGACCAAGCCAGTTACTACCTCTGAGCTCATACAAGGAATGAATTTCTCTCTGCCGCAGTGGTTTCACCTGCGAAATGGGGATGATCGTGGTACTACTGTATGACATAAAGCTGTGGTGAAGAGTTGGTGAGTTAGCAAAGTGATGAAAGCAGTTCCTGGTACACAGTAAGTGTTCAGGAAATAATAGTTATTAGTATTCTTATGGTTTTGCAACTCAGAAAGAACCCGGCTTTCTTGGCTGTCTGTGATTCTTATTCTATGCCTTTTTTTGGGGGGGAGGGACAACCTCTGTGTTCCCCAAGTGCATCCAATTCTAGTTTCCAAAGCATTGCTGAGTGGTGTAGGCTTTCTTGGGAGGGAATAGAGATATTTGCATTCTGCTGTGCAGCAAAGCCTGCCTCACCTATATTCATTAAGTGTCTGTGTGTTTTCTTCCTGGTTTTAATCCAGTGGAAATGGTCCCATTTCCTCTCCCCCTACATTCCCAGCCTCCTAGCCCTCAGGTCCTCTTGCTATTTCTTCTAAAAACTGTCAACTTGAAAGCTAGTAGCCGCACTGCACTAAACTAGACTCAAAAGACTGACCATAACCGAGCACACTTTGTTGCCTTGTTTTATCGTGTGTGTGTGTGTGTGTGTGTGTGTGTGTGTGTGTGTGAGAGAGAGAGAGAGAGAGAGAGAGAGTTTTCTATGTATACATGGTCATACCATTGCACCTATATGGATTCATGCTTCCTATACTGTTTGATGTACTGATGTCATGTCACTTTTGTCATGTGCTAATATACTGTGAGTACATAGCACTATGTAGTGGCACACCCATATGCTGGAATACTACACCACCATTGCTATCTGGTTCCTGTGCCACTTTTTACTGCCAACAGGACACAGCCAATCCCAATCCTGGAAGGCCAACCTGATTAGTTCATACCAACAATCTCCAAGATATGGTCACCAGTCTCTTCTGGGGGGCCTGGGAGGTCAAAACTACCCCAGATGAAGGCGTTATTTGTCACTTTCTGGTTTTCCTAAGGACACGTGAGAATTCTCTAGAGGCTTGCTGTCATGTGATATTGCAAGAGATTGAACACAAACAGAAATGAGAGCTCAGTTGTCTTCTGTAAACTGGAAATAAAGGAGATTTTTAAAAATGTGGAACAACATCTCACTTCTCACTAAATTCTTAAAAGGTGTAGTTTTTAAAACAATAAATATGTTTTTATGTGTTAATATGCATGATATTACTTTTAACTGAATTGGTAAACATTAAAAATTTCCTAAAATATTAATTTCTAATAAATGCATATCAATAAATATAACCCACCTGAACAAAATCTCTCTTGAGTCTTCAATAATCTTTTTCTTTTCTTTTCTTTTCTTTTCTTTTCTTTTCTTTTCTTTTCTTTTCTTTTTTTTCTTTTCTTTTCTTTTCTTTTTGTGGAACCAGGGATTGAACTCAGCTGCTGGTGCTTGCCAGGAAAGTGCTCATTCTACTGAGCCATCTCCCCGGCCTTTGAATAATCTTTTTATTTCTATTTGTATTTTTTTCATAATTTTATTGAGAAACAAATAGCAATGAGACAGTTTCAAATAAAATTGGTAGGACGGTTCCAATAATTAACACATTGCATACTGTCTTCCTAGTGGTTATTTGTTGTACTAGATGAAGACGTGATATTCTATTTACAAACATGATCAGAACAAATCTCTCTATTCACTGAATTAAGAGAATGTAGCTATATATATCTATCCTAATCATTTTGAATACACAGATACAAAATGGTCATTCATCTGTACCCCCTTTTTTGTTTAGTTCTGTCATTTAAATATTATAGGTGTGTGAACTCAGCAAAATATTTCAAAATAGTCCAGTAGTCCATAACAATATTGGGTCTTCTACTTGACTGGCAATGTCAGAAGTTGTTGACCTGAGTCCCTATGGCTGAACATAACATGGCTTTACTTCTTATACTTCATTTTCATACTTTTCTGCTGGATGGTTAAGACCAAGGTAAAGCAAGACCTATGCAGCAAGAGTTGTAGCTTTTGGATCTGATAAGGTCAGTGAAATCCTCTCGGGATTTATCCTGAGACCCTGTACCTCAAATTATAAATTCTTTGTCAGTGTCAGCCATGTGGATGAGTCATGGCCATTGCTTGGCCAGTGTGCTCTCTGTGGAAGCCTGAGAGAATGTTTTCTCTCTATGTGACTCTCCTTAGGCACACTCTACATCATTGATCATTTTCCTCTTTGGCCCCATAATCTCCTTGATCAGAAAAATTGGGACACAACCGAGTTACATGATGTTACAGTACAAGTTCTCATATGTCCTGAGCCTTAATTGACGTTGGAAGGCTAGGGCCAAAAAGTTGGTTTTCCTTGCGGCCCTCCTTTTTCTTTAATTTTTGGTCTGCAAACTTAGGTTGTTAACCCTCCAGAAGAGAAGCTTATTGTTATTACCGTACAACCTAGGCTGTTGAGCTTAACCTCACTATCTGTCTGAATATCAAACATCTGTCTGAATATCAAACATAGAATAGGTATTTTTCACCAAGTATTGATATATTAAACTTTAAGTCCCTACAGCATATGATGAAAAACATTTTAAAAATTAAAATATATTTAAAAAATAGGAATAAAGATTTATATAATTCTTATGTTTACACATAATTCCAGAAATCTAACCATATACAACATTGTAGCAAGACAGTCCCACAGGGGCTGGAGAGATGGCTCAGTGGTCTAAAGCACCTACTTAGAACAAGCTTGGCAAAGCACAGGGACCGCGGTTCGATCCCCCAGCACCACATGCCAGCCAGCCCTGCCCCCCGGTGGGCTGGGCTGAGCTGGCCACACACAAAAATAAATAAATAAATAAATAAAATTTAAAAAAAAAAGACAGTCCCACAACATTCCTTTTCCTATCTCCTGCTTTCATTCACCACCCCCTTCCTTTTTGAACAATCATCTACCCGAGAGACAGCACAGCAGCAACCGGCATGACACGACAAGCAGACTGTATTCAGAAGGCCAGAATGACAGGCACTCCAAGCATGAACCTACTATTACAAATTGCCATCTTCAGTGCAGTTGCTTAGTTCACAGGTGTCAGTATATATAGTTAGTCAGGATGAGAATCATTCCAATTAACTGCTAGATTCAAACATCTTCTGAAGATTCTCAGGATCATTGCCTTACCCATCTTGTTTTTTTTCCATAATTTTATTGAGAAATAAATAGCAATGAGACAATTTCAAATCAAATTGGTAGGACAGTTCCAATAATTAACACATTGAATACTGGAATAACACTGAATAGTGGTTATTTGTTGTACAGGATTCAGACATGATATCCTATTTACAAACACTATTAGAACAAATCCTTCTATTATCTTACCCATCTTGTACATATAACTGTATGGCTTGCCACTGTCAGTATTCCTAGCTCTTCTCCTTTCCCTCTCTTAATTGTTTAGTTCTCAACTTCTTGCTTTCCTTTTAGTTGTATTATACCTTTCTATTTGTATTTCTTCTTTTGAGTTCTTATACTAGGGAAACTATATGATATTTACACATGTGTATCTGGTTTATTTCACTTATGAGTATATCTTCAAGTGGCATCCACTTCAATATAAAGGCTTCAAGTTTATCATTCTTTGTAGCTGAGTACTACTCCATTGTATAAAAATACCACATCTTTTTCATCCATTCATCATGTGACGGGCATCTTGGTTGTTTCCAAGATTTGGCTATCACAATTGTGCTGAATCTTTTGAACTTTAAAAGGGTCTCAAATTTGAAAAACACTGATTTAGTCCAGTGACAACTATTGGTCATGTATGTGACCCAGATTAACCCTATCAGATTAGATTATGGAAGGATTTATACTCAGGTCAGGGGCATGGATTTCCTGATTTTGCTTGTTGGATGTGAAAGCTTTTGGTCTCCCTTCCCACCCGTATACTCTTGTAGCCATGAAGGACAAGGTGGAAGTCATGGATAAGAGGCAAGAGAGAGAGAGAGAGAGAGAGAGAGAGAGAGAGAGAGAGAGAGAGAGAGCTGTAAACCCTTCAAGTGTCTGCTGATGTGCTACACTGTCCAAGGCCACCATATCTCTGCCTTTCCAGGGACATGGGAAGACAACTTTCCTTTTGTTTCATCCAGTTTGAGTTTGATTTTCCATGACTTCCCCCAAGAGCTCCTCATATACTGTAGCACTTGGAAAATGAAGCATAAGCATGCCACATTGCCCCCAACTTTGGTGGGTATTTCACTCTTCTGTGTAGTCTATAAACCACCACACTAGGCCACCAAGAGGAAGAGAGGGGCCCAGAAGGAGAGGGAGTACAGGTGGACAGCAGGGAGGCTCACTGCATATAAATGTATTGTACAGGAGTGAGAGATGATTCGAAAACGCGATGCCATGGAATTGTAGGCCCGGTGTGTCCTTAAAGCTGGGCTCACCAGCAGTATCCTTTACCCTTCCAACTTCTCCAGCTCATCCTTCCACTTTTCCAACTCTCTTCCTTGTAAATCAGGCTGTCCACTTCTTTTTAGATGTTTGGACTCATGCAAATCTTGGTTCAATGCTTGGCAAATGGTGCATTTAACTTCAGTCCCCTGGAACTGAGAAGAGGCTGCTATGCCCAAGACACATGTCACCAAACTGGGACCAAAGAGAAGCCATCTTGGGAACTGTTCTTGTCCCCTTCTGATGGCGATCATACTGATCTGTTTTGCAACTTTGCTCAGGACTTCTTAAGGATCTTGAAAGTAAATTTGGGTACACTGGTGGAAAGGTCAGTGTAGTAGACTATCACTCTGCTTATCTTTGGAAAATGGAGTTCTTGCCTGCATAGTGTCCTTGCCTGTTTAAAGTTAAGTTTGGAGTCAAGGGGTCATTGTGCTGCCTTCCTTAATAAGACACTCAGTTTCCATGACAGCCACTTCTAGGCATGATGGGGTGACTGCTTGAATATTTACAGATGTCTCTTGGATTAAAAATTTCAAGAGGCTGAACTTTTTTAGTCTGATTTTGACTTTTTTCCTGGTGGGCAGTAAGGTAAGGAGGGGGCAAGAAATGAGTTAGGGACTTGAAAGGGCAAGTTGGGCTTTTCAGTAATAAGTGAAAACTGGGGCACTAAAGGTCTTGCTAGAAAGGGGCCATACTTGGATAGAACTCCTTGCACTTTTAAAAAAATTAAAACAAAAGCTACTGCAAAGGCACAAAGTATACTGGACTTGGGACAAGTTCTTGAGAGACTTTCTGTCTAAGTTAAGTTAAGAGAATAAAAAAGAATTTAATATGGAATAAAACAGGTCCTGCAAAGCAATATTTGAAGCTACTTAAAGATCAGCAAAAGCAATGCCAATTGCATGTGGCATTTGCCTCTCTGTGCTTGACATTGTACTCTGTGTACTTTTATAGTTTCAAAAAGTGATTGTCATGACTAATTATTTCTATCATCATTTTAACTTTTTGACAAGCATAAGGAATGGAGAAAGCATTTTCTAATCTTCATTATTTACCTCTTCACTCTCAGGAGTCTTTAAAGTCAGAGTGTCTGTTAGTCAATTAGAATAAAACCACAGGATAATTACTTTCTGGGCTTCCAATGCAACATGAGTTGCTTTTCATTGTGAGAGTGCTGAGATGTTGCCACAAAATTAAACCAATTAAGGTAATAAGGAGAGAGGAGAAGATTAAATTTATTTCCATCTGTTTTAACTTATTAATTTCTCAGGGGAGAAGGCTATCACTGCCATTGACCTCCATGTTTAACCCATGCAGCCTTTTTGTTCTCAAGATGTACTTGGGACTTCATCCACTCCTGTCTACCTGCTGGGCAGTTGTGGTTGTTTTAAAAGCTTCTGCCTTTAGGAAGCTTGAAAAATTATAGTGAGAGCCCAAGTTAGCCAACATGTTTCTATGAACCCTTTTCTATTTGCCTGGACTGTTCTACAGTGGGACAATTCAATGCAGATAAACCAGAGCTCCTGGCTTTCAAAAGTTTATGTTCTGAAGCAGTAGACCAAATAACAGACATAAAACAAATTAATGAAAAATAACTGATAAATACTACAGAAAATTTCAACAAGGAAATGTGACAGAAAGTCATTTCTAACAGGGAGAACAACAAGGCAAGGGCCCGGTGTGTGGATACACTTGGAATGTTTGAGCCAAGTCCTCCATGGCCAAGGGCCAGAGTTGGGAAGACTAAAGTGTGGCTATCATCCCTCTTCCTTCATTCCTCAGGATGGCCTGTGCTGCCAGAACCTTCCATACTTTTCTCTGCCTGGTGATCAGGGTAAGCTTACTCTAAAGAACAATGTCAAGGAGGGATTTCCTGGATTTTCATGCCTGGTTCTGCTGTTGGTTCTGGCTAAATGATAAGAAAAGCTAAAGTCTCCTCCTTCCCACCACCTTAGAAAATGTACTTTTCCTACTAGTTTTAGGACTTAGTTCAACTCTAATCACCCTGCTGGGGTGGTCAGCTCTTTTGAGGGATTCTCCTACTTCTAGCTGCCCATAAAATAATCGATATCTACCAGTGAATGCAGGCTGGAGGAGATTGATTAAATGGATAGATGCATTGTGTATATGTGCTGCCGAAGCGAGCACGATAGATGCATTGTGAACCAACTAGGGTGCTGAAGAAAAGGACTCTAGGCTGAGTTTCCAGGAATGACCCCTTCAGAATGCACTGCAACACTGGAGGCCACAGCTACAGCTGGCTGCTCCAGGTCCACCTGACCTGCCTGGGTAGGTGGACATCCTGCCCTGGTCCTCTCTTTTCTCCTAATGATTCTAAATCAGTCTTAAGTGAGTGTATCTGATTAGTAGGCACCAAAGCATGTGCAAAACCTTAACTGTGTGAGTATCTGAGCAATAGTTTGGGGGTTCTAACATCTGCAGTAGAGGGAAGCTTGTTGGAACCTGAATGGGTGTGCTGAGTGAGGCGATCTGCTCAACCCGCCTGCCCAGCATAAGTGAGATTTGCATCACCTGCATTCTGAGCATGGCCTCTTCTGTACATGAAGACTGGGACAGTGCAAAAACCACAAGCAATTTTCCTGCTCAGATCCTGCACTCAGGGGTGTGTTCCCTTAGGCAAGATTTGATCTAGGCTGGGCTGGTTCAACCTGACAGATGTTTGCAGGAACTTAACCAAAATAGATGACATTCAGACTCTGAACTTCAAGAGCAGGCAGATGAGGTTGTTTCACTCACTTTTAGAGCTGCAGTGTTAGCATGAGCTTGATATATAGTAAGCATTCAATAAATATTTATTAAGTAAATAAATGAATGAATAGAAGAACAGAGAGAGGAGCCCTTCATCATTAAATTCAAGGCAAATTCATTTGAGCCTGTTTGTTTAACAAATGCTAATAATACTTGATATCTGCCAGGCACTGGGAGAAGTGCTTCTCAAGTATTAACTCATTTAATTCCTACCACTTCTCTATGAGATGTGTATAGTTAACCCCATCTGAAGACTCAGGCAGAAAGAAGTCCTGTGGCTTGCCAAGGCCACATTTAGGAAATGGCAGCGCTAGGAGTCCACTGGATGGGGTTGCTGCAAATGTCTTCTGCTACTCTGGGACTCAGCTATCATTGATTTGGCCCTCAGGGAGTGTCCCAAGTGCAGACAGTGACACTATGAGGATAAATGGGTACCACAAGGTACGGTGAGTGTGCTTTCACTACTGCATTGAAATGCATCTGTCTTTAATCCTTCCTTGTGCTGCCTCCTGGTCTCTTCCAGCCTCCTTCTATGCCTACCATTTACCTACCCTGTGGTCCCTGACCCATCTCATCTGGGAAGCTGTGCAGTCTGGATGAATTCCAGTGCAGCGATCCATGGGCCTCACGGTGCGGGTCAGGGCTCGAGACCTCTGAGTGCTGCAGCTTCCCAGAGCTCGGTGGTTCTTCTGGGAATTTTGAGAAGCCCTTGCAACAGCACAGAGTGTCTGATCTTTCAGAATGGCCCGCTAGGCCCCATGGCCAACCTTCTGCTTGGAGGTGCTGTGTGTCTTGGAGAGCCAGAGCAACGGTTTTGCCTAAACTCTCCAGTCTGTGAGGGCATGACATTTGGGAGTGCTCTAGAGAGCTGGCTCTTTACAGTCTCAGCCTGGAACACCAGGCAAATAGCTCAGCAGATTAAAGTGCTTGCTTGGGTCTGGGGAGATAGCTCAGTAGAATAAGTGCTTGCCTGGCAAGCGCAGGGTCCTGAGTTCAATCCTTGGTACTGAAAAAAGAAAAAAAAAAGTGCCTGTTTAGGCAGACTCAGTGGCTGAGGCTCGATCCCTGGTGTGCTGGCCCTGCGCCCGGGGTGCACTGAGATTGCAACTGAGACTGGGTGTGGTGGTGCACACCTGTAATCCCAGCTCTTGGGAAGTTGAACACAGGTGGATCACTACGAGTCCGATCTACATAGTGAGACCCTGTAGACCCTTATTAAAATACAAAAAAAATCTCAGCATGGATTATTTGCGAAAGTATCAGAGGCTGTACTGGCATTCTCATAGATAATGCAGAGCCTCAGGAGAAAGCATCCTCTGCTGGCACAAACAACCAAGCAGGGATGCACTGTTCTTTTTTTGCAGTACTGGGGATTGCACTCAGGCCCTTGCACTTGCCAGGCAAGCACTTATTCTACTGCCCTGTTCTTCAGAGTTCATTCTATCCATCCTCTGCCTCCAAGAAAGGCCACTCTTCCTAGGAGTGGGCAGACTTCCTGAGGCGCCCAGCAGTGAGGAAGTTCTTCTGCTATCTAACTGCTGGCCCTCCTGTTTCAAGACTGGAAGTCTAGCCCAGTGTGTTTCTGATATAGGGGGAGGCCAACCACATGTAGACTTGTTGCTGCTGACAAAGGATTTTCCACATCACGAAGAGATAAAGGCCTCCTCTGGGTAGGTTTGGAAGAGGCCCTGTGACATTATAACAGGCCCAGTGCCTTCTGAGACTTTCGATTCTTCATTTTCCTTTTGGAAAATGAGTGATGAAATGCCATGCCCTGCTCTATTCAGGAAGAGCATATTTGGTTGTTCAAATTTCTTTCTCCCTCTGGTGTTTACATGAACTAGCTGAACTCCCCATGTGGTGAGCTGGTGTTTATATTTACAGAAATGCAGCTCGGGGAAGCTGTGTTTGTGAAGCAGTCACCTCTTCCCCTGAGCTTGGCTGACCCTGCACTGAGCACACTCTAGCCCTAGCCACTTCTTTCTCTCTCTGCCTCATGTTTCAGGCTCCTGGCCTCAAAATCTAAGCACTTTGTAAGCCAGGATGAAAAGGCAAACTCAGGCGCGTGAAGGGCTGTCTTCCCCCCCACCCCATCCTCAACCCGAACTAGACTTTGTCCAGTGCTTGTCTGTTTCCCTTCATGGGAACTGACTGTTCTCCATGGTTTCAAGGTAGACATGCATGGGTAGAGTAGATGGTAAGACTTAGAGATGGGCTGCCATCTTCTTCACCTCTCTTGCACCTTGCTGATGACAGAGGAAGGTTCGAGATCATGGACTTCACAGTCAGGCAGAGTTGGGTGGGAACTTGCTAGTTGTGTGGTCAAGGAGATGCCACCAAGGTTCACTGTTGTCATCTTAAGAAAGTTGAAAGGTACCTATCCCTTAGGGCTGTTAGGATTAACTTAGGACAGAGATATAAAATGTTTTGAATTAATATCCTGATGATGATGGCTAATAATAATATCAGTGAAAATAACTATTGTAGAAAGAATTAGCAACTTTCTCCCAGTTCTGTTCCACTCATGTATTAGAGGAGTATTCCTTAATTTGTGCTACTCTTATTTCCCTAAGAGACTGTGGTAGACACTGATTTCCTTTCCCATACACCATAGCAACTCTGTGCTGGGATGTTTTAGAGATCACAAATCGTTGTAATAACTACATTATTTTAGCTGCCATGATCTACTCAACTTCCACAGCAATAGCATCCTTGTTGAAAATGCATGGGGGGGG
>NW_004524711.1:7093505-7096700 GCF_000260255.1 Octodon degus | reverse complement strand
AGAGAAAGAGAAAGAGAAAGAGAAAGAGAAAGAGAAAGAGAGAGAAAGAGAAAGAGAGAGAGACCATGTTCCCTGGGGAATCTCTCAGGATACTGTTAGCTTTTTGGTTAAGTGAGCAGCAAGCAAACCTCAACGTAGCACTTTCGTGAGGCTACAGGACAGGGCTCCAAAGAAACCATGTTTGTGCAGCAGTGGGCACCTGCTGATCCTATAGTCAGACAAGAGCCCTTACACATGTGGTCTAAACTGTGTCTTTTCCCTCCCATCCACAGTTACTTTTTGTCTTAGGCTGGCTCTCACTGTTAGGAGAATTAGTCACTCTTGTTCACTGCTTGGGGCCCTTCCTTCTACTGGTGTACTGAAGGCTAACTGGGGACTATCATGCTGATGCTAACTGTAAGTGTAGAATAGCTCTAACCCAGGGTAGGTACATGGACTGATTTAGGGAATGAACCTCTTGGTAGTATAAGCCCATGAGGTCCCTGAAGGAGTGAGCCATTTAGGACCGTGAGACTTGACAGCTGGTGCTGACTGTAGGAGGGCCAGCTTAGGGGTGCAGCCAGATTGCCTTTGTGGCTGCCACAGAGCTAGAGGAGTCCTAACACAGACTGTGTGGGAATATGGTCCTGGGCGCTGTGCAGTGTGGTGGTCTTGCACGATGCCTGCTTCCTGTGAAAATCTAAGCCTTATCTGCCTGCCATTGGGAGCTGGGAGGATCCACCCTTCACAGCTCATTATACATCAGCCCAGTCTAATATTCCCTTTTCAGTTTTCCCTACTTCTTCCATAAAGCAACTTGTAGACATCTGGTGTGTTAGCCTTGTGGCAGCCAAGGAAAAGGAGAAGGGACTTTGCTCCATTTTGACGTATCCTGAGTTCCAATGGTCTCTCAGAAGGGGCCAGTTTCCAAATACTGGGGTGAGCAGAGGGTGGCCCCAGGTGAGGCTTGTGACAGGGCATGCAGAAAAAACATACATGAGAAATAGCACTTAAAAATTAATTTATGGAAAAAATTTTATAACTAATAGAATAACAATAGTTAATATATGAACAAGTTATCTTTAAAGTAGTTGCTTGGGGTACAAGATATGGTCATAAAATTTTCTCCAATTGATATTAGCACAAACCTTTCTTTTTAATGAATTAAGAGACACTAACAGTTAACCATCCAGCAGAAAAATATAAAAACGATGTATAAGAAGTAAAGCCATGGTGTTATGTTGAGCTGTAGGGGACTCAGGTCAACAATTTCTGACATTGCCAGTGAAGTGGAAGATCTGATACTATTATGGGCTACTGGACTCTTTTAGAATATTTTGCTGAGTTTACACTCCTATAATGTTCAAATAATGGAACTTAACGAAAAAAGGGGATACAGATGAATGTCCATTTTGTATCTGTGTATTCGAAGTGGTTAGGATAGATATATAGTTACATTCTCTTAATGAATAGAGGGATTTGTTCTAATGGTGTTTGTAAATAGGGTATCAAGTCTGCATCTTGTACAGCAATTAACCACTAGGAAGAATGTATGCAATTTGTTAATTATTGAAACTGTCCTACCAATTTGGTTTGAAACTGTCTCATTGCTATTTGTTTCTCAATAAAATTATGGAAAAAATAAATAATAAAAAAGAGACACTAACAGTGTAAGTGACCTGCAATTTTTCTGTTTTCTCTACTGTCCTTTCCCGTTTCATCCATCCTAGATCCTCTTGAATAATTTCTTCCCATTTCACAGTATCTATTGCACATTTTAGAACTTATTTTCTCTTTCAGTTTCTTGCACTAGGGAGACTATATGATGTTTACACATGCGAGTCTGATTTGTTTTGCATCCATTTACCTGTAAAAGTCTCAAGTTTGTTCTTGTTTATGGTTAAGGAGCACTCCATTGTATAAAACTGCACATCTTTTTTATCCATTCCTTGATTGGTGGGCATTTGGGTTGTTTCCAAGATCTAGCTATTACAAACTGTGCTGCTACAGACATGGGTGTACATATACCACTGTGGTATCATGTTTTCAGTTCTTCTGGGAAGATAGAAGGGAAACAGCTGGGTCAAATGAGACCTTGAACCCTAGTTTCCTGAGGAATTTTTACATAGATTTCTACAGTGGTTGGATCATTGTATACTCCCACCAACAGTGAAAAAGTGTCCCTTCCCCCCATATTTCCTACTTCATTTCTTATTGATTTCTTTTCTTTTTTTTTGTGGGACTGGGGATTGAACTCAGGAGCCTGCACTTGCCATGCAAGTGCTTATTCTACTGAGCTATCTCCTGGCCCCTTTATTATTGATTTCTTTTCTTTTCTTTTCTTTTCTTTCTTTCTTTTTTTTTTTTTTTTGGTGGAACTGGGGATTGAACTCAGGCCCTTGTACTTGCTAGGCAAGTGCTTATTCTACTAAGCCATCTCCCCAGCCCCTATTATTGATTTCTTGATGATATTTCTTGATGATAGCCAATCTTCCTGGGGTGAGATGGAATCTTAGTGTTTTAATTTGCATCTCTTGAATGATCAGTGATGCTGAGCATTTTTTTCTTATATTTATATTTGTATTTCTTCCTCTGAGAAGTCTGTATTTATCTCAGATGCCCATTTTTGATCTGGGTCTTTGAATTTGAGGGGTCTGACTTAAAAAAAATCTTTATATGTTCTAGGTAGAAGTCCTTTGTCTGAGAGATGATTGATTAAAAGTTTTGCCACTCTGTGGGTTATCTCTTCACTTTGTGGGTGATTTCTTTTGCTGTGAAAAAACTTACATAAAATGAGATCCCAATTGTTGATTCTTTGAAGTATTCCTGATGCAGTCTGGATTGTGTTCATGAGCTCTCTTCCCACAAACTTGTTTTCAAGATTTCTACATACTTTTTCTTCCAGAAGATTTTTAGCATTTCCATTCTAATATTTAGATCTTTGATCCATTTTGACTTTAATTTAGTGCATGGTGGTAGACATGGGTCTAGTTTTAGTGTTTGGCATGTGGAAAACTACTTTTTCCAGCACCACTTATTAAAGAGGCTATTTCTTCCAGTGAACATATTTGGCCTCTTTGGTTTTTTTTTTTTCAGAGTTTTATTGATAAACAGATAGCAGTGAGACAGTTTCAAATCAAATCGGAAGTACAGTTTCAACAAATAATACACTGCATATATTCTTCTTAGTGGTTAATTGCTGTACAAGATGCGGAC
>NW_004524711.1:7084308-7085831 GCF_000260255.1 Octodon degus | reverse complement strand
ATTTTGTGTAGCACTGTCTTCTGCCCTTTGTTGTAGATCTTTGCTGTAGTTATAACCTTCACACGTACTGAAGTTCAGGTGGAGCTCTACAGAGTTTGGACTTATCTAGCTGCGTCTGGCTCAGGTCTGGCTGCTGTGCTCAGCTCCTTCCCACTGCGGACCTGGGCTAGGACTGGGTCTGGGGTTTCCCGGAAGTCGGCAAAAATTCCTAATGGGTGCGACGGGTGGGGGAGGTAAGGCGGAGTGGTGGGGGGCGGCCTGAGGGGGTGGGAGAGTGTCCGGCCCACGTTGCGCCTGGGCTGGGACTGGTCCCGCCGGCGCAGGGTATCAGGAAGCTCTCCACACAGTCACGGGACCTGGGCTAGGACTGGGTCTCTTGGCCTCTTTGTTAAAGACAAAGTGACTAAATGTGTTTATAGCTGTGTCTGCATCTTCTAATCTGTTCTAATGGTCCTCAGATGTTTTTTTTTTTTTTTTTTTTTTTTGCCAGTAGATGCTGATTTTATCACAATAGTTTTGTAGTGTAATTTCAAATTGAGGATTGTGATACTTCCTGTCTTGCCTTTGTTGCCCAGCATTTCCTTTGCTATCCTAGATCTTTTCTGGTTCTAGGTGAATTTTAGGAATGTTTTCTCTAGATCTGTAAGTTATGCTAATGGTATCTTGATTGAGATTGCATTAAATCTGTATAAAATTTTTGGGAGTATGGCCATTCTCACTGTGTTGATTCTTTCTAACCATGAGCAAGGAATGCCTTTTCATTTTCTGATATCGTCTTCAATTTCCTTTGTCAGAGGACCACGATTTTCAGTATGTAGATCGTTTACTTCCTTTCATATTGATTCCTATGTATTTCATCTGTTTGGATGCTATTGTGAAGGGTGTGTTTTCCCTAATTTCTCACAGTGAGTTTGTGGTTTGTGTATAGGAATGAAAGACATAGCATTTTGATCAAACCTGTAAACACTTCTCTAGGCCGAGCTCTCTTGAGAAGGGATGCAGAAGCTGCAGTAGCACTCTTGTTACAGTCTTATTTGGTGAAGGTTTGCATTTCTCCAATAGGCTTAGTGCTGAGGTTCATGGTCTTGGGGCCCACACTGTAGATGATGATGGTGATGTCTAGTCTTTAGCTTTGTAAGAACTTTTTCTTTAATTTTCCCAGGTTAGGTCATTAATATGTTCTGAGGCCTTCTGGCTCTGACATCCTGTGGAATCTGCCTAAGAGAATTTTCCATCAATTTTGTCTCAGTGTGAATGTGCTCACTTGATTCTTCCTTAAATAAAATGTTAATGAAAGGGAGGAGCTTGGTATTTGGAAACACAAAAAACAGAAGTATTGGGAGTACAGGGCAAATATTTTCATTTTATGGTTTTGCCTACACCAGAATCTTTTAACACTTTTCCACCATTAGCATTCTAAGTTGTCCTATTGTGAATGTTTTGCTTTCTTCATTTTCCATACATTTACTTTTTTCCCTAAGACTCCACAGAGGCCTTTTTGCCCATTGTCCTGCATATATATA
>NW_004524711.1:7046904-7084208 GCF_000260255.1 Octodon degus | reverse complement strand
CCCTTAGTGTCCAGGCAGCCTTGTGGGATACATTCCTCACTCAAAGTGGGATGTGGGTGAGAGAACCTTGTCCTAGTGAGGCTTGCGTGCCTTACATGTGGTGTGGACGCGAGACTGGAAAATGCGAAGAACTCAAGACCTGGATTTAGAAGATGCTGGCTGTAGCCCTAGCTCTGACTCTGACTCACCACACTATCTTGGGTTGTCCATCTAGGTTGACAACCTGGATATCTTTAAGACAATCTTCAAAGTTTTGCTTTCGATCATTAATATGTGTATCAGTCAATTTTCTGTTGTTATACCCAAATATCTGAGACTGGACACCTTAGAGAGAAAATGCACTTATTTACCTCATAGTTCTAGGGATCCAAGAACATCTCCTCAGCTTCCCTGCGGCCTTTCTAACTACCTCATGAATGGCAGATGGCATCCTGGTTGGAATATGTGTGCGAGGGTGAGATTATAGGTGAGATAAGGCAGCAGGGACCATAGAGGGGCCGGTCTTGTTCTTTGTATAATAATCTACTTGAATGGGAACTAACCTACTTCTCACAAGAACTCCACTAATCCCTTCTAAGGTTGGCACCCAACTGACCTATTGAACCCCACTCCTGTTAATCTATATTTTTAAATTAGCACATGGTTATGATATAAAGAATACATTCATTATGGGGTGTTGCTGCATATGCATTTCACTTCTCATCTTTTTACTTTCCTTTCTCCTCTCCTTCTTTCCCTCTCTTTTCATCCCTAGATTCTCTTTCCATCTGTAAAAGGTAAACCCCATTCTTAAAATTTCTACCATCTCAACCCCACCACATTGAAAAACCAGGCTTTCCGCATATGAACCTCTTGGAGACAAACTGCAGCAATATGTTATGGCTTTAAAAAATTAGTTGAAAGCATCAATTGCTCCACACAGCAACTATGTCTTTCTTATTAACCACTGAGGACTTGGAACACCATATCTTTCCAAACTGTGGTCCTAGTTGGTCTGAAAGCAAGAAACAACACTGGTTTTTCTCTTTAATTTTGGCCTGAGGTTTATCATAACAATTCCTTCCTTCTCACAGCACCTGCCAATCTTTAGTCAGGTAGATGTCTGTCCATGGCTAGATGGGTAAAGGCAGAGTTAGAAAGAGCTCTCCACAGAAAATTGGGCAGGATACCAGTTATTAACTAAATTATTAGTTTCATTTCTCAATTTGAATTATAATTGTACAACCACTAAAATATTCTTCTCCAGTCTTCTCCCAGCAGTACCGGTGGAGAGAATAAGCTCTTTTCCTTACAAATTGATGCTGTTAGTTTTTTGGGGTGTCTACACCCATCTTTATGCTTGTCTGTGTTCTATGGGCCCTGGTAAGACAATAGCAAAGCAACTGGTGAGTTGTTTCATGACAACCCCTCAGGTGAGATCTTTTTAGACCAAGCTGGTGACAATTGATGCCTTTAAGGAGGATGGAGAGTGAGAAGGGGTGGACTCGTCTGCTTGCTGGTCTTAGTACGTCTTTGCCTGGCTCTCAGAATAGAGAAGGGAGCTGAGCAGTGAGAAGGAAGTCTGCTCCTCACTGACTTTCTGACTCAAATGGGATTTCACCTCTCTAGAGCTTGTTCTCTCAGCAAAGCAGTACCTGCCTCATTCAAAAATTACCCCATCCCTGTGTAGCCAACATTTTTCTGCTTTAGATGTTGTGTCAAGTTCTATTCTGACTTCTCTCTGTAGAAACTAGGAAGGTCAGAAGATGCTAGCATTTGCTAAAAGTTACATTTTTCAGAAAACTCTCAATTTAAGCAGAAAGGCAACATTTTTAGGACCCCCTCTGTGCTACCTGCTTAGAGCATGACTAGGCTGGAGGAGTAGAAAGGGGCAGCTGCGAACCCTTAGGTGTGGCAAAGAGTGGTTCTGGAAAATGGGAATGCATGTGCATTTGTAAATTTATTTAACAGAGGAAATCAGGAATTGAAGACAAGAACCACTAAGAATTGTCAAATACTAAAGACTGTCGGTAAGAGGAGTCCTGTTTTGTGTATCTCTTGGCATGTAGGAAGAACTGACCATAATTAACCCTGGACAGAAAGATCCAGGGAACTTTAATCATTCATATTATCTTTATAGTCAGCAAAAATTTTCCCTAAAGCTTCAGTTTTCATGGCTTTTCTTTTATTTTATTTGGACCATAAGGCAACTGAAAAGACTGTGTTCCATATTATATTTGGAAGGGGTCTTGCAGGAGGTTTGAATACCATGACTACAGTCTTCCCTTCCCCATTGAATTATGTTGAACTTCCTCAATTTGGGATGTGTCATATAGGAATCTTGTGTCTTATAAGAATCTCACATGGGAAGAATGTCTAAGAAATGGAAAGGACTTTGCTGTGTGATGTCAAGAAAAGACATCCCAACACACAAGAGAGTGTGAGTTGTGAGTGTGATAATTGTCCACTTTAATAAAGGTAATAGGGGAGACAACTGGAAGGCAAGTACCCCAAATTCTACCTATGATGATGTGCTTCAGGTTTCATCTCTTATTTTACCAGAAGTTTCCAAATGCATCTCTTTTGCAGAGTGTGTTTCTGTTGGAAGTAGGGTTGGGTTTAATCCATCATACAGCTTGCCACCCTTTTGGATTTAAGAAAATTTGATGGAAACCATGGTTTTTTTTTCTAAATAAAGGATTTGTGGGAGATTGTTCTGAGTCAGTGCTTACTTCCTTCACCTCATATCCCTGAGCATTCTGCACACATGCAGACACACGTACACATGTACACACACACACACACACACACACACACACACACTCCCTCTGCACTGAGCTGCTGACTGGTGGCTCTTGTGGGGGAGGACAAAGGCGCTGTTCAAGGCCCGCCAGCTGGTCTCAGCCCTCACCCTAGCCACTTGAGATGGTGGGAACTCAGTAGTTGCTGTGTTGGATGGGGGAGAATTGCAGAATCCACTGGTGAATTGCTCCTTTGTTCTCCTCCTAATCTTCTAATCTGGGGGAACAGAGAAAGGAGTTTTCATGGGACTTGGGACTCAGTACTCCAAATCCTTCTGTCTCTGTCCCCATCATGAGGGTTGGGACTGGGGAGAGCAGGTGAGAAGACATCAAGGAGAAGGTGGAACTAAGGTTGCGGAAACATCCAGCATGGCCACTCACCAGCTGTCTCAGAAGCAAGAGTCCCACTGACCTAATGGCAGGACCCCTGCCTTTCCTGGTCCTGGGCTGAGTGTTCTCCAAATCTCTGTGACTGTGTGTACCGCTGTTTCTCTGCCTTCCCGCACGAGTGGCTGAGAGCCTGGCAGCAGGAACTGGCTTCCACATACACGTTCAAATATGGAATTCTCTCAACTTTGTAGAGAGTCACCATTCCAAAACCCTAATTTTACTCCAGCAGTGTAATATTGTCAGTGTGCTATCCTCTGTATTTATCTGGGTAAAATCTGTACTAAGAAGCCAAATGCATAGTCTAGTTTTCAGTGAGAACCATTTAGATTGCTCGGGTCTGTGGACACTGGCTGGCTTATCCTTAGGCTTGGCAGAGACTTTTGTTAATATATATGGTCAGTTGCAGTGACAACAATAGCTAATGTTTACTGGGCGTTTGATCCAGCTCAGGGGTGGCAAGGCAGTGCATGTGCTAACTCTCACTGCCTTCACCTCAGCTCCACTCAGGGAGTTCTGTCATTAGCTCTATCTTGCAGATGAAGAAGGTGGAGCTGAGCCACATGAATCAGGCCTGTGTACATTTTGCAGATGCAGAAGCTAAAGAGGCCCAGAAATAAGGAACTTGCCCATGGTCCCTAAGCCAGAAAGGAGTTAGAGCCTACTTCTGAAAGTGAGCAATGCATCTGCAATCCTTTTCTCCCTCATGCTCTTAGGGTTATTGGTGCCCTGATGAGGGAGCAAATATGGCCCACACAGATGCCTTCCCTACCTTCTTCTGCCCATGGCATGGAGGAAAGGGTCTGGCTGGACGTGCCGACAGGACAGCTCCCATTTCTGTGCCTCCAGTTACACCACAGTGCAGAAGCGTAGTAAGCACAATAGGTTTTACTGAACGAATGAATCATGGAGTTATTAAGTATCTGCCACAGTCAAGGACAGCGTTTGATATCATGCAAGGTAGGAGCTGAGTGTTCAATTTCTCTGCTCTGGCTTTGGAGCAATGCTGGATGTGGTGTTCCGGTTGGTGTTTCTTCCTTTTCTTCTTTGTATCCACCCTCTGTCCCGTGCCCACATCATCACTCCTTGTGTTGTCTTGCATATGCTCCTGGTGCTTATTTCAACCTACTGTTGACTTTTCTTCCCCTCTGACCTGAAGTGCTTAGCTTTCCCCAGCTTATTCTCTAGAACTGTGAACTGCACTTTTCCAGCTGTCCCCTGGGGAATGCCGAGACGCAGGGCTCTCATCATGCACTTGCAAGTTGCGTGCTCTCTCTACATCTAAAGAGGAAGCTGTGGCACTCTGAAATTGCAGAGTAAGGTACATACACCTCCCCACCTGGGTTTTGAGAAGGTTCTTTTGCAGGTGGATAAGAAGGAGATCTCACATGGGCAGCACGCTGGGCCAACCAGGGCTGTGAGGGCTGTGTCAGTCACGGCCTTGGTGAGCAGTGTGAGGACATTGAAAATTAGTTAAATGGCCAATCAAGTGGATTCTTAGTGCATCTGGGTTTCTTTTTGCCTTGTGCCAACTTGGGCCATGTGAGTAGGATTCTATTGAGGGGACCATGGCTGCAGGTGTAGCGGCTCATTCCCAAATTCATCTGGCAGGAGAGTAAACTCTGCCCTCACAGGCACACCTAGCTCTGCCAACCCCACTGCAGATGCTGGCAAGCCAGTCTAGTGGCTCTGGAGTGGACAAGCAGGGCATTTTGGGTACTGACATGCACTTACAAAGGCCACAGTGTGTGTGGGTGGGCAGAAGGATGGTGGCTTTCAGGTTCAAGACTTCCCCCCGGGGCTCTGTCAATCTCTCCTTAAGCAGTGATTTAAGAGTAGGACAGTGGGGACAGGGAGTGCTCAGAGAAAGGAGAAAGAGAAGGAGGGCAGCTGTAGAAGCCAGCTGCTGGGATACAATGCCAGCTCATGTTCTGGAAGGCTACTTGACAGGGGTCTGCACATCAAGCCTCAGGCTGCCCAGGGTGCTCCACAGGCAGCTGTGCCACCTGGCCACATGCTGGTGAGGAGCCTGAGCTCCTTCCCACTTTGAAATGGCCCTCAGCCCCTCCAGGGTCCACTTGTAAAGAGAAATCACCCCCTCTCCAGGCACACTCTGAGCTCTTGTCCCTCCTGTCTCTGCTCCTAGGGTCTTGGCTTCACTCTCCCTGGCCGCCCTCCTTCCTTTCCTCAGGCTTGTTCCCTGGACCTCTGGCATGCTCACTGCCCTCAGGCTGTGCAGTCTTAAATGGTGAGTAGCTGTTGTATCTCCTTACTTCTAGGGATTTCTCTCCCCCTGCTGGGACAAGACAACTCTTGAAGTCTCCTTGTTTTAGTCAGGGTAGGCTAAATGACATAATGGTCAGGATACAAACCTCAGAGGCTCCACATGATGAATATTTATTTCTTGCCCACATCTCCAGGGAGGAGGTGTGGATTCATTGGGTGGAGATGGGAGTGGAGTCATCAGCTGTCCAGGGACACTTTTCATCTATAGTTCTGAATCTTTTGCTGGAACTCCATGTTTCCCATGGCAGTGATGAATGGGAGAGGACTATACTGGAAGGTTGAGGATGGGCTCAGGCTTCAGGTGGTATCCACAGCTCTGGATCACATTCCCTTGGATAGTTCAGTGCACATGGCCTCACCTGACAACCAGGAAGCTGGGAACACTGTGCTCTGGGGGTGAAGAATGTTTGGGGAACAGCTAGATGGATCACTCACAAGCACCTTGGATTTTAGAGAACATTTAGTGGCATGAGGAAGCCTTAGGCTGCAGGCTCAGCCCCACCACTCAGCAGTGCACAATCAGAATGGTGGTGAAGGAGCTGACCCTAGGGCTTAATGGTATTCAGAAAAGAATTCCGCTCTGAGTTCATCTATAACTTTCTGCTGTTGCTCATTTACTATTGACACTATTAATTCATACATTTGAGCTGAGCTAGTGTCCTCTGCACTTGTTTTGGGTGGGCACTAGGTTTCCTCCATATGTTTCTGCATTTGATTCTTTACTGCACATGCTATTAATTCAGGGATTTCTTTTTCCATTTCCAATCTGAGTTCCTCCATACCTTTCTGAAGTTGTTTCTTTATTTCAGAAGCTATTGAGTCACTGATTTCAGCTGTGTGATTCCCAATTTGTTCTGTGTTAGTGTCCTCTGCACTTATTATGTATGGGCTTGGGGTCTGAGATTGCATTTTGCTCCTTCTCATTGTCATTTTGTGTAGCACTGTCTTCTGACCTTTGTTGTAGATCTTTGGTACAGTTATAACCTTAGCACCTACTGAAATTCAGGTGCAGTTCTACAAAGTTTGAATTTATCCAGCTGTGCCTGGCTTGGGTCTGGCTGCTGTGCTCAGCTCCTTCCTGCTGCTGCCCTTGGGAGTGAACCTGTTGTGCCCCTCCGGCAAGATGTTCTGCACCTGGACTAGCTGGGTGGTTCTGTCCCCTACACTCTCTGCAGGGATTGCAGCTGTAGGGTTTCACCCCAGGCCTATATGCCAGGCCTGAGCTGAGTCTGAAGGGGACTAGGTGGAGTAGGGGGGAGAGGAAGCTTTACTACACACTCACTGGGCCTGGGCTAGGGCTAGATCTGGGGGTCCCCAGAATGTGGCAAAAATTTTCACTGGGCAGGCGGGTGTGGTGGTGGTGGTGCTGCAGAGTGGTGGTAGGAGGTCCCAAGGGGGTGGAAGAGGGTCTCACCCATGCTGCGCCTGGGCTGGGACCTGCAGGTCCTGCTGCGTGAGAAGCTTTCTCATACACTCACCAGACCTGGGCTAGGACTGGATCTGGGGATCTCCAGAACACGGCAGAAATTCTTACTGGGTGGGCAGGGTGGGGCGGTACTGCAGAGTGGTGGTGGGGGCCCCAAGAGGGTGGAAGAGGGTCTCACCTATGTTGTGCCTGGGCTCAGACCAGCAGGTCCCGCAGGTGAAGGGTAGCCGGAAGCTCTCCCACACAGTCACAGGGCCTGGGCTAGAACTGTTAATGGTATTCAGTTAAGTGACAAATAGATGCTCCAGTACAAGTGAGTCTGATGCAAGGACTATGGCATTGTGGGATGGTCACTTACTCTCCTGCCTTCCAGTTTTTCTTTATAAAATGAGGCTAATAATACTCGGTGGGGTAGATGGTTGTTCAGATTATGTAGTGATGCACATAGGGGCTTCCTGCATAGGTCTGGAAGATGTCACCATAGTTATTATTACTTAATCTTGTTGGGTGTTATGCTCAACCCTGTCATGAGAGCTAAGGTCAAGGGATTAAGCTCAATTGAAATGGTCCCCTGCCCTGAAGGATGTCACTGTCTTTCAGGGGACAGCGTGCCAACAAGTAGTTTCAATATGGTGGCATCCTTTCATGAATGGATGGCTGGGGCAGGAGGAGTAAGTCAAGGGAACTGCTGGCATCTGGGATGTAGCTGTGCTGGATGGCAGGACTTCAAGAGGTGTGGAGGTGGGGAAGGGGTCCCTGTGGTGGGGGCTTAGGAGATCGGCAAGAAAATAAGTGCCAGGGCATGGGAGAAGGGGGAGCAGCCCTCACGGGATGATGGGCTTGAGCCCAGATACACACCTGGGCACAGCTGGGATATAGTTTAGAATAAAGAGAGATTAGTTGGAGTCAGATCAGGAAAACAAAACAAAATGAAACTTGACTTTGGCCTGAAGACAGTAATTGGGCCTTCTTGGCAGCTTCTGGTTTTACCCTGTGCTTGCCCCAAAACCAGTCTCAGCATGTTGTCACTTTCAAAACCTACAAGTCATGCTTCTAAATCAGGAGGAGCTGCCAGTAGAAGGTATATCTAGCTCACACCATAAAGCTTTATAGAGATCCTCTTTTGCCATCTCTGTTCTGTCCCTGGGTGCTATTGCTAGCCATGTTCTTATTGTCTTTCTTTCTACAATTCACTCTTTGGCTACTATTTTACTGTCTCTTGACAGAGTCTAAGTCTCCTCTGCCTATTCACAGCCCTTCTCTCTTCCTGGACTTTTCTTGGGGCCCATCTTTCTCTTATGCAGAGCAACTCACTACTTATTTGCCTTCCTTGTTCAGTAGAGACATGGCCTTCTCTTCACCCTTGCCCTCAGGGGTAGGTTAATTTTTATTTTCTCCTTGTCAAACATTGACTAAGTGGCTCCCATGGAAGACACGGGGTAGTGGTCATCAGGGCTGCTCTGGGGTGGGGATAGAGTCACCTTTCTCTACCCATGTGAATTCAGATGTGCCCAAGGATTGGCTATGGTTAATAGAATGTGAGTGGAAATAAAGGAAGTTAGAACAGGAAGGCTGTTAAGACGATTGAGGAATCCCCTGAAGGACTTCCAACACTGTTTTCCCTTTGCCCTCAGTTGCTGATTCTGGCAGTGTCTGAGAGGTGTCCCATCAATCTAGGTCCTGAGTGAGGCTGAATGCTTTGCAGTAGATCTGCCAAGTTCAGGGAGTAAAACAAAATGAGACTTTTTTTAAGCCTCTGGGGTTTGAGGATTATTGGTTAAAGAGCATAACCTCCTGTCTGCCATGATAGATAGGCCTGGTAATTGGCTTGGTGGGATCCATGGTAGAAGTCACCATTTTCAGAGGGTGAAACCCTAAATTCTGGGAGCTGTGAGTTGCTTTTGATGAGAGAGCTCACTATGGGGGTAATGGGGATAGGCAACCCTGTTCCCCAAAGGAGAAGGGGGCCTGAAATATGACACATGAGGTGGGGAGGTAGCTGAAGAGAGGTTGTCCTCCTCAGACCTTTGCCTGTCCCCTGCACTGTTTACTCCTGACTTTCTGCAGTTGGCCCAGTTCATCTTTGCCACTGTGGGAATGTCATCAGGAGAACCAACTCTCTCTAGGGGTCTGATTAGATCATTTAGATAGTAGATTCGATCCTTTAGATTGAAGGGGCTGGAGAGGATGGAAGAGGGACACTGAGCAAAGGGGACTGAGAAGGAGCCCAAAAGACAAAGGGAAGTGACTTGCAGTGACTGGCATCTGCATGAGGATGGAATACAGAAGAGGGAGGAACACAGAACCATGATTAACTCAGTCTTCAGGACCCCACGTGACTCTACAAAGCGCAGCCAGTTTGTATCAACCTCCTCCTCTCATGTCTTTATCTAAATCTATCTTATTGAGGGTCGCAGGCACTATGCACTTTGCTATGAATTAGACAATAATTCAGATGTTTTGCTGAGCCTTTAAGAACTTCTGAACAGATAGGGATGCTCTTCATTAGCATGCAGCGTGACTAGGACTTCTAGTATTTGCAAATGAGTGGACACAAAATGGGTAAGCAGTGATGCTCCTGAATTGCAGTGGGTCCTGAGGAAAAAACAATCGACCCATTTCTAGCCAAGCCCCCAAGGAGGAACTTCCTTTTGCCACCAAAAGGAACTGATCCCTCTAACTGGGCAGTAGAGAACATTGGTAGTCTACAGTCTTAATGTCCATATTAGAGAGAAAGCTGTTGTGCTGCAGAAGCAGAGCCAAGCTGTTTGCACAGTTTGTGCAAACAAGGCAGGCCTCACTTATTTATTATTACTTCAGTGCAAATTAAAAAAAAATAAACTCTAAGAGCTGGAGATGTAGGATGCACTGGCAAAAGCAGTGTGAGCCACAACACTTAAGTAGAAGGTTTTACTGCCGGGGAGACAGAAAGCTGGCAGTAGACTGTACAATACCCACTGCCCCCAGCCTCGTGGTTGCATCAGATCCGACAAAATTAACATGTTAGTAAAATATAAGCAGAACCTCTGCCTTTCTCATCAAACTTATCACCTTCAAAAAAGCTCAGAGCTAGAGCTAAAGGTTAAGGTTACTGTCATTAGGCTATGAGAGCCCTACTGAACAGTCAGCAGGATTCTGGCTCCTAGAGATGCCAACCTCAAGTGAAGAACCCACCCTCTTTCTCAGTTCTGTCCTCCAAAAAAAAAGCTCTTCTGATCCCAGCAGGCCCAGTGCATCTGGGGATGAAAGGTCTGCTTCTTTGGGGCTGGTGGCTCTAGTTCCTCCTTGGGAGTCGGGGTTCAGGAAGTTCTCCCCAAGAGGTCAAGGCTTGAATTATGTTTTCTGGATGAACAAAGGTGTTTCAGAAAGAGATCCATTTGTGAAAGTGCACAAGAAGATGAATGGAGCCATCTGGTAAAGTCAGGGAGCTGGAAGTAGCCGAGGCTGAGTCACAGCACAGTATGCCCAGTCCAAAGGCTTATTTGACCATTTCAAGATAACAGGCGCCTAATAAAATGACCATGATTTGGCAGTCCCAGGCTCATTTTCCCCAGGGAGGCCAGCTTGATTTTCATCCTAGTCATAGGATATTTGTTCTGAATGTTCTAAATATAGGCTTGGGTTTTAGGGTGAGACTGCCTTACACATACACATGGCAGATTCTAGTCCTGGCCCGCATCTCTTTTGCAAGACTTTCCTTGGGTTTGGGTCTGTGGAATGCTGTTTACTTGCTACAAATACAGATTTCTACAACATCCTATTTACTTATTACAAAGACAGAATGCTATGGAATGCTGGTTCCAGATGGCAATGTTCTAGGATTATTGGCAGCTTCTTTTCCCTTTTACCAGGACTGCAGTCTTGTAATGCGTGCACTGCTGATTTCACCTGATGAACTAACTACCTTGAACTGTATGGTGGACTTATTTTTCCAAATGCATGGAAGCAATTCCATCTTCAGGTTTTATGTGAAGCTCTCTGCATACTTTATGTGTGTTTCTATCACTGATCCTCTCAAAACCATCTGTTTAGATGGATGTCAATTGTTATTTGTCACACAATCACAAAATTAGCATTAAGTCTTTTTTTATTTGATAATCTCTTCTATCCATTATAAACTTTAGATTATGACTCAATATGCAATATTTTGGGGAAAATAGCTTGGTAGGGAGAATTTAAAATGGACCAAGCATCCAATAATAAAGCAAAGTTTAGTAAGTCACGATACACCCACATGATAGAATGCTACCTGCCATTCAAAATTATGTTGGACAACTTCTGACATTGCCAGTCTTATGGAAAACCCACTACTATTATGGACTACTGGACTATATTGGAATATTTTGCTGAATTCACTCACCTACAATATTTAAATGACAATGGAATACCCTTCTCTGACAAAAGTAAACAAAAAAGGGGATACAAATGAATGACCGTTTTGTATTTGTATATTCAAAATAGTTAGGATAGATGTACAGCTGCATTCTCTTAATTCAATGAATACAGAGATTTGTTCTTTTTTTTTTTGGAGGAACCAGGGATTGAACTCAGATCCTTGCATTTGCCAGTCAAGCACTTATCCTACTGAGCAATCTCCCTGGTCCCGAGAGATTTGTTCTAATAGTGTCTGTGGACAGGATACCATGTCTGCATCTTGTACAATGAATAACCACTAAGACAACAATATGCAATGTATTAATTATTGAAATTGTGCTAATAATCAGTTTTGAAACTGTTTATTGCTATTTGTTTCTCAATAAAATTATTTAAAAAAACAAAAAACAAAAACCCCAAAATTATGTTGGAGGAAATCATACAAATGCCAAAAGACAATTTTTAGAAGTAATCAGAGGTGGGTAGGCGTGACAGGGTAAGAACAGATTTTATTCACATGGATTGCAGTCGGGGAAATGAATGTAGCACAGGGGTTCAGTTCTTGTACAACATGGATAATGGGCATTTAGGGTCCAGGAGCAGGATAGCAGTAAGGGGATGGAAAATTGCTAGGGAAAATAGCTGGAGGAAGGGTGATTCTGGACAGAGAGGTCTGACTAGGTTTTTGCTGAGGGCAGGCCCGCATGATCAGGTATGTGTCGAGGCCCGGGAGGATGAAGATATGGAAGGCGAAGCTTCTTTCTAAACCTGCTGTACAAGATTCTTGATGCAACTGGATGACAGGAGCCTGGTAAGGGTAAATGTCAAGGCTGTGTCCAGGAGAACTTAGATGTGCTGGCTAAAATTTGGTCAAGGAGAATCTATTTGTCAAAATGTTCATGTCTTATTACTTACATATAAAAAATACTTTGTTTTCTTTGCACTCTGTTTTCCAAATGTGAACTTGTATTGCTTTCATAATTAAAAAAATATGTTAAGTTCATTATACATATTTGAGAGGTGGGAAATTCTTCACTCTGACTTTTTAGGGTCAGGCAAACTTCTTTAGCTTTTATTGGAATTTTGCAGCCCTAAAAACAGAAACTAAGAGTCTCTGCAGACTGTTCCCCAAAGACAGGGCCATGGGCTGTGGCAGAGAGAGCTGGCTTGCCAGCAAGTTTGGCAAGAGGGATACTGAGACCAGAAGTCACTTCTCTGTTCCTCCTCCAGCTGTGGTACAAACACATTCTGGGTCTCAAATAAAAATAACAGGTTTGCTCCTAGGTCCAGCTTAGGGAGGGCCTGCCCTCTGCTTTTACAGAGAGCGCCTCATCCTGAAAATGGGGAGGGCTAGGAATGATAAGATACACATTTAAGAGGTCGCAGAAGGTTAAAATAGGGTAAATATGGCTGATTTTTTTTTCTAATTTTTTCCTGCAAGAAAAGAATATCCTTGCAAGAATAAAGTGGGTAATTTTAGGAAAAACTTCAAAGGAGATATACTTTATCAAAACATTGACATGAAGTTTAGTGTGTATTGGCTCCCAAAAGTTGTACAGGTGGGTCACAAAAATCTTTAAGTGCAGACAGTGGGATTGCGGTACATTGTTAACCTCGTGGTTTCCAACCTTTTCCTACTGATGGCATAATACTGGAAACATGGTGCTTCATGTGCTTAAGGACAACATAGGGCTCAATGCATTGGTGATCATTATAACACAGTTAATAATGCCTTTTTATATTTATGAAATCCTTCCATTATCACATAACTTCCTGGAATTTTGTTCAATGCACTGATCCTTATGATCAGAGCTCTTTATTATTTAATAATTTATTCTATGATCAGAATTCTTTTATTTCTTTGAATTACAGTGGGAACTCATATGGTCCACCAAGCATGTGTCTGTCTTGGGGCCTTCCTGTGCCCCTTAACCACACTGGGAAGAAGAACCTGCCCTAAGCTGAGCTGCATGATAGTGCGGACTCAAAGAACAGCACTGTTCTGCTGTGGTGTGTATTCAGGTGCTGCAAAAATAAAGAGTGCACATTTATGCTTGGTGGCTAGTCTGTCAAGCCCAAGAATATGGGTTGGGACCCATGGCCCCAACTTGTCTCTTAGGGTCATTGATGCCTGGCTCCAACACCTGTTGAGAGAGCATAAAGCACTGGGTTACACGCCCTTTTGCTATGACTTCAGGTGACATCTCTTCTGTTTTTGCAGAACAAATATTTATGAAATGATTACGTGAGGTATTTGTGTGTGTCAGAGGTTTCATGATCAGTGGAATTTACTTTTTTGGGGCTTGTATCTATGGAAATTTTCTGGTATGTGACAATTCATCCATTCTTCCTCCCCAGCTGTATGTATAAAATGAGAAAATAGACCAGGGTGAGGAATGCCACATTCAGGTGAGAGGAGAGATTCAACTGGGGAGAAGCCACTAATTAGAGGAGTTGTGAAGCTTCTTAATCTTGGCTTCATGCCAAAGCCTAACTCTGGGTCAAACAATGGCTCAAGTTAGAAGTGTACATCATGCTAGTAAGGAGTGTTTCAAGGCTACGTGCTGGCACATTGCTGGGTGGTGCATTGATTTTCTCAGGATGAGATAATCTCTCTAGGCCATGGTCCCTGTGGAATTAAGATGACTTGGAGGGAACAGAATGTGGTTGCTCAGAGTGGTGTGTTGACAGCATTCCTTAGTGGATTCTGGCTTCATGGATATTTCCTCCTTTACAGAATTGCTATCTTGCTTTTGCTTTGCTGTGATAGCATCATGTTGATTACTTCTCTGGATCTCCTCCATCCACACAGAAGCGCCCACTCTTTAGGGTCATTTTCAGAAGAGAAAAAAGCTTAACATGTTAATATGCCAAAGAGCTACCAATCGCCCTGGTTTGGAGAGCAGTGGTTGGCTGTAAGAGGCAGGGCACATCTATGAATTAGGGCAGTGGTGGTAAACCTAGGGCATGTGTGCCGCAGTGAGCTGTTACCACTGAAAGCTCTGAAAGATTCACCATCGCTGAACGAGGGGCTGAATTCAGGTGGACAGTAGTGTTCTGAATCTCTAAACCTCACTTCAGGCTTTTGAATAGCAAGGCTACAGAGGTCTGGATTTCCTGGATTGTGACTCCTAGAGAATGCTCTCAGTGTGGAAGTTCCTGGGGGAGGGTTAGGACAAGGCCCAGAGAGGCTGAGGACGGAAAAGATGGGCAGAAGCAGTGGGCAGTCTGGATAGAGAGCCTGGACCAGGAAGTGTCAGACACACAGACTGGGGTGCCCACGCAGGTACGCTAGCACAGCCCTGTGCTCTGTTCCCTGCGTCACAGTGGCAAGCTCCTAGAATCTGCTCTATCAGAGCAGCGGCTCCAAGCTGAAAGGCTGAAACCTACAGAAAAGCCGCTTGATACAATAGTTTTCCATTTGGTGCTATAACAAAGCATGAGAAACTTGGTGGATGAAGCATGAATTTACTTTTTGACACAAGTACAGCTGCACTACAGCACAGCTGTGTTCCTTCGTGCAGGTGCAGGGGGAAGACCACATTCCTTCAGCTTGGAGAAGCTGCCTGTGTTCCTTGGTTTATGGCCTCATTCCCTTATATTTGAAACCAGTAACACTGAATGTTTTGGTAACTTTCTTTGAAAGTCATATTGATTTCTGACTCTTCTGTCTCCTAATTTTTTTTTTTATTTTTTTTTTTTTTTTTTTTTTTTTGGGCCAGGGCTTTTGGGTTTTCCGGGTTTTCCTTTTTTGGTTGGGCTTTTTGTTGTTTTCCTTTTTACAGAATTCCAAGAGTTGGGATTACAGACACCCACCACCACACCCAGTCTCAATTGCTGTCTCAGTGTGCCCCTGGGGGTGGGTCCAGCACAGCAGGCCTGGTATCAAACCCCTGGACCCTATGTCTGCCTAAGCAGGTGCTTCAATCCACTAAGCTATTTGGTTGGCCCTCCTAAAGTTTTTTTTTTTTTTTTTTTTTTTTAGAGACAAGATTTCACTGTGCAGTTCAGGCTAGTCTTAAACTCAATCTATAGGGGGGGAGATGGCTCAGTGGAATAAGCACTTCCCTGGCAAGTGCAAGGGCCTGAGTTCAATCCCTGGTTCCGCCAAAGGGAAAAAAAAAGAAAAAGAAAAAATCCCTCAATCTATAGCCTATGCTGCCCTCAAACTCACACCAATCCTCCTGCCTCAGCCTCCTGAGTGCTGAGATTACAGGAATGCACCACCATGCCTGACTACTACTTTTAAAGGGCTTTTGAATACAGCTTGCCTGGCAAGGATAAATCTCAGAAACTCTCCCAGTTCAGGCTAGCTGGTGAGCCACATCACTTCTATCTGCCACCTTCATTCCTCTCTGCTATATAACGTGGCATAATGTGGCCATCTTTTTGCCTGGGGGACGGGAAGCAGGTTGCCTACCACACTGGGTTTTTGCTCCTGGTCCCTTTTATCTTGGGGTGTGTTCACACTGTTAGCAATCGAACTCAGGGTGTGGAGGTCTTCAAGATGACCCAGATGTCCTTCATCTGCTGACTGGCTCCCAAACTCAGGGAGCTTTTGGTTCTCTTCCCTCAGCCTCCAGGCTTGCTGGGATCCCAGGCATGCACCAACGTGCCTGGCGTATGCAACATTTTTGCAATAATGAAGTTATAGAAATGGAGACAGATTAGTGGGTGCCAGGGACTAAGGAGTGACAAGGCAGGCAGGACATCAGTGTGGCTACATGAGGGTACCAGGAGAAGCTTTATGGTGAAAATGTTCATAGCTTGCGTATAAAGATCAGCGACCAAGTTGCACTGCATTTGTTTTGCAAGATGTCAGCACAGGGAAACTAAGTAAAGAGCATTAGGCAATCTCTCTGTATTATTATTATTTTTTTTTACAATTGCATGTAAATTTACAATTTTCTCAAAATAGAAACTGTAATTAAAAAAGAAAGAAAGAAAAAAGCCCAGGCTGCTGACTTCGCAGGGCCAGCAGTGGACTTGGCCGGCCGGTTTTGTGCAGTAAGGGAGGTCTAAACGGCTCCAGTTAGTGTAGGGGGCGGGGTGGAGAGGTCTCTAGCTTAACCTGCGCCACATTGGAGACATTGCTTTGCCTCGGTTTTGAATGTGAGAAAGCATTCGTTTCCTCCAATGCCAAGAAGTTATTTTTGCATAGAGCATCTAAGTTTATGGGGCCCCGGGGAGGGGCGCCGCCTCTGTGAGGCTCCACCTGGCCTGCTCTTTGTCCTGGCTCACGTCCTCCTCTTCCTCTCTCCGTCGTCACAATGCCACACATGCCCGCTGAGCAGGAGGGTGCTGGGCACAGTCTGAGGCCTGGCAGCCCAGGGGGAGGGGGCCGGCGGGGCGGGTGGGTCTTTCTCTTTCCTTCCGTCCTCTCTCCTTGCGCCCCGGGGGCCCGACCCAGCCACGTGCAGCCTGGGGGTGGGAGCCCGGGTCAGGGGTGGAGGAGGGACAGAGAGGACTGGTCAGCAGCACGCGGCGGCTCCTGGCTGGCTCCCGGGCTTGGCTTTGCTTAAGGCAAGAGCTGTCAACTGTGCCCTTTTGAAAATGAGCAACAAAGGGGAAAAGGAAAGAAAAGAGAAAGGGAAGCGGGGGAAGCTCAGGGTGGGCAGGCGGAGGCCGGGGCCAGAGAACAGGTGGGGACTATTTAAACAGAAGGCCTGACTCAGCCCTTTCCTTTCACTGAATTTCCAAAGGACTGTTTGTTTTAGTCCCCCAGGCATTGACAAGTTAGGCTGGGGGGCCCGGCCCTGGGGAGAAGAGGCGCCGGGGCGTTGGGGGAGGGGAGCAGGCGTCCCCTGGGTTCACAGCAGCGGATCCTGCTCCGGGATTGCTTGGGGGTTTCAGGTCACTCACTTTTTGGTTTCTGAGCTGCAGAGCTTTCTCCTAGGGAAACTTTGGAACTACAGAGCCCGGAGTCGGGATGGGAAACTTCAGGAAGAATTATGACCTTCACCCTGGCCAGAAAAGAGCTATAAATCTAGAGAATGCGTAGAGGAATAGAATAAGAAAGAGACGAGGAAAAAGAATTCTTAGCCCCAATTACTGTAAGATGCTAGAAAGCCAGTTTTCTGTTTTGAGAAGAAGCAGTCCACCGGTAGGTTACTCCTGGCGAACTAACCCCTCCTACAGGAAGACCTCCAGGTCTTCCTTAAAGGGGAGTTGAATTTATGTTTGCTCTAAGCGCTCAAAGAATTCACCCTCGACCTGCCTATAACCCTAGAATTCAATGATGCTTTCTATAGCAGAGAAATGCAGTGTGCAGATCTGTGGCTCTGTTGGAGGGGACCCCGGGGTATTCTTTTGTTTTAGCAACCCTAGGGTGAACTAATGCACTCATCTGAACAATTAATTTGAAGACAACAATGTGCAATGTCGCAACATTTTTGAATTCCTGTCATTCTGTTTAGTGAAATTCTGTATCATTTCTATTTTTTAAACTTTTTTTCCCTCTCTTTAAAAACACAAAGACGGGAAAAACCCAAAATAAAAATAAAATACAGATATTTTTAGGCAAAAAAAAAAAAAAAAAGGTTCAGCCAGCCTTGCTACATTTTCTCCCCAGCAAGCCAGGCTCAACCCGAGCTCAAGTGTGGAACACTTTTGATGTAGATGCGAAGCTGCATTTAAAACAACAAATGATTAGCACTAAAAGAGATGGAGAAATAGAACTCCGAGGAGTTGCAAAGTTTCCCCCGCCCCCCATGTAACCTGGGAGACTCAACTTTCACCAGGTAGTACCCTGCTGACAAGCCCTGTCCCTGCCTCTCTGTTTCCTCCTCCCGCCGTTGCTGAGGTCCTCCTGGCTGTCTCGAGGGCGAGGCCGCGCAGCCAGACTTGGCCCCAGCTTGTCGGCCCCGAAGGTCGGGGAGTAAGGCTCTCTCCCAACAGAGCAGAGCCTATTGCGGTGTCAGGTGTACTTGCCTATTAATAAACGCCTTAGGGAAAGAGGTGGGGCTGGAGCAGACAGGGTGCTGTTTTACCTGGTTGTTTCCGCTGAATGTCAGATTAGATTTTTTAAAAAAACAAAATTTGTGGATTTCCAAATGTGACTGGATTATAATCTAACTTGGGAAATACTCCTGCTCCCTGAAGTATTGGAGGAAATGCCTATTTCAATCACTCCACCTTGGAAACCGAAGAAAGGCGTAGGATCCCAGTCTTTGGGGGACTTTGGGCTAGATGCTTCTCCCCTTTCTGCTTTGAAAAATGAAGAAGGTGAATAATAAAACGACAGTTTCTCTCTCCTCCCACCCCCTCATGACCCATGAGCTAATGATATGTAGAATCCATGTTGTGAGATATTTGCAATTAGAATACTAAGGACAGTGCTCTATATTCTAAATCTTTAAATTTAAAAGCTCCCTTGGCCATAATTTATGAACTAACTGGTGTTTACCATTTAAGGCAAAAACAAATGAACAATCAAACCACCAACTGTGATTATTTTAACTATGCTAAGTGCTAAGCCTCTGCATGCATAATCTTCATTCTTGTCCAAATAATACTTTAAAGGAGATATTGTCATATTACCATTCACCCAGTACACCCATTTTATTATTTTTTTAGTATTATGTTGAGGTTTAGAGAAGATAAGTGACTTGCTTGAAGTCATACATTTGGTAGCAAGTAGTAAAGTTGGGACTTGAACCCAAACCTATCTCCCTTGAGACCCCTATTCTTCACTGCCTTTTCTTTCTTTCTTTCTTTTTTTTTTTTTTGTGGAACTGGGGATCAAACTCAGGCTCTTGCACTTGCCAGGCAAGCTCTTATTCTACTGAGCTATCTCCCCAGCTCCTTCTCTGCCTTTTCATATGGACAACATAGCTCATGAACCCACCTCACTATTGTGCTTGGGCCAAGAAGATAAAATAATCCAAACACATACACAAGAGTTACGTGTGAAAATAGATGAACTGAATTTCGTTGAAAAATATTTTGTGCTTCAAAGGACACCATCAAGAAAGTGAAAAACATAACCTAAAACATGGGAGAAAATGTTTTGAAAATCATAGTTTTGGTTTAGAACAAAGAATAAAGAAAGCAATCCCACTGATCATCAAATGATGAATAGATTAAATAAAAGGTCAGCTATACTTATAATGGAATATTACTTGGCAAATAATTCTTATAGCTCAACTATAACTAATCAAAAATGGTGAAGACCCAGCCCTCTGGGAGGCTGAAGCAGGAGCACCGTAAATTTAAGCCTAGCCTCAGCTTCTTAGCAATTTAGCAAGATCTTGTTTCCCCTTCCAATGCCAAAAAAAGTCTGATAATGGAATTCAGTGAGAAGACCGTTTCAGTCTCCAGCATGACAAAACAAAACACAATAATAAACAAAGACCTCCCATGCAAAAAGGAATATGAATGTGGATTTCCCAAAAGAAGGTCATTTAGAAATGACCAATAAGCACGAAGCAGATGTGTAACATCATTAGTCAACATAGAAATGGAAGTTCAGTTTTAACTATAATGATGATGGCTATAATAAACAGTCAGATAATAACAACTCCAAATACTGGTGAGGATGTAGGCAAACCAGACACCCTCCTACAATGGTACTGGGAGTAGAAGATGGTGTATCTATGGAAAGTAATCAGATAGTTCCCAAAAGGCAAAATATAAATTTGTCATATGATTTAACAATTCCACCCCTAGAAAGCAGAAATCATACGTCCACACAAAGACTTATACATGAAAGTTTGTAGTAGAGTTATTCACAATAACTCCAAAGAGAAAGCAATCCCACTGATCATCAAATGATGAATAGAATAAAAAAAGTTCGGCTATACTTATAATAGAATATTACTTGGCAACAAAAAGGGGTGAAATGCTGGCCTATGCTACAACACAGCTGAACTTTGAAAACATTGTGCTGAGTGAAGATATCCAGATGGAAAAAAAAATGTATTCTGTAATTCCTTTCGTGTGGAAGGTCCAGAATAAGCAAATGTGAGAGACAGAAAGTAGATCAGTGGGTGGTTAGGCCTGGAGAGTTGACACAGCAGAGGAGCTGGGGGAAACTGGCTTGGGGCTTCCTGAGGGGCAATGGAAGGCTTCCAAGTTGCCTGTAACGATGATTACACAACATGGTAAACATCACTGAACAGTGTGTCTTAAGTGGCAAAATTGTATGGTCTGCGAATTAAATTTCAAAGTTGTTATGATGAAACAAAAAAGGAGGGTAAGTGCAATGCACATGGCAGTGGTGGTCAGACACAGTGCAGGGACAACCAAGAGCGCTTACTGGCATAAGTGGAGTTCGGGTCGTACAGAATGCGTGGGGTGAACTGCGGAGCAGCAGCCAAGACGCTCAAAATCGAGGGTGGGAGTGGCCATGCACAGCAGGTCATGGATCAGCTTCGCTGGCTGGAGAGGAAGTCTAGCTCTGAAATAGAGGGCCTCAAATGCTTGTCTTGATGATATGAGATTTTTTTCCCTTAGAGCTGAGTTCAAGATTTAAGTCCCATGGAAGATGCCTCACTGGGGACACTTGCACTCCAAGGTTTGTCACAATGATGGGATGACCTAAAATGGAGCCAAAGGGAGCCCGCCATTGAAGATTTCTCTCTGGACTTGGCCTGCTATCCATGCTTTGTCCCATTCCATCGTCTGTGACACCTTCTCCATCTTCACAGGTGACAGGAGCACCTTCTCTTGCCATTTTCTTCTTTACAAATGGTGTGACATGTGAGGTTGAGGAACGAGTTGGCCTGGTGATATAAATGGTTCCTAACAGGTCCAAATGCAAACATATGATGCTTCTTATTATTTTAATTTTCTAAGAGGAGGGAAATATCTGCCCATTCCTCATGCTAAAATTAAGGTTGGCTTACCTTCTCATTCTATGGGGTGATACTTCAAAGTCAACTACACTAGCAGATTTATGTAGGTTCTTCCTCATCTGCTGCCCATCCATTCATCCATCCATCCATCCATCCATCCATCCATCCATCCATCCATCCATCCATCCGTCTTAGTTACTCCTCTCTCATTGCTGGGACAAATACCCAACACTCAAAATGAAGGAAGGAAAGGTTTATTTATCTCGTATTTACTGGAGGCTTCAGTCCATATTCAGCTAGGTCCAAGGCATCCTGGCACATGGCAGAGAGCAACCTTTCATGGTGGTGGCAAAGAGCAAGAGTGCAAGGGAGAGGAGTAGCAGCAGCTCAAGCTGCTAGCTTCTCTTTTCACTTTACATTGTAATGCAAAATTACCTGCCCCAGGTGCAGCAACCACACCCACAGTAGTCAATCACAAACTCCAGAAGCCTTCCCAAGACTTCATGAGGCTTTAAGGGGGACACCTAGACACAAACCATAACACCATCCATCCATATATCCATTCATCCACCTACCCATCTATATATGTATCCATCTACTCACCCATCAATTTATGCTGCGTACATGTATGCATCTGTCTCAGTTACCTTTCTCTCATTGCTGGAACAAAACACCAGACACCTAAAGTTAAAGAAAGAAAGGTTTATTTAGCTCAGTGTGTGGAGCTTTTAGTCCATAATCAGCTGGCTACAAGGCATGGTGGCATGCGGAGGGGCAATATTCAAGGCAGCAGAAGATGCAAAAGCAACAAGAGCAAAAGCAGGGTGGAGCAAATCTCTTTTCTTCTCTTATATTGTAAGCAGGCTACCTGCTCTGTGAGTGTAACTCTCATATCATCCCCACCCTCCTCTTAGCCCCATGCTGAGTCACTTAGTTAAACTTATAAATTTCTCAAGTTGACACAATGAATCAACTATTACAACATCCTGGAGTAAACAGCCCCAGGATATGTCCTTTACACTCTGCTGTATAGGACGTAGGACTGCTGAGTTACTTAGTTCAGCTTCTAAACTTTTCAAGTTGACACAATATATCCATCCATCCATCCATCCATCCATCCATCCATCCATCCATCCATCTTTCTCCCTGTTTACTTACTTATTTTGGTCCTAGTGACTGGACTCAGGACTTGGAGCATACCAGGCAACAACTCTACCACTGAGTTATATCCCCAGCTTCCTATTAAAAAATGTATATCTGGCAACACATTATGTAGTATACAGGGTTGTATAGTGACAAGCAAGCTTTTGCTTCCTGTTTAGTCTATTGCCTTGTTCCTGTTACTAATTTTAAATTTACACTTCCACAAATATTCCTTATAGAAATATTATACTTAACTGTATTTTATGTGTTTTCCTGAAATGATATAAAACACACCCTGTTTCTCCATTTGCTCTCACTTAAGATTATGTCTTGGGAATTTCTCCACTTCCCTTAAGTCATTCTTTTTCACTCCTCCTGGTCAGTTATTTCTTGGGCCTTACCCTGATATTCCAACTGTACTCATAGCTTTTGGAAACTTTTCTGAATGATGATAATGACAATGTTGCAAATATATTGTGTTCTAGACACACTTACAAACATATATATTCATTTAATAAGTATAATAATATAAGGTGGATATTAACATACTCAGTTTGTAGATAGGGAAACTGAGGCATGGGGAGTTAATAGCCCTGAAGTGAGCAGCAGAGCTGAGATTCGAGAATAGCCGCTGGCTGTGGGAACTCAGGAGCCGACCCGCTGGGTGATCTGCCTTGGACACTTGTGTTTAGCTTTGTTTGCTTCGCTCTTTTTAATACCAAGGATTGAACCTAGGGCCCTGCACATGCCAGGCAAGCACTCTAACACTGATCTACTCTCCTTCCTCTTTTATTTTGTTTTTAAAAATTAATTTTATTGGTACATTTTAGGCATACATGATGATCACATTCGTCATAGGTAATCTGTACCCATACTTGATAAATCTTGATTCTTCTATTTCAATTTTTATTTTGAGACAGAGTCTTCCTGAGTTGCCCAGCCTAGCCTTGAACTTGTAATCATCCTGCTTCAGCTTCCCAGGATGCTGGAATTACAGGTGTGCACCACTACACCCTGTTCATCCTTCTGTTTGCCTTTTTGACTTAATGTTCTGTATATCCTCAGAGGAAAGGCTTCTTTTGGACTGGGCTCTGCCCTGCACCTCTGTTGGAAGTGATGAAATTCACTCTGACCTAACCCTAAGCAGAATTTGCAAAACAGCACAGAGTTCTGCAAGGAGCCTCGAACACATGCATGCAGCAGTGAGGACACCAGACTGCGGCAGAGCAGGCCCACATGATACTCCTGTTTCTCTGCCCTGCCTTATTCATCTTTAGGACATCTGAGGAAGGTCTCATGTGTGCTGCACAGACCTGGCACAGAGCTGTCTTCTGGAGCATCTTCCCTGAGGCCGTCACCTCCACCACCTCGCAGCCCAGTCTTGGCTCCCAGCCAGGGCGCCTCTGACTTTGCAAATGCTGCAGGAGGCAGCCATGCTCCTGATGGCTGCCAGTGGGCTGGGAGATAAGAGTCCTCCCAAGCTCTGGGCAAAGTGCTTGGAGAGGGCACTCAGAGGTGTGAGAGAGTCGTTGGGGTCTGGGTCTGGGGCCTGCTCACTGCGGGGCCTTTGATCTGCATGGCAGCAGTGGGTGTGGGCAGGGCCCAGGGCTGGGGGCAGAGGCTATTCTGGGCAAGGAAAGCCTCACAGACAGCACACCCACATCTGAGTGCTACTTGGGGCTGCCCTCTGAACTCACCTTCCACTGATGGTTTTCCACCGATGATTCAGTTCTACCTGTGAAGCCCCTGGGTAAGAGACACCACCTCCCTTCACTCCAGCCTGTTGTGGGGGTTCAGTAACATCTATCACCATGGGGAAGCACAAGTATTTGCTAAGTGCCTGCCGTTGATCTAGCACTGTTCTCTGTTGGTAAACTACATGCTCTCCTTGCTCCTTGGCTCTTGGAGTTTGGCAAATGGGACCACTTGACTTACTTATCTGTAGGAACTCTACCCAGTCCCCCTAGCTTCTCCCCAGTAGGTTCTGCAGCACTGAAGAATGCACCAGCCATCTCAGCCCCTGCCTTGCCCCAGCTTCTGAAGGCTTTGCTCACATTTTTGCATTCACTGAATGGCTGACAGCACACTAGGGTTGGTCTTCTCAGAGTCCAGCTTAATGTAGGCACTCGGAGATAACGAGGCAGCGCGCACCCAAGCAGGGGCTTCACTGTGTCTGATGGCTTCAGCCTTGCTTCTCAGAGAGCTGAGAGGTGCTTGGAGGTTGGAAGGTGCATTGAGGGATTACTGGCTGCGCTCTTTGAGGCAAAAAAAATGTCAAAGACTATACAGAGAAATGAGAGCTGCCACACAGCTTCTTTAAAAAGACAGGCACAGCGATGGTGACAGCACAGCACTGCCAACACCCTGAGCCACACATCCTGGTCACTATGGGCTGCTGCTTTGTTGAGGGTGCTACTGGCTTGGACTCCTCAGAGAGGGTCTGGGGAGCTCCTTCCACAGAAGGTGGCCTCCTTCCAGCCTTCCAGCCTACGTGACTTGGCTCTAGATTAGCAACAAAGGAAACCACAAGCATAGCTCCTTAAAGGAGGGGCAAAGCCGCAGAGTGGGACTGCTTGCTGTGAGGGAGCCGAATGAAAGCTCTAGACGTCTGCAAACAAAGTCAGTCCTTCTGACTTTGGGGGGGGGGGGGGAAGCGAGGTAGAAATGAAGGGATCTGTCCTGAGGAGGAGAAGCCAAGTGTCTGGAGCAATACTTAGAGTCTCTCCCCTTGAGATTTTGGGAACCATTACAGTGCAGCACCTTCAGAGATCCCAGAGAGCTCTGGACTGTCCTGGGAGTGTGTGGCGGGGAGGAGGAGGAGGAGGAGGAGGAGGAGGAGGAGGAGGAGGGAAGCAGTGCCTAAAAATACTGCCAGAGGAGGGCTCATGAGATCATTTCCCAGGATACCGTCTACTCTGGCCAGACCGGCTGCAGTGCTGGGGCCAGCTCTGGGTGCAGTCCTCTGCACAGAGCAGGAGTGACAGTGTTGACTGATGGGCAGCTCAAGAGGCCCAAGGGGAACGTGGAGAGGCTCAGAGAGTGGCCTGGAGGTGATGAAATGGCTGGTAACTAGAGTGCGCAGTCAAGGTCAGGGCCCCAGGGCCAGCCCCTTCTGGGAAGATGCTAGTACAGCTACACATGCAGTGTCAGGCCATCGTTCTCCTTTGCCCCTGCCAAGGTTAGAATGAGGGTCACAGTGTGGCTCTGCTCTTGACTGGGAGGTCTTGGGCCATTGGCAGCCTCACAGTGAGGGAGAGCTACATTTTTCTGATGGTCAGCTCTGTTCCCTGCCGCTTTCTGCAAACCAGAGGGACTAAGGTGTCAGCCGCTGCAACCAGCACATCCCAAAAGCCCAAAAACAATGACTCACAAGTGATGTGCTTCACACAACTGACACAGGGCTGGTGAGGGCAGTTTGGATCAGGTGGGGATTCTGCCTGGTACCCACCAAGCACTCTTTGCATGCAATCACCCATTTTTCACATGGAGTCTTAGAAAGGAGTATGTGGGTAAAGATGCCGTGCTGGGAAGGGGAAGGATTCACACTTTTGAGGCAGCCACCAGTGCTGAGAGCTTTGCATGCATGCTCTCCCCTGGAGAAGAGTTCGTTCCTACATTTTACAGATTGGGAGATGCAGGCAAAAAGAGACTAAGCAATTTGCCCAAACTTGCATAACTAGTGTAGAGCTGAGTTCTGGGCTAGGGTGGGTGTAACCCAGAGCCCATCAGCCTTTGGCAAGTACCATCTGCAGACTCTGGCCAGATGTTTCCTTTGGCCCAGGCTGGGCAGGCGAAGGTAGCCGTAGAGCATTCTCCTGTTGTGCTCACCTGTGACTCTCAGGGTTCATGTTTGAACTGAGAGGCCAGTGCCTTTCCCCACTTCCTAGCTTTAGGGGGCTCCAACTTGGAACATCCTGGAACTCCTTTGTGGGCTTAGACGAGAGCTCTGCGGGGAGGAGGGATGCAGTTCATGCGTCTAGAAGTGGCGAAAGAGATACAATCCCCAAGCTGGGATTTGCAGTGGGTGTCTGGTTGCCCGGACTTGGAATCTGAACCAAACCATTTTCCATGGGTGAATTAGCTAAACAATTCAGCCCACAAAGGGAGCAGCTCTGATATGTCAGTTAACAAGCTCAGAGGGGTGTGGGGAGCTGGGGGGTGCACGGAGCTGGAAGGGGAGGGAGGAGACTGCTGGCGGGAAACTGACCTTCTCTTGTCTTGCTGCCCTGAGTCCCTGCTTGGGAACCTGGGAGGGAGGCTGGTCTGATTTCCCTGTGGTCTGGACGGTGGGAATATTTTTTGGGTGGCAGATTATATTTTCCTGAGGCGGCTTCAATTACACCTACCCCATTTCATTTAATGAGGCTGGTGCTGCTGTCTATTGTGTCCAGTGGGCCTCCCCACACGAATAAATAGTAACATGTTTGTTTTCTTTTGGGTGAGGTACTTCTTTTTCAATGATGGGGTTGGCAAAAGAGGAGAGAGCAGAAGGGGTGATGATGAAGTCACCGGGAAGGAGTTTAGAAGCAAATTTTCCTCCCCCTCTTGAGCCGGAGCCAGGCTCTGCTGCCTTCCCCCTACTCTGTGGCCCCCTTTTTATACAATGTATTCAGAACCTCCTCCACTTTCACTTCCGCAGCCAGCTTTCTCTTTCTCTGCAGCCTACCTGGGAATCAGTGCTTGAGCCTTGCTCCTCTCGCCTTCCCCCTTCTCATTTTCCTGTAGTTTTCCGTTCAGTCCCCTCTCTTTTGTCTTTCTCTCGCTTCTGGGTCCAACAAGCTCATTAAACCAGAAGCTTGGTCAGGGAGTGACGATGCAGTGTTGTCACGGAATATTACACAGCCAAGAGGAAGAATATGGAGAACTCTATATCAACATGCATTGCTTGCCAAGAGATATTGATATAAAGAAAAAGTTTTGTAAATAGTGTGCTCCATTTGTGCAATCTGGGATGCTTATGGGTGCACATAGTATTTCTGGAAATATATAAAAGTTCTGTGAACTTGATTGGTTCCTGAAAAGAGAAATAAATGGAATCTGGGTTTGGACAGAGATCTACTCAGCACGTGTTTGACGTTCTTTATCACTTTTTATTCTCAGGTGCATAGGTTATCTTTTGTAGTGAGAACTGATTTCTAAAAAGAAAATGAGAACTATGAAAATATAGGACAAGACAGTAATTGCTTCATTACCAGGTAAAGCAGTGAGTGAGATCCATCTTGGGAGATTCAGATTTGAATGGCAGTCCCCCAGTAATTATTTTTTAATCTTTATTTATGTATTTATTTATTTGGTACAGGGTCTCACTACACAGGTCGGATTCGTAGTGGTCCTCCTGTCTCAGGTTCCTCAGTGCTGTGATTATAGGCATGCGCCACCACGCCTGGTTTTGGGGTGGTGTGGTGCACCCAGAGTTCTGGGACTGGCACAGCATGTGGATCTACCCCAGGTCCTGGCACTTGCCAGGCTGGCGCCCAGACAGCAGAGCTGTCTCCCCAGCACCCCACCCATCACTGACCTGTAGGTCATCTGTGTAACCTTTCCTCAGGTTGATCACCTGTACAATGGGACCTTAGGGCCTACTCTGTGGAGTTTTGAAGCTTGTGTTTTGCAGGGAAGGCTGTTAGCTAAGTATGTAACTAAATGAATTTAATTCCTTTATAGAATTGTTCAGGCAAATGAAGCATAGATAATTAATTTTTTTTTTAAATCTCAGATCCTCATTTTCCATTTAGAAAATGTTAGATATGGGGCCTGGGCATGTGGTTCAGTGGTAGAGCACTTGCACAGCATGCAAAAAGCCATGGGTTTGGTCCCTTGTGTGTATATGGGCACACACACACATGTGCACACACACGTGTGCACACACATGTGTACATACCTACACATGCATACAAATGCACACACATGTGCACACACACGTGCACACATGCAAGAATGAAGAAAATTATGGAGTTAAATAATAAACGTTCTAGAGTCTAGATAAGCAGTGTGTGAACCATGTTTTCTGGAGGGGAGCTCCTCAGGGAGACTCCTTGAGGCCTTGGAGAAGAGGTGCACACAGTCAAGTCTCGAGTGCTGAAGGGGATCTGGCTGCTTCATTATGTGCAACAACGAAGACAGAAAAGGAAAGGGACCGAGGACGCTGAGAAACAATGAACCCAGCAGCGCAGGAACAAGAGTCTCCTGCAGAGGACGTACTTGGGAACAAAGAAGTTGGAACCAGATCCTGGAGGGTCTCAGAGGCCAACCCAAGGTGTAAGCCTGGGTCCCAGAGGCTGAGTGCAGTGCTGCTGTGTAAAGGAGGGAGTGGTTTGCATTGCGTCCAATTATCCCCAATCTGTGGTCTTCAGTGGCCACCTGTCTAGTTCCCAAATTCTGTTTGTCAGGGACCTTAAGCAGGTATAGAAGGAGCAACTTGTCTCCCTTCTGCAGTGTCTGGAATCTCAGCCAGAAGCTTGAAAGATGGCGGGGTGGGGGGAACTCAGTTGATGTGGCTGGGCTCCCTGGAAGCTTGTCTGCTCACACGTCTACGTGGGCTGCTGGCAGCTGGCTGAGTCCTCAGCTGTGTGTGTTCTCCAGGCTGCACAGCCTTGGTCTTCCCATGGAGCCCAGGCTGCCTCGTTACCCAGCAGCTGGGTTCCTGGGGCAAGTAACCCCATGGCAGCCAGGAAACTGATGGCTTTTCTAACAGAGCCTTGGAAGTCCTGCTGTACTATCTATTGATTCTGTTCCTTAAAGCAGTCACAGAAGCTTGTCTAAATTCAAGGGCATGGGAAGCAGAGATCACCTCTTGATGGAAGAACAGCATGAGTAGAAATATTGGGAGCCTGTTATAAAATATAATCATCCTAAGAGAGTGACATGGGGAAAGGCATTTATCTAAAATAATTATTTACTAAGCCTCTACTGTGCTAGATAGTGTGTTAGAGGTGGAGAACACAACGAGAAGAAAACCAGATATAATTTCAACTCCCTAGAGGTGATAGGTAGAAGAGGTAGACATCAATTAGTTCATTAAGCAAATAATATGAAATGTCAACTGTGATAGATCCTGGAGGGAGCATGAGGGTTTGATCTCTGACAGCAGGTTGCAGATTTTATAGTAAGAGATTTTATAGCCCTGAGAAAGTTTGGGCTAAGAACCACAAATGATAGAAGCTGAATAAGTAGAGGGGGAAGGAGGAAGGTGCGCCTTGCCAAGGAGGAGAAAGAAGCTGTACATGGTGACCTTTCTGGAGTCCTGGGCAGAGAGCTCTGTGGCAGTGAGACTAACTGTGGGAAACAAGGGAGAAATTTCAAAGAAAAAATATCAGCCAAATATGAGAAGAGGTGACAGGGCAAATATGCCTAAAACATTTGAAGTCAAGAGGAGTTTGTTGCCTTGGACAGAAGTCAGGAAGGGAATGATTTGGAGAGGAAGAAATTGGGCTGGGGAGATAGCTCGGCAGTTTAAGTGCCTGCCTGGCAAGCTCAAGGACCCAGGTTTGATCCCTGGCACACCATGCCATGCCACCAAGGCCAGCCATCAAGAGTGAGTATGATGGTATATGCCTGTAATCTCATAGCTGGGGAGGCTGAGACAGGAGGATCATTATGAGTCTTAGCTGCATAGTGAGATCCTGTACCAAATAAATAAATAAAAGAAACTGAGTTCTGGTTGAGAATTGTTGAATTTAAGGCAGTAGTGATAAATAGCAAGCAATATGAACAGGCAGTTGGGTTACCTGCCCAGGAAGTGGGTGGAACTACAGGTTTTTAAACAACTGATGTAAAACAGAGAGTTAAAGTAATAGGAAGGAATTCTATTTGCAAAGGGTAGAGGGTGGTAGCTTGAAGAGGGACTGGGTCCTACGGAATACCGATTTTAAGGAGAAAAAGACGGAAGGGAAGCCAGAAAAGGGCACAGTGAGAATAGTCTGGGAATTAGTCAACGGTTGCATCATTGTGAAAAAAAATACCTGACATGAGCAACTTACAGGAGGGAGAGTTTAATGGACATGTTTGCCCATGGTCACGTGATTCCACTGCGTCTGGGCTTGGGTGAGGCAACCTCAAGGTGTGGGGCATGTGGCAGCACAGAGCAGCTCACCTTATGTGGCCACAAGCAGCAGGTAGGAAGCGGCCAGGGTCCAGATCGAGTATACAAGGCCGCACTCCAGGATCCACTTCTTTCAACTAGGCCCCATCTCCTGGTTCCCTTATCTTGCAGTCATGCCATCATTTCATGATCCCATCTGCGGATGAATCCAGGGATGAAGTTAGATGCCTCATGATCCAGGTATTTCAAAACTCCACCAGCTGGCAACTGAGGTTTGAGCTCAGTGAGCTTCTGGGGGAACATTTGATGTAAGGGCCGGAGCAGTCCGCAGTGCAGGAGCTGCATTTAAAGAGTTAGCTCTTCTGGGAAGTTGAAGGAGGAGCACCTCAGGAGGAGGATCTGGTCCAAGGTCCACGTATAACAACCAGGCCAAGACGATGGAGCCCTGAAACAAAAGGTCCGGGGGTCTGATGGCTGTGCCTAGGGTTTCCTCAGACTTCTGGCAACAAGAACAGGCAGGAAGGGAAAGTCAGTGTAGGGGAAACAGTGAAGAAACAGAGGCTTGCTGCTGCCTTTGACAGTGCAGGGAAGAGCCGTGGTGAAGAGTGAAAGAAAGGTGGCAGGCACATCTGGAAATGCAGAAGAAGGAGCTCCAAAGTGTCAGACAGAAATGTTTTTTTACTTTGTATCTCCCTTTGGCTGAAGATTTCCTGATTCATTTTACTGTATTTATTGTTTTGTTCTTTGTTTTTGATACAGGGTCCTGCTACCAGTTTGGACTTGTAGTGACCTCCTGTCTCAGCCTCCCCAACGCTGGGATTACAGGCATGCACCACCCACTACACCTGGTTTTGGTGGCCAGCATGGTGCACCCAGGCTTCTGGGCCAGGGATGGCATGTGCTACTGGGATCGAACTCAGGACCTTGTGCTGGCCAGGCAGGTGCTTTACTGCCAAGCTATCTCCCTGCCCCTCCCAGATTCATTTTAAAAGGGTGACCCTTCACTGTCATAGGTGAGGAAACCCTGTCACCCAGGGGGGAGGGGATCTGGAAGGGATTGATTTGTACTTTATTTTATTTTAATTTATTTTTTATTACTATATGCCTACAACACATAACAAGTATATTCATTTTGTGGACTAGGTACATACATGTAACACATCTTGATCACCTCAATTACTGCATCCTCCCCTTCCGCCTCCTCTGATCTTCTTGTTCATCCCCAGAAGTCTGGCTTTCTGTTTTCTACTATCTTTTCTAATTCACTATTTGATTTACTTAGGCTTTAGGTTTCTCATTTAAGAGAAATCATGTGCTATTTACCTTTTTCCTATATTTAGAACAGGGTATACAGGGTGTATATGGTCTCACTGCGTAGACTGGACTCATAGTGATTCTCTTGTTTACAGCCTCCCAAGTGCTGGGATTATGGGTATGCGCCACCATCCCCAGTCTCAATCTCTGTCTCAGTGTGCCACAGGGGCGGGGCTGGCATGGCCTGCTGGGGGATCAAACCCTGGCCCCTGGGTCTGCCTAAGCAGGCACTTTAATCCACTGAGCTATTTGGCTGGCCCTGCTATTTACCTTTCTGCATCTGATTTACTTCTCTTAACATTATAGTCACAAGTTCCAGTCAAATGATGATTTTATTTTTCTTTATGCTTGAACAATGAGTCATGCTTTCAACCCATTGTGTGGCCATGTTGCTGCTGTGCCACTCTGTGGAAATAACCATTCCAGTGGAATTTGGCCTTGTTATGCTCTGATACTTAAAATCTTTCTTATGGGTGTTGAGAAGTCTTCCCAACACCTCTCCTAAGCACCACTCAGTGTATTTACTGCATTGTGTTGAATGATTTGTTTACATGCCCCTCTTCTAGTTAGGCTCCACATTCTCCAGGGCAGGGGCTGTACCTTATTTTTCTTTGGTTGCCAGATCTAGGGTATCATGACTTCTTTTTCTGTAGTACTGAGAATCAAATTCAGGACCTCATGCTTGCAGAGCAGGTGCTGTGCCTCTAAGCTATAACCTGGCCCTCATGGCCTCTTAGAGTTCGAGGGAAGTCAGGGTCTCTTCTTTTATTTTGAGGGACTCTGATACTTGATAGCAAATAGGGAAAAATGACAAATAAGTTTATACAGTTATGGTACAATTGAAAGCATAAATGGAATGAGTTAATATTTTTACCATACTTACACAAAAATAAAACATACACTATTCAGTAGATAATTATAGATTTATTGAAGAGAATTTTTCACAGCGAAGAGTCTTTGTCCTTTTCAGTATTGTTGACATTTTCCACGATTGTGTGCATTGTCTCTTTGGGAATCAATGTTGACCCTGAATTTGAGGTTATTGGGGCTGTGAGGCAGAAGCCATTGGCCCTCCCACTGCGATGGTCTTTCAAACCACCCTTCCCGGTTCTGCTTCAGTCCAAATGGACACCGTGGCATGTGGATGGCATCAGTTCATGTGCTGTTTCTTCTGCTTGAACCACAAGCTCATGGCTCTCTCCTTGGGTCCTTTCTTAGGTCTCTGCTCCCAGGAAACCTCTTGGGAGTGTCCTGTCCTATCTGGTGGCTTCTACTGCAGCCCCTCCCATTCCCCTACATTCCCTAAAGCCCTTCTCTGCCTAATTTATCCCTCTTGTGCTTACTGTCACTCAATGCTCCATAGACTTCTCTTTTGTTTCTTGTCCATTGTTCCTTTCTAGAATGTGAGCTCCATGAAGACATGGATTTTACCTTAGGATGAATGGACTTGGCTCACAGTGGGCACTTGTATTAGTTTCCTAGGACTGTTATGAAAAGAAACTGACAAGCTGGGTGGTTTTAAACAACAGAAATATGTTGCTTCACAGTCTGGAGTCCAGAAGTACAAACCAAGGTGTTGGCAGGATCGTTTCCTTCTGAAGGCTATGAGGGAAAATGTGTTCCAGGTCTTCCTCCTAGTTTCTGTTGGACTCAGCTGTTCCTTGGCTTGGAGGTGTCACTTTTTCTGTGTCTTCACCTTGTCTTCCCCTATGTGGGTGGGTCTGTGTCCAAAGTTTCTCTTTTTAAAAAGACACCAATTGGGGCTGGTGAGATGGCTCAGGGGCTGGTGAGATGGCTCAGTGGTCTAAAGCACCTACTTAGAACAAGCTTAGCAAAGCACAGGGACCACGGTTCAATCCCCCAGCACCACATGCCAGCCAGCCCCGCTCCCTGGTGGGCTGAGCTGGCCACACACACACACACACACACACACACACACATAAATAAAATTAAAAAAAAATAAAAAGACACCAATCATAGTAGAGTAAAGCCCATCTTAATGACCTCATTTTAATTGGATTATCTGCAAAGATTTCTCTCTCTCTCTCTCTCTCTCTCTCTCTCTCTCTCTCTCTCTCTCTCGATCTCATTTTTAAGTAAGGACTCATTCACAAATATTGGTTGTTAGGACTTGAACATTTTCAAGGTGATATGATTCAATCCATAAAAGTAATAGATATGTGTTGAATAAATAAATGAGGTCATTTCCTTTACTTAGGAAGGAAATAGACCATTTGGAGGTAGACCCAGTTTTGTCATTATTCATTACTGGTGAACATGTGGCAGGTGTCTGCAGAAGACAGAGAAGGTGGTGGTGGGAAGAGGGGCTTTCCAGAGCAGGCCACTGCTGAGAGCTGGAAAGGCAGGGTCTGTCGTGCCACATCAGGGTGGGGTGGGTTTCTCTCTTAGCAAAACAGAGTCCAAGGTAGCACTTGGAAGGACTCAGAGAGGCTAGAGAATGTTGCCATGAGTCAGAAGCCTGGAGGCAGCACTGGGGAATGACCTTAGGAGAACAAGAATGCGGATACTGGAAGGGTCTTCACATCCCATCAGACTTGGCAGTGAAGAGGAACCAACTTTCTCTTATTTGCTAGAAGGATGAGCAGCTTGGTTTAGGGTCACACCTAGGTTATAGGTGAGTTGGGTGCTAGAAGCTTAGTACCCTATATGTGGTCTTGTGCTATGTGGGGATAGAATTCTGGGCCCTGAAACCTGCTTGCGTCTTTGTTTTAGTATACATTACTTTCTTTTTCCTTGGCTTCTTTTTTCTTTTTACAAAAGTTACTTTTGAGCATTCCAACTTTTTCTTGGCTACTCCAAAGGCAAAGGCATCTTGGGTGAGGGTGGGGGTTCCATTTGAGGAAAGAGAGACTGAGGGTTCCCTGTGGCCAACAGGTAGACTGCCCAGCTTAAAGAGAGACAGAACTGGGAGCAGATAGTTACACACTCTTGGGGGGCAGAAAGAAGGGGGAGATCCTGTGGCACGACCACTGAGCTTTTCCAATTTGAGGTTTTAATTGCAGAAAAAGCCCACCCCTGGCCGCCTGCAGATGTAATGTCCTCATATCAACACAGACAAATGCTCTCACTGAACAAAGGAAATTTAAATTAGTTCACAGACCCACTGGTCAGTCACCTCCTAGTAGATATAGACTCTGGGCATACACAGATACATTTGCAACCAAGCAGACCCAGAAGTGCAAGTAGATATTTTGTGTAATAGGAAAGTGTTACATGAGAACTTGCCTGTGTTTGTGTTCTAGGATTGCCAAAAACTGAGTGGCATGAAATGATGGAAATACATTGTCTCATATTTTTAGAGGCTAAAAGTCCAACATGAAGTTGAAGATGTCAGAATGTCCATGCTTTCTCTGACAGCTCTTCGGAAGAATCCTGTCTTGCTTTTTGGATTTGGGTATTCACCAGAAATCCTTGGTGTGCCGAGGCCTAAAGACACATCACTCAGCCACCTGGCCATCTTCTCCCTGTGTGTTTTCACATCATCTTCCCTTGGAGTGTGCCTGTTTCTGTATCCACATGTTCCCCATCTCTTTTTCTTGGGTAGTATTGGAGACTGAACCCAGGGCCTTCTGCATGTTAGACAAGCGCTCTAATACCAAGCCCCACCCCCAGCCCTCTACATATAGTTTGGTAAGGACGCAGTCATTTTGGACCAACCTCAGCACAATGACTTTATTTAACTTGATTACCCCTGCGAAGACCCTATTTCCAAATAAGGTCATGATTGGAGTGCAAGAGGTTAGGACTTCATGGTGCCTTTTTTGAGAAGACGTGTGAGGAAGTCCTATAAAGAGGTATCTGCCTCAGCCTATGCATATATAACAGGTGGAAGGTCATTGAAGGTGTCCCAGAAAGGTGATGGAGGAAAGGAAGGCATCCTAGGAAGGGAGAAAAACACAGAAAAAGGCATAAGAGAAGACTCTGCACCCAGAACACGGAACTGACACTCTTAGGATCCTACTGTGTTGCTGGTACCACTTTTGATGCTGCATAATCACCACCACTGACTCAACCCCATGTTGTCATTACCACCCATCTTACAGACAGAAAACTGAGGTGGAGATAGGAAGTGATTGGCTAAAAGTGAGACCACAGTGTGTTACTACCATGGAGACAAGAACCCACTCCCATGTCCCAGGTCTACCGGCTTATCTAACAATGATATAATGCTCAAGTGACTTGCAGGTAGAAAGAATGTTTATAGGAAGGGCATTCTCCTAGGAGTTCCATGCAGCTGGCAGCTTTCTCTACAATGGAAGTGCATCTGAGAAAGTCTTGGCCTGACTCTGTTTCTTTAGAGAAAGCTTCTGGCCTCCTGTGGGTGGGCCATAGATTCTAGAAGCTTGTGGATCCATGGTAACATTGGCTAGGTGATCACATCCCACCGTAGAACTTGGCTTTCTCTATGTTGTTGGGTAAGGCAAGTCTTACTCTTGATAAGAAAACTAATCATCAATTTCTTGTGTCTACGGCCTTGAGGAAAACAGGGAGCAACCAGGGAGTCATGCTCCTTGCTGTGTGCCTTTGCTCAGGTGTTCTGCCACCTTCAAAGTATTAAGGAATGCTTGGCACAATGATTGAACCATCTAAGCTTCTCCAAGATGGAGCAGCAAGAGGTCTATCTTTGTACTTGGACCCTCCCATTTATAGTACCCTCTTGACTATGTCAGGTGTAATCCTGTTTTCCATCTAGATATTGATATAATAATACCTAACTCATGGTTGTAGTGAGTATTGGCTAAGACTGTGAATGTATTTTGTTAAAGTTCTCAAGTTACTAATTACTGTTATCACATTTAGGGCCCTATATAGTGCTAAGTCAGGCAAGAATACCACCCTTGTAATTTTTTTCTCTCCAAATTAGGACCCTCTAAAACAGAAGTTGACAAACTGTTCTTGGAGAGCCAAATCTTTCTAGTTTCCAGTTTGTTTATAACCTATGAAATGAGAATGATTTTTACCAAAAACTCAAAAGAATATTATTTCATGGCATATGAAAATGATTTGAAATTCCAATTTGCATGTGCACAAAAAGTTTTATTGGGAAGCAGTTGCACTCATTTATCTATGCCCATGGCTTCTTTTGTACCAAGATAGCAGGATGAAATAGCTGCAAAGAGAATGTCCAGCCCCACAGACCTTAAGGTATTTGCCATCTGGCCCTTTACCAAAAACATGTGCTGACCCCTGCTCTAGACCAACAAACTGGTCAACTAAAACTGAACTAAAACCCCATCTTCAAGAAGTCTGCAAATGAGCAGTGTCCACAGTTCTGAGATGGTTGGGTCTTGGAGGAGTTCATGCAGACTTGACTTCCAGGAGCCTGGAGCATCAGTCCAGATTACTCATGCAGGGCAGGATTGGCAAAGCCCCCTGGAGAGCCCTGGTGTTGGGTGGCCTGAGGGACAGAGGCAGACCTGTCCCCATAGAAGACCAGCAGCTGTTTGAGCAGCAGACAAATCCTGCTCCGCCTGCTGCACTTAAGCCATTGAAGTTGTCTCAGCTGACAGAGTGTTTTGCCTAGTGACAGGTCTTCCATTTAAATATAATCACCTTTTTATATCCACAGAGCTCTCTGAATGCTTCTCCCCACCCAAAGCTTTCCCTGATGATTGAAATGAGCTAAGCCAACAAATGGCATTATCTTTTCTGAATGGACTCAGTTTGTCACCTGGTCAAGCCCAGAAATGTCTTCTCAGAGCTTCTCTTTGTTGTAGCAACAGGTGCTCAGGAAGGGG
>NW_004524711.1:7040843-7046109 GCF_000260255.1 Octodon degus | reverse complement strand
TATGTGCCTTACCGCATTTGCACAAGCGGGGCTTTAAACAACTGAGCTATCCAGCAAGGCCCAAAAGTTGAGAAGGATTTTTTCTTTTTTTCTGTCTGGGTCAGGTTTCAAGCCATGTTAGTAACTACAAAAGAAAGAAGATAAGAAAACAAGGAAAGAAGCAAGGAGAGAGAAAGAGAGAGAGGGAAAGAGAGAGAGACAGACAGACACAGGCGCGTGCACACACACACACACACACACACACACACACACACACGCAGATTCATTCAAAACACTCCAATCTAGCGCTGCCTTACTTGACTTTCGATTTGTGTCTTTTGCTATTCTGTCTTCCCAGTAGTTGTGTTGATTTTGAGGAAGGGAACAGAGCTGCAGCCAGCCAGGATTGTTCTGGTTATAAATGGTAGAATTTCCATAACCAGCTTAGGCTAGAAGTGGGATTTGTTGGTTCCTGTAACCAAACCAAGGGAGGCCTGAGTGCAGCTGGCCTCAGGGACAGCCGGGGATAGAGAAAGACAAAGAGGCAGGACCTGCTGTCCCTTCTGTTGGCTTCTGCCCACACAGCAGTCTCGTCCACCTAGACTGATACTTTTTGAAATTGGAACCAAAGGTGCCAGCAGTCTCTTATTTCCACATCTGCTGTCTTTGGCCCCTAAAGGAGTGGCCTCTTTCTCCTGCACATGAACTTAGAAAGTCTTAGCAAAGCACCGGCTCACCTTGAATTGTGGGTCCCATTTGTGATGTGCAGCAGGGAGCAGATTTTAAGAACCGGCAGCTTCTAAGAGAACATGACTAGCATGGAATGAGTGGGAGACATCTGCAAAGGAAGATGCCTTTCTTAGACTACAGGGGGCATGTACTATGCAGACAGAACAAGGGTCATCATCTCAGGGTCCTCCCTTCTTGAATATCCTTTAGCACCTGGCCCAGGCTTAGAAACATACATGGATACCATGAGCCACACTTCACTCTAGGAGTCACCTCTCATCCTTCGTTCAAAATTTATCTCCTGGTCTGGACTGCCAGTAGCTTATTCCAGAGTGAATATATCCCCTCATGATGATAGACAAAGGCTTTTTTCACAGACTTCATAGCTTACAGAGGCCTCCAGCAGCTTATTACCTCCTTGCCAAAGAGCTGAAAGCATTGAGTGAACGAGGCCCAACTACTGGTTATTGCATGAGCCAGATTTCTATTACTATGACAAAATACTTGAGATAATCACCTTAAAAGAAGGAAAGATTTATTTTGGCTCCTGCTTTTGGAGGTTTCCTTCAGGTTGTGAGTTGATTGGCTCTGTTGTTTTTGGGTCTGTGGTGAAGCTGAACATCATGGCAGGAAACATACGCCAGAGCAAAGTTGTTCATCTCCTGGAGGCCAGGAGCAAAGAGAGACAAAAGGGGTAGGGTCCCCATAGCTGATGTGGGCATGCTTCCCGTAACTTCCCTCCTTCCCGCTATGCCCCATGTCCTAAAGGCTCCACAGCCTTCCAATAGTGCCACAAACTGGTGACAAGCTTGTAGCATAAGCCTTGGGTGGACATGTAAAATGCCAGCCATAACAAGTATTCCTTTCATTTCCATTTGTCTGACAGACTCAAAAAATTGGGTTCATTTTCTAGAGCAAATTTAGAATCATAACAAAACTAATTGGAAAAGGTGGAGAACACCAACTCCAACTCAGAACTTATTTTTTATAAGCTTATTGGGTGGCTAGCTTTTACTCATACTGTCTTTTTAATCCTATTCTACAACTCTGCAAGACAGGGGTGGCTTTGTGCCTTCACTTCTGGATAAGGAAACTGAGGGTGGGGAAGGAAAATAGGCTTGTCCTAGACCTCCCTCAGGTTCTGGGGAGCCAATCTGAGGTGTGACTGTGTGATTTTCTGGCCATGTTCAAAAAACAGGAGTTTTCAAGGCAAGAAGTGAGGCCTGCTTAATGGTAGAATTCTCTTCACTTACATAAAATGTTGGGAGCAAACACATGTAATTCTGTTTGTCCATATTCATTCAAGCCGTTCGTGTGGAGTCCCCACTGCGTCCCTGCAAGGCAATCTGGCAGCTTCAAAGACACAATGAGGATCTTCTGTGTGGTGCCCTCACAGCAGTGGAGCTGACCCCTCCATCCCTATTTCATTGATACCACATGGCCAAGCCCATGGAGCAGAGAGGTACAGGGCGAGGGTGGGCAGCTGGCCGTGGACCTCCAAGGCCAATGGTTCTCCCAGACTCCATTCTCATGCCTGAAGGCGTCTTGTGGCTCAGCCCATGAGGTCTGCTGGGCTCCAGTTCCAGTTTCTTCTTTCTTTGGTTTCAGTACTTCCCAGCTGCTGTCTCTTGGGGTTAGGGTGTATGTGGCTGGTGAGTGTGAGTGAATGGGGGAGGGAGTGGCATGGACTGGGTGGCTGGTAATATTTTCCAGTTCTTTCTAAAGTGTCTGGCTTCTCTTAGTGGACATGGAAGTGAGCCAGCCGGCTGAGTGCACTGGCTGCAAGATTGGTTACTGCTGACATCATCCGGCTGCCAGATCGAGGATGGGGTAAGGGAGGTGGGGAAGAAACTAAGCAGGGATTAAGGCAGCCCTAAACCAACTGATAGACAAAGGCAGTGGTGATCAGGTAACCTTTTTCCCAAGCACATGCCCTGGGAGGTGGAGAAGAGCCTGGTAGTGACCTTAGTGTATTCATGAGGTGCTTTGTGGTTGCTCCGCCCTTTACCAATGTACAAATTCCATTGTATCCCACTCTGTGTCGTTCCATTCTTTGAGCTTGGATTGAGAATCTCGAATGTCCCAAGAACACATTAATGGAGGACTGATACAGAGAGATCTGAGATGAATAGCTTTCTTGGCATTTGCTTTCTAGTGGAGGACAGAGCTAATTTTATAGGTTAGCTGCTGCATGATAGGCTACCCTTACAGTTAGTGACATGTGACAACATTCTTTATTGCTGCCCAGGAGCCCAAACTGGGCTTGGTCCAGCATGTGCATGTGCATGTGGGCTGGTTGGTTGGTCAGCTGGCTGGCTACTGAGAGCCTGGGTGCTGGACCTTTATGCACATACTTTTTCTTCCTTCCCTAGAAAACTTGGGCTTGTCCAGGTGGAATGGGCAGGGTTCCAAGAAAGTGAGGATCACCAGGCCCAGCGTCTCGAGGCCCAGGCTTGACATATATGTAGCCACATTCTACAGGTCAAAGCAAGTTACAGGGCCAGCCTGGATTCAAGGGACGGGGAAGAGCCTTCACTTTTTTGGTGACAAAAGATCACAGACATTCGCATACTCTGCTGTAGATGTGTGCACTGTTCTCATGCATGAAGAACTGGTCATTCGCTGTAGCTATTCTTTTTACAAAACTCACAGTAGGATAGAGGAAGGAGCCAGAAGCAAAATCTTATCTTTTATCTTCAAGGAATGCTCCAGGACCTCAGAGGATGCCTGAGACCACACATACTCCCCAAAGCTACAAGTTCTGTGCTTCGTCCTGTGCTCATAGATCTATGACAAAATTTAATGTAGAAAGTGGGCACAGAGAGAGATTGCTAGCACTCAATAACAGAGTAGAACAATTTTAACATTGTACTTTTGTAATAGTTGTGTGAATGTGGTCCGCCTTTACATGTCCTGCTGTTGTATACTGACCATAGTTGGCTGAGGGGAACTGAAATTGTGGGAAGAAGTGCTCCAGTCTGCGCCCTCATTTCCCATCTGTGAGTTCAGGGGGGTGGGGTACATGCTATGAGGCCCCAGCGGCAGGCAGCCCGGGGTGCTCTCCTTTCAGTTCCTATTCTCACTGCTCATTATTCTCCTCATCAAGAAACCTCCACTTCCCTTACTATACTGGGGGTTGGGGTGCCTTAGGAAACTGATACATACTCTTTCTGATGCTTTTAGCCTCAAGATGCCTGTTGATCCATCAGGATTGTGTCAGGAAATAGGTTTCATGATAGAACTGGGCAATGAGAAGAGAAAGTAGTAAAGAGGCTGCTGACAAAAATGTGGGTAAGATAAAGGGACCCAAATAGGGATAGTGCAGAACCCCAGGGCTAGTAGCAGCATCACTACCAGTAGTCCTGTCATGGCAAAAGGGAAAGAGCATTAGAGGAGCCCAGAGAGTGTGGAGTAGTGCACGTCCAAGACACACCCCTATCTTAATCCCTGGAACATGTCAATGTGACCTTACTTAGAAAATGTTTCCTTATAGATGCCATTAAATTAAGGACCTTGAGATGAAGACAGCATCCTGGGTAATCCAGGATGGGCCTACATCCAATGATAAGGCAGAGCAAGAGCTGAGTCAGACAAAAAAGGAGGTGCAGTGACCAACTGCAGATACAGGGATTGGATTGATAAGGCCACCAGTTGCAGGACATGGAGAGGCACAAGAAACTAGAAGAGACAGGGAATGGGTCCTCCCTCAGAGCACCCAGGGGAAGCATGCCTTGCTGACCTCTTCCCCCAGACTTCTGGCCTCCTAGAATGCTAAGAAGATAAATTTCTCTCTCTTTAAAAATCTCTATTATTTTTAAGCCACAAAAAAAAAAAGAAAACTCTTTAAGCCACCAAGTTTGTAGTAATTTGGTATGGCAGCAGCAGAAAACAAATACAATGGATGGATGACCAGGTGAGAGAGCCCCATCGGCCTAGAGGTGAGGCAGATCACCTCCAAAGTTTGACTTTCTTTGATCTCTGTGACCTCAAGAAAGTGCCTCCCATTGGCCAGATCCAAGCAAATGCCACATTTATTTTTTTCCATAATTTTATTGAGAAACAAATAGTAATGAGACAGTTTCAAATCAAATTGGTAGGACAGTTTTAATAATTAACACATTGCATATTGTCTTCCTAATGGTTATTTGTTGTACGAGATACAGACATGATATCCTATTTACAAACATGATTAGAACAAATGCCTCTATTCACTGAATTAAGAGAATGTAGCTATATATCTATCCTAACCATTTTGAATACTCAGACACAAAATGGTCATTCATCTGTATCCCCTTTTTTTGTTTAGTTCCGTCATTTAAATGTTATAGGTGTGTGAACTCAGCAAAATATTCCAAAATAGTCCAGTAGTCCACAACAGTATTGGGTCTTCTGCTTGACTGGCAATGTCAGAAGTTGTTGACCTGAGTCTCCTACGACTCAACGTAAGAATATGGCTTTATTTCTTCTTCTTCTTCTTCTTCTTCTTCTTCTTCTTCTTCTTCTTCTTCTTCTTCTTCTTCTTCTTCTTCTTCTTCTTCTTCTTCTTCTTTTCTTCTTT
>NW_004524711.1:7037671-7040743 GCF_000260255.1 Octodon degus | reverse complement strand
TTCTTCTTTTGGCAGAATTGGGGATTGAACTCAGGCCCCTGCACTTGCCAGGGAAGTGCTTATTCCACTGAACCATCTTCCTGGCCCTGGCTTTACTTCTTATACTTCGTTTCTATACTTTTCTGCTGGATGGTTAAGACCAAGGTAAAGCAGGACCTATGCAGCAAGAATTGTAGCTTTTGGATCTGATAAGGTCAGTGAAATCTGCTCAGGATTTATCCTGAGACCCTGTACCTCAAATTGTAAATCCTTTGTCAGTGTCAGCCATGTGAATGAGTCATGGCCATTGCTTGGCCAATGTGCTCTCTGTGAAAGCCTGAGAGAATGTTTTCTCTCCATGTGACTCTCCTTGGGCACACTCTACATCATCAATAACTTTCCTCTTTGGCCCCATAATCTCCTTGATCAGAAAATTTGGGACACTACCAAGTTACATGACATCACAATACAAGTTCTCATATGTCCTGAGCCTTAATTGACCTGGAAGGCTAGGGCCAAAATGTTGGCTTTCCTTGCGGCCCTCCCTTTTCTCTAATTTTTGGTTTGCAAACTTAGGTTTTTAACCCTCCAGAAGACAAGCTTATTGTTATTACCATACAATCTAGGCTGTTGAGCTTAAGGGACACAGGTTCTGATGCTCAGAGCAGGATGGGAAGGCTGGCAAGAGAGCTGGAAGGACACTGGTGGGAAACACTCTGAGGAAAGTCATGCCCAGATGGTGATGCTGGAAGATGAGGCAAGAGCAAGGTGTCTGCAGCAGGAGTGAGTGCTCTGCACAGCCAGATGAAATTGAGGGGCACCAGCAGTCCCGATTTGTCATCTCTTCAGTGAGTTTCTAAGCAGGGTCTGGGGAAGGGCTAGGTTCAGATCCATCGCAGCTACTGCTTTCAGGAGTCTGGAAGTGTGTTTTGCTTTCCCTGTTCATCTCTTAACACAACAGGGAAGTGTGACTTTTCTTTCTACCTTAGAAAGACTTTGAAAAGAGTAATTATGACAGATAAACCAGAGGAAATAAATAAATAACTATTCATCTATTAACCCATATAAAATTGTCTAATTTCAGAGCAGGGAAGAAGAAAAGAAAAGGCATAGGAGGTACGAGGCACAGGAATTACATAAGTATGGGCTAAAGAAGGATGAAAAGGGCCAACAGTTATTGATAAAAGAGACAACGTTCCCACAGTCCACATTTTCTTTTTTTTCCCAGACAATCCATGTAAGAGGGATACTGTCTAACAAATCCTTCACTTGACTTGTGAGGATTTGCCCAGAGAAATTCTTCCTGAGAGCAAATTTCTCAATACCTTCTATTCTACACTTTCTCTTTACCCACCTTGTAAGGTACAAACAACAATCACAAAGTGCAAACCACCAACGTGAATAAAAACATTGTTCAGTCATCCGCCAAATGCTCTTGAGCCAGAGAAATGGGCCTGTGACTCCCAGAGGAGCCCTTCAGCCTCAGGAGAGATTCTTGGGTGCTGTAGCCCTTCTGTTTCGCAGTGAGCAGAAGACATCTATGGGCTGTGCAAGAACCAGGGGCGCAGAGTGGTTTGCGCGTTAAGGGCCAGTGTGTGCACACAGCTGCATGCTACCGCGTCTACTTCCAATGCTGTGACCATGAGGTTGGCCACAGTTCTGTGCACGAGATGGGGTCTTGGCCTTGGCAGTGGGAGGTTGTACGTGTGGACTGAGTCATAGTAGACTCAGAGTCCAGGCTCAGGGCCTCTGGGGTCCCGTCACCTGCAGGGATTATTATAGAAGACACCAGGTGCTTGGAATGTCCCCAAAGCAATAGAGTGCACTGTCATGAGTTTGAAAAATATTCCTGGGAGAGATATAAATAAAGACTCCAAGCCTGAAGCCAGGATTTTAGAAAGCCATCCTTAAACACTGGATAATTTATAGCTGCTGTTGTCTCTTCCTGTGGATGACTCAGCTCTTCTCCCGGGGCAGGTCCAGCCTGCTCCAGTAACCTTTGGGTTTGGCTGAAAGGGGAGAGCTGAGGCCAGCTTCAAGAAACGCAGAGCTCTAACCACTCAGCTGCCACACTTGCTTCCCCTTTTTCCCCTGGGCTCTCTTCCTCTGTTCCCTTTGGGCAAACTCCAACCCCAACAGGGATGAACAGGACCCAGAGCTGAGAGATGGGAGGCTCGGGTATTCCAGCTGGCTCACCTTTGGAAGCCTACTAAACCCATGCTGTATACCTTTAGGATTGTGATGGATTCTACTGTCCACAGTAAGGAGTAGTGGACCCCCAGCTGGCTCAGACCCCTTCCTTGGCTGCCTCTGGCCAGTCCTCCAGCCTGCACTCAATGCAGGAAGCAGCAACCTCAGGACAAAGGCCCACTTGAAACTAGAGAGTATTTTTTCTTCTTATGGACTCTTGAACCAACAGAAAGAATAAAAATGAGAGTACTTTTCATTTTCATTGAAGAAATAATTACCCAAAACTAATGACCCACCATCGCCAATCAGAGGATCAGATCTTGAGGCCTAAACACTGCAGTAGGAGGCAAAGCACACTCAGCTCTCTCTCTACTCCCTCCTGGGCCTGCTTTCTTTCATTATATTTTTAGCAGACTTTTTGGTCAGCCTCATGTCTGCAGAGACAGATACAAGTACAGAGGGTGCGTTCCCAAACCAAAGGATGTGTCTTTATCTTTCTCTGCCTTTTCCCTAAAGAGCCTTCCAGGAGTGTAGGAAGGACTAGGAGTGCTCAAAGGTCTTTTAGCCACACACCTCAGTCCAGCTTGGCTCTCAGGAGCATTGTCATGCCAAGACCCACAGGCCTGGCTGCCCAAGTGCTGGGAAAAAAAAATCACTCAGGACTATTTTAAAAATAGTTTAGCTCTTTGATTAAATGGCTAATCAGCCCTGCATCAAGTTTTCTCTGTTCTAGGAGACAAATTTGTGCAACTGGTCTGATTTTAGCACAGAGTTCAGCATATAGCAGTTATGCAGTAATTGTCCAGTGGATGAACGGTGCCTTGATTCAGTAATGAAGAGTCTGCATCTGGAATGTACTTGTTAAGCCACTCTGTGTGTGTGTGTGTGTGTGTGTGTGTGTGT
>NW_004524711.1:7032833-7037121 GCF_000260255.1 Octodon degus | reverse complement strand
TGGCTTGGCCTTGTTGGAAATGTCTTCTGCCTCCTCTGGGTCCCCTGGCTCAGGCTTTGGGAGTTTTTGTCTTCTGGCCTCTGCCACTGTTTCTTTCTGATCTTTCCACTTGGGATGGTCTTCCACCCTAGTTTTGAAAGGCCCCCTGCTCTGGTCACACCTGTCTTTTTATGTTATCATAATAAGAAAGGCTGTGATTTATTCACAGGTGTGGGTTGAATAGCTCACTAACATGATTAATTTTAAAGACCCCTGCATTTTATAAGAAGGAAGCAGACTCACATATAGCTAGGGAGATTCCCAAGGCTGTGCAGGTATTAAACACAGCAGTTGAATGCCTTCATCTTGCCTAGAACTGATGTGTGGTAATTGTTAAAGAAGAGCTACACACAAATTCCGTAACTCTCCCAATGGGCAACCTGGAAGGGTCATCAAGGCTGAGTTAGGCCCATCTTTCTGTCCTTTTAAGAGCTGATCAGTCTGCCTGGATTAATACTAGGTGGTTCAGCTTCCAGTGGTGTCCTGCCCTCTCTTTTGCATCTACACACTAGGAGGAGTTCATAGCCCAGGCTGGGGACTTCTCCCCATACCAAGTATCACTTGTTTTCTAAAGTTTTCAGCCACCAAGTGGAAGATCCCAACCCCGTCATCTCCTCTCTTTGGACATAGCGAAGCCCTCTGGTGAGAACCCAAGCTTTGACTGCAGTTTCTCTTCCTAAGCGAGGCCCCTTCTTTTGGGCTGCTGAATTCACCTTGCAAGCCTGCGTGGAGTGGGCTTGCTCTGGTCATCTGCATTCCTGGCTCAACACTAAAGTTTTTTTGCAGGGAAGTAAAGTCTGTAGTCTGGAGAAAAGTCAGATGTATAGAGGAGGAGAAGGCGAAGAGTAAAGGGAGCAGGTTCCTTTCAGATGCCTCCTCGACCCCTCTGGCCACCTCCTCCTCCCCCAAGTCAGGATATAGAGCCACGTACCATGCCTGGGCCAGTGGCTTCTGCCCCTGCTAATGCCTGTAACCAGAGCTGTGCCCACAGCAGCTGTCTGACAGCTTCAGAGATGGGACACTGGCCTGCACTCCTCAAGATTGGATGACCTGGGCTGGCGCCCACCTCTGGCCAGTTGATCCTGATCATTTTCCCAGCCCAAGCTGGAGTGGAAGAGGTGGGGCCAGCTAGCAGCCACTACTCCAGGTGGCAGATTTGGGGACCTCATGTACTCTCCCTAATCACCGAGTTGGGCTACTTTTTGCAAAGTCAAGGGAAGGTGAAGAGAAGTTTTACTTGTATAGTTGGTTTGTTTTCCTCATCTTTTATTCTTGTTATCACAGTAACCGAAAAGAGTGAAGCTCTGGGTCAGTGGGATTCTAGATTCAGGGTGTTCCTCTCTCCTTCTCCTCCACCCTGGCATCTCCTCAGCTGGTCTCATTTTTCTTCCCTTATCCCCTCAGCTCTGTGAGGTAGGGCTGCACTTTACTCTCTTCAGCACAGCCTGGGTGCCCCCATGAGGCAGGAGCAGTGAGCTCTGCCTGCTCACGTCAGACAGTAAGGCTGACAACTCACCCAACCATGCTCAGCCTACCCACAGGCCCTTCAACAAATTATGTCCTGAACCCCTCCCATGTCCTGATCCTTCCAGCTTAGGCTCCTGCCACCCTCACCCTCCTATTTTCTCTTCTATTAATTGCACCTCCAGCAGGTGTCTCTGCCTATGCCCCCACCCCAGGCCTGGTGCCCCTGCAGAGTGGGAACACGTCGTGTTCTGGTTCATGGTGTTCACACATCTCATGAGATTTGCAGATGGTTAACATCCTCTTTCCTTTGGTCTCCTGCCCCCTGCCACTTTGGCCAGGGTGAGAAGTGTCAAGGGGGAGGAGAGGTTTAGTTCCATGCTGGAGCCTGGCCTTGGCATGGCCCATGACTGGATTCTCAGTCTGCCTGGTGCGGCAGGCTTTCTCTGTCTCAGCTTGTCCCCATTCTGATGGCAACCCTGGCAGGCGTGGAGCAGGAGCTCATGAGGTTGGCTGAGTTTGCTCATTGGCTGCTTCACAAAGGAAAAGGTGGGACAGTAGGCAGTTTCTACACAATTTTAAAGAAGAATGATAACATTCACACTTCTTGGCTTGAATGCCATGCATTGTGGACATCATGGAGAGGAAGGTGTTTGGTAGGTGGTTTCTTTTCTTGCCCATAGTGTCAGCAACATGGAGAAAAGGAAGGGAGTTAAGGAGGAAGGAAAGAATAGTGAAAGGGGAGAAGGAAGCAAGGGGGGGAAGGAAGGAGGGAGGGAGGGGGTTAGCTTTTGGACTAAGTCTTGCAACCTGAAGCCAACTAGATTTAGAGTTGGTGTTCAAGTTCTGCACTTTCTGGATCTATCGGTCACATGTGATAACGTCCTGCTCTTTCTACCCTCTGCTGGTTGCTGATGATAGTAAGTGTGGGCAAGCCTGTAGGGTGGACAGAGCAGGGAGCTGGCCCATGGTGGCCAAGAGAATGAAGCCATGCTCTCCTGCTTGATTCCTTCTAATGCTGTCTATAAGATTTCAGGTATCCAATTTCTAAGATCCTGCCTTCTGGCTGGCTTTGCCTTATCTCAAGCTGCCTGTGAGGCATAGTTAAGAAATGATCAATGTACAATACTCATGCCTTGGAAGTGCACTATGCCAGCTATTGTTTTGACTGCAGGGGTGGGAACAGGAAAATAAATTTCCTTAGCAGTGATTCTCAAATAGTGTGCAGAAAAGTCAATGGACAGTTACCTGCCCTACACTCCATGTCCCCATCATTGACTCTGACTCGGGGGAGAAGGAACAGATATGATACAGAATGAGCTTCTAGAAGAGTCTGAGGCAGGTGCCCTTGGAGCTCTAGCCATAACTATAAATACTTGACAATATCTTTCTTTCACCCTATAGGAAGCATGTCACTCCCAGAGTGGCCTCTGTGTCATGTCAAACCAGCCAGAGTGAATCTCATCAAACATGATACCTAGGTGCTTTCCCATGGTTAATGGCAGGGTTGGAGAAGCTTGAATGAGGTGAGCTGCTGCTTCTTATCCTTTCCTTCACCCCTTTTTTGGGGTGGGGGGGTGGGGGTTGTTTCTTTGGTACTGAGAATTGAACTCATGACCTTGTGCTTGGCAGGCAGGTGCTGTGCCACTGAGCTCTACTCCCAGCTTCCTGCCCTTGCTCTGGAATGAAGCTCATATCAGGCTACATTCAGAACCAAAGTTATTAAATCAGCATTGCAGTACACAGGTGTGACCACATTAGTTAAAGTAATCCTTTTCTTTCATCCCTGTGTATTCTCTGACCTCCACCTGATGGTCCACCCAAAGCAAAAACCACCCAACTCTAGAGGTAGGATGCAGTTATATAGTAACCAGCATCAGGCGGCTAGAAACACTTGACACACAGCTGGACCCAGGCCTGATTAGGGGTCAGGTGCCAGGAGTGATCCATGTGTGGGCCTGGGCATCCTTGGGCTCATGCCCCCTTCACGCCAGGTGTGTGTAGGGTCCTTAAACTCTTTTAGTGGTCTGCATATGGGAAGATCTTTAGTTCTATAAAGAGAACCCATTGCTATTGTTCTTATTTTTATAAAGAAGTCAGGTGGCAAAGTCTAAGGTGCAAGCAGATCTGGATACTTGAAGGACTTGGAGTGGCTGGTTGTATTCTATGGTGACACTGTGAAGTTCTTGGAGGGGCACCCAGGAAACACTCCCTGCAGGGCTTTTCCCTGAGCTTCCACCCTTGGCTGGCTTCTTCTGCCCTCCACTGTCTCCCTAGCGCTGGGGTCCCTTGTCTGTGTTAATTTTCTACTTAGCACTCTTTCTCATGGGCTCTATTTCTGAGGATACAGAGCCCAGAGGTGGCTGTTACAAGTGCAGCTCTCAGGGTTGCCCCTCACAGACCAACTCAGGAGGGGGAGTCCAAGAATGTCCAGGTAGCAGACACACCAGGGGACCCCATGTCTGTGGTCTGGGGCTCATCCTGAGAACGAGCACCGTGGTCCCTCTACCGCCCATGCGAGGCCCAGCAGCAGCCTTGGGTTCTGCTCTATCTCGTGCTCCTGCAGGCCCAGCCTGCCCTGACATCTGCTGAGCCGACAACTCCAAGTGGCTTGGCTTCCACCAGGAACAAATTGCTGCCGCCTACGATCCAGCTGGCACTTGCTTGGTATCAGGCTGATCCTCCAGGCCCAGGTCGCTTACACTGGGCCCCAACCACAGGGGGTGCTTTGCAGACCCACACAGCCGAGCATTTGCAGCCCATGAGGCCTTACCTGTGCTGCTGT
>NW_004524711.1:7030433-7032698 GCF_000260255.1 Octodon degus | reverse complement strand
TCTCTCTCACTCTCTCTCAAACATCTCAGATCTCAGCAGCACAACAGTGGGACAAAACTCCCCAAACAGCCATTTCTGACAATAAAGCCAGCAGTGACACCCACAGCACCTCTGGTCTACTTTGTATGACAAACACCATCATCATATTTTCTGGGTTGAACCTGGGCCTGTCATTCCCGAGCTGTGAGGCTGTGGGCCAGTTTTGTTCATTGTTGATGAGGAAAATGCCTACCTACAATGAGCTCTCGGGAAGCAGCCAGTGTCCCCTCCTGCAGGCCTGCCAGCCAGCCACACCTTCTGGAGACAGCAGGGCTGTATCACCCATGATCCGAGGCTTGCTGGATTTCTGCTGGCTCTCTGTACTCTGCAAGGTAGCAGCTTCTCACCACTCACTCCTGTGCATGTGTCCTCTTGCACTATGGTGGGCACTCATACACACATACTCAGACACACACACACATGCACACGCACACTCACATTCCATTCTCTCTCACACACAGGCACGCTCACATAAACACCCAGGTGTACACATATGCTCACATGCGCCCTTCAATATACATCCTCATGTTCACACATGCACCCTCTTACCAACACACTAACATGCTTACTTACACAAATACACTCACACATCTGACACACATGTGCCTCCCTTTCATTCACACCGATGCGGTCACACTCTCAGACCACCATGCAGCCAAAACGGCCTGTATCAGGAGTGGATGGGGAGCCAATGAAAGGGACCAGAGGAGCTCAGGGAGCACAGGCCTAGCACATCTATCTCTTCTTGGGAAGGTGCCAGATCATTCCAGGCTTGATCCCTGTGCTCTCTGAGTGAGGTAGCCACAGGCGAAACTGAGCTTGTTACAAAGCCAAAGTATTAAGCCCGTGCTGGATTCAAGCAAATGTGGTCAGAGGGAGGAGGCAGGTTTGATGAAATCTGCCCGAAGGATGACAGCAGCACTAGCGAGGATGAAAAGGAACAGCAATGCTCCGGCACATGCTGCATGCTTTTAGCGGACCTCACCCAACCTGCTCACCTGCTAGCAGGTGACCCCATGATCCTGTTCTGAGGATGGAAAAACTGAGGCCCAGCAAGTTTCACTGCCTTGTTCAAGGCCCCAGCTTGCATAAATAGGAGTCGGGCATGAACTCGGTGGGCAGCACAGTGCGGATGGCAGCCAACCCTCCCGCCCCAGCGCTGTCACACAGATGGGTGGTGTTTGAGCTGAACTCTGAAGCCTGTGTGTGTGGGGGGAACATGGCAGGTGGACAAAAGGCAGATGAGTGGGAAAGCACAAGGCGTGTTCCAGGCAAGGGCAGGCGGCCAAGCAGGGGTCAGATCTGGGAGTGCCTTGTGAAGGGAGTTTGGCTTTTGTTCATCTTTGCAGGCAGAGAGCAGAGTGGAGGCCTAAGGAGAGTGATAGGGAAGACCAGAGGCCTCAGGAGGAGAGTGACTTGTATTTTAGGAAGACTGGATGGGGGAAGAGGTTACAGAGCGCTTGGGAAAGATGGGGTCTTCATATGTCCAATGTCAGTGACATCTTGTTATCAGAAGTGAGGTGGGGGTGCAGGCCACTGCAGGTGTCCAGAGGGCAGGATCTTCTGATGGATCACGGGAAGTGACTTTAGGGCAGGAGGAGAAGGCACTAGGTTTGTTAGGGAAGTTTCTATCAGGGAGGTTGAGGCTGATAGATCATTGAACCTGGAAAAGGAACTCAGGCGGAGAAGACATGCGGGAGAGGGGGGAGGAATGGTGGGCAGGCGCGTTGGGAAGGAGGCTTAGGCAGCAGGCCTGGGATGCACAGCCACAGGGGTTCTGCTGGACCCCACGGCTCACTGGGTAGGTGTGTGGGCAGTGCCTAGAGGAGAATGCTGGCGTGGGAGCCTGGAAGAACCGCCAGCTCTGAGCGCCAGAGAGGTCAGACAGAATAAGCCACTGGAAAAGAATGGCCAGTGTGTGCGCGTGTGCATGTGTGTGCATATGCATATGTGAGTGTGTGTACGTGTGTGCACACATGTGTGCAAGTATGTGCATGTGTGTGTTCTCAGAGACAGCCCCTCTGTGCCACATTCCAGCAGCCTGGTCTCCCTACTGAGAAGAGATCAGGGCCTGCTGGCTTGGGCTGCTCTTTTCCTGCTGCCACCAGTGAGGTCTGAGCTCCTGTTTCAGCTTGTGGCTTCCACGTCTTCACTGTCTCTGGAAGGAAGTAGGGACTATGGGAGCGACATTCCCTCAAAAATGGACCCTGGAGCTTGAGCTAAAGC
>NW_004524711.1:7001366-7029998 GCF_000260255.1 Octodon degus | reverse complement strand
TTTTTTTTTTTTTTTTGTGGTACCGGGTACTGAACTCAGGACCTTGTGCTTGCCAGGCAAGGGCTTATTCTACTGAGCTATCTCCCCTGCCATAAGACTGTTGTTAATAATAATTATTAATAACAACAATACTATAAGGTATATTTTAAATCACTGAGTAGATTTTGAATGTCCAACATACATGAGCCTGTGTGTGCATGTGCGCATGCGCACGCGCACACACTTGATGTGCTGGGATGTTAATTAGCTTGACTTAATCATTCCATAATGTGGATAGCAATATATTAAAGCATTACATTGTACCTTACACACATATGCAATTATTGTTTTCAATTAAAAATAAAATTACATTTCTTCTTTCAGAGAGAAAAAGAAGATAAAATAATAGTAAAAAAAAAAAAAAAAAAGAATAAGGGCCGGGGAGATGGCTCAGTGGAATAAGCGCTTCCTTGGCAAGTGCAAGGGCCTGAGTTCAATCCCTGGTTCCGCAAAAAAAAAAAAACCAAAAATTAATAAGTGAAACCAAGTCCTTGTTCAAGAGGTCTTCACAGCCTAGCAAAAGAGAGCTTCATGTACATGCGAGCCTGTCATGGCGTGGCTGGTGTAAAGGAGATGCCGCTTGCAAGAGCACAGGGAGGAACAGACAGATTCATCCTAGGAGGGTCACGGCCCTTCAGTGGTAAGCAGGGTAGCCTGCACGCAGGAGCTGAGGGCAGGGTAGGGTATAGGGCAGTGTGGGCAATCTCACCAAAGGAACCTTATAGAAATTCATGGGCCAGAGTGAGCACTGGCCCGGAAGAAGGCGTAGTGTGGTGGGACGGGTGTGGCGGCGGGGAGCTGGCCAAATGCAGCTGGGAGTGAGCTCTAAGGATGCCCTGGCTCCTGTGAGTGTTGACCAGGCTCTTATGGTATTGCTCCATAGGACTTCCTGGGGTGACGGAGGAGCTCGGTGTCTGCACCCTCCAGCACAGAGGTGCGGCAGGTGCTTCCTCACTCCTGAGCCTACCGTCCCTAGTATCATCCCCCTCCCCATGATGCCTTCACCAGAGCTGAGGCATGCCAGTGCCATGCCCTTGGATCTCCAGGGCGGTGAGTTAGATAACTTCTTTTCTTTATAAAATTAGCCTGCTTGAGGTGTTTCCTTACAGGTCTTCTAAGAAAATGGACTAATCCAGAAGCCGATGAATAAATATTCTTCTCTTCCTATCTTCCTGTATCAGTCATTGCTTGCTAGACGAACAGACTTAATATAAAGTATATAGATACATAAGGATTTACAAGTTAGGCTTACAATGGTCACCTGTAGAATCAGATGTGAAAGAGTGCAAAAAAAGTAAAAGGCCATCTGTGTGCTGAGACCTGAAGGATTCAGTCAAAGTTGGAAGGCCTGGGGCTTACAGTAGTGTCCTGTGTGAGTCTCAGTCAGGAGGCTGAAGCGTCTGCATGGAAGTTCTGAGGAGTCACACTGGAGGCCAGGAGACTATGGCCAAGGTGAAGACAGGAGCTCCTCTGAAGAGGCAGTGAGCCTTCGCTCTTCATCCTCCTGTCACTCCATTCAGGCCCCAAGCCTATGGGCTGGTGCCACTCACACTCAGGGTGCATCTTCTGTTTTCAGTAAATCCCTTCCACCACACTCAAAGCTATGCTCATCCAATTAGTTGGGCACTTTTTATTCAAGTTGACACAACCAGTTAACCATCACATTGTCCAAGAGACATTTAAGAGGCTCATTCAGAGGATTCCAAAGAGATTGAGAATCAGTTTCCAATAATGCTGACAAGCTCCTTAAGTGTTAGACTTCCTTGGTGCTCTCCTCCCTGCTTCACTATCTTTCTCTCTCTCTCATTTCTGTTCTCCTTCCTGAGGGGCTTTTCAAAAATCAAAACCATCTCTGCTCCAAGCCCTGAATGAGGCTTCATTTGCTGGGGGAACGCTGAGGTTAGGAGAAGCTTGGAAACTCCTCCAGAGCTTCTGTTAGAAAAAGAAACTAGGGGCTGGTGAGATGGCTCAGTGGTCTAAAGCACCTACTTAGAACAAGCTTAGCAAAGCACAGGGACCACGGTTCAATCCCCCAACACCACATGCCAGCCAGCCCCGCCCCCTGGTGGGCTGAGCTGGCCACACACACACACACACACACACACACACACACAAATAAATAAAATTAAAAAAAGAAAAAGAAACTAGACATAAGAGCTATGTAGAATTTTTAGCAAATGTGGATTGGAGGAACACAGCGAAATCAAATAGCATACACATTCATTTATCAGACCTGAAAGCAGGTCAGCAAGCCAAGAATATCAATGCACTGTATCAGCCCAGAGATAATCTGGAATTTCTGCTCTTCATGAAATGAGCTAATCTATATGAAAGCAGAGTGCTTAACACACAGCAGGTGCACAGTGAATGTCAAGATAATATATCACAGGAGAGAAGTGGATAAAGGTCAGCTGTGATGTTGTATAAAGTATTTCCATATGGCTTGGTGGCAAGTTCCTGCCTCGAGAGCTACAGCTCTCCACCTGCTGCTGCTCTTCTGGGCTCCAATTTGCACAAATGAATCAAGGAAACTCTAGAGGTTAAATACACCCGAAGAAAGGCAGCCGTTGGGGAAGAGAACCGCTGAGAAACATCTCAGTGAAAATCCTTTTTATTCCATTTTCCCATCTGAGCCAGAGAATTTGACAAAGGCAGAAATGACTCCTGGGAATTATTTAGAGACTCCTTGAATCAATCCAACTCAGGTAGCTTCATTTAAGTCTACAGATATTTGGGCTGGAAATGTCTGAAGTCTGAAGTATTCTCAACAAATAACATGGTTCGGTTGGTGTTCCAGGAAGCTCACAGTTTTGCAGATCATAAGGGCAGGCTTCCTGAGAGGGGAGGCATGGGCCAAATTCATTGGATCAAACTCCTAAGATTGATACTCTATATATAATGTTTAGGGAAGTACACTACATTAAGGAGGACAATAAACAAATGACGTGGGAGCAGGAGGAGACCTGTGTGTTAAATGCTTTCTCTGTGATGGGGATTTAATCTTTAGAACAGCATTGTTTGGTCTCTGTTCACAACACTGATGATTCACGCTAATTGGAGGTGTGAGATGGAGGTGGCTCTGCTAAGACCCAGGTGTGTCAGAAATCTAGCATTCAGGCTGTGCGTAAGTTGTCAGAGTCCTACTGGTTTGGAGTATAACAAATGCTCTGGCTTAGGTCTTGAATGTGTCGCCGTGGCCCACCTGTTGAAGGCCTGGTTGCCAGGCCACAGTGCTTTTGAGAGGAGGTGGGACATTCAGGAGGTGGGGACTAGTGGAAGGAAGTCAGGTCTTGGGGGGGGGTCTACTTTTGCAGGGGATATTGGAACCCTAACTCCTTTGCGTCTTTTTTACTTCTGGGCTACTAGGAGGTGATGTACTGGCTTGCCAGAGGTCTAAAGTCAGTTGTACATGGACAAAACCCTCCAAAACTGTGAGCCAAAATAAACCTTTCCTCTTTTTAGGAATGGTTAATTGTCTATGTCAGGAAAGGCTGATTATGTCAGGTATTTTGTTACAGTATGGAAGTTCACTGATACACCAACACACTGGTTCAAGGTACATGATCAGTGATGTGCCTTGAAGCCACTATCATTACCATCATCACTAGATTATTCTAACCTCACATACCGGTGGATAAATAGTCAAAGAAAGGAGTTCCTTTGCTAGTGGTTAATTAAGCCCAGTAAACATGAGGAATTGTGGTGGCTTCCATATAATGTTGTGCAGAGGGTATTATGGCTAGAATGTGTGGAATATATCAGCATCTATATTGATGAAAGTCTGATGAGGACAAGGCAGCTAAAGGCTCAGACTCTGCTCTGAGTCTTGGTGATGCCCCACCAAAAAAGCAACTCAAACAAGCCAAAGTTCTGACTGAGAGGGAAGAGATGTACAAAGAGTGGTGGAGGAGGGAGATGAGAAATATGAATTATGGTCTCAGGACAGCTCCAGCACAGGGGAAACAGTGAGGAAAGAAAGGAGGAAGCCTAACAGAAGAGCATATCATGAGCTTGGAGAAGGTTTCACCAACATTGTTATGTTGTCTCTGTGGACACTGTGGCCAGTCACCAGCCTGAGAGGAACGCTGATAACTCGGGTTACAGGGAGGCAAGGAATGAGTGGTGAATGTGGTGGACTGTCAGTCAGTTCTTGAGTATCACTTCATATCCTCCTGTACTCATTCCTTTCAGCTGCTCATTCCCACAGCTGCTGCTGTGGTGGCCATTGCCACAGAGGCTTCACTCATTTCACAAGATGCAACCTGTCAGTGTCCCACCCTGTACTCCTGTGGTGTGTCTTTTTAAAAATCTTTTCTGGGTTCTTCTGATGGCATAGTATGGGTCACCCATGGGAAACCACTAAGCCCTTCCACCTACGCAATCAGGTAGTGTAGAGAGTTAATATCCACTGGGGGCCGTGGGGGAACTCTTGATCATTTGGGAATGGGATCTTGTGGATACAGACCCCTCCCTCAGCTGGATGGTCTTCCTTGTGGTACAATTCATATGGCTTTTGGATGGATGCAGGTTCAGGCATGAGGTTCTCTAATAACTGTCAGCTTGATAAAACATCCTAGTATTGATTCTCCCTTCTTTTCTGTTTTGATTCCCCTGTCCCTCACTGCCAATCCCTGACATATTCTTGAATAAATTATTGACACAGGTTTTTCCCTGGAGGCTTTTCTTTGAAAAGAAAGGTTCTCCGCTTTGCCACTTTGGAATTTTGTGATTCTAGATTATTTAGGGTTTTTAAATCTCCTACCATCTGCCATGAGAGATGCACATGAAATCCTGGTATCAGAAAAAAACTGAGGTACTGTTCCGGGCAGGGGAGGAATGCCATTGGCAAGCCTATGTCAGCCATATTCTTCTGTCAGATGGGGGAGTGGGATGGCGATGATGGGTAAGAGGTCTGGTGTTCTCGCCAGTCATGCTTTCTCTACATAAGCAATGGGAAGAGGTGGTGTCAAACTTATTTGTTCTCCCCAGTATTAGTCCCTTTCCTTGTCACTGGGACAAAATACTTGACATCCACTATTCAAAGGGGGAGAGATTTATTTTGGTTTGTAGTTAAGTTTCTGGTTGGCTAGCTCTGAGGCAGAAATGACACAGTTGTAGGGTCTTGCAGGACAAATCTGCTAACCTGATGGTGGCCTGGAAGCAGAGAGTGAAAGGAAGAGATAAAGAAGGAGATGCACCCTTCTAGGTCACCCTCCCTGACCTGGCTCTTCCAGGCAGGCCCCACCGGGCACAGCACATTCAGCTATGGAATCATCAGTGGATACACTCACTGAAGAGTATAGCATTTTGCTGATGCAGTCGCCTTCTATTTACATGAGAATCTCAGGAGATATTCTAGATCTAAACTACAACATCCCTGAAGGATTATAGCAGTGTTCATGGAGTCCGTTCCTATGACATAGAAGCCCAGGAAGTGACACGAAAAAATCTCAATAAAGAAAAGATCTCCATTGTTAAATAAGTTTTGGAAATACTAGATTAAACACAGTTAAACAGAGGCCCTTATTGCAAGGTCTTTCTAAGCCTTTAATATGAGGCTTTGTATTTTAGAACTTGCTCTTGGGGCTGTGGCATGTAGCAATTCCCAGGTGCATTTGCTTGAATAACTTATTTTTATGAATAAGAATATACCTTGAAGCAATAGCATTCCAAAGAATTGTTTCAGAAATATTTAACATGTAAGGGCTTTGCCTTTTAAAAGCAGATATGAGAGAGAGAGAGAGAGAGAGAGAGAGAGAGAGAGAGAGAGAGAGAGAGAGAGAGAAAACAATGTTTAACATCACAGGATTTCTGCTGTACTACATTCTGAATGTTGGGTTCTCCCCTAAATTTATGTGTTGAAATTCTAACCCTCAAAGGGCTGGTACAAAGAGGTAGAACATTTGGGCAGTGATTAGGCCATGAGCTCAGAACATCAATGAACAGGCTTAATACCCTAGTATGGGAAGCCCCAAGGAACTATCTACCTTCTTCCCTATGTGAAAACATGTAAGACTGGGCCTTCTGAAACCAGAGAGCAACGCTTGCTAGATGACAAACGTGAGGGTGCCTTGATCTTTGACTGCCCAGTATCCAAAACTAAAGAGAAGTTGGTTTCTGTGGTTTAAAAGATTTTGCTGAGGGCTGGTGAGATGGCTCAGTGGTCTAAAGCACCTACTTAGAACAAGCTTAGCAAAAGCATCAGGGACCGCGGTTCAATCCCCCAGCACCACATGCCAGCCAGCCCTGCCCCCTGGTGGGCTGAGCTGGACACACACACACACACACACACACACACACACACACACACAAATAAATGAACAAATAAATTAAAAAAAAAAACCCCAAGACTTCTTAAAAAAATAAAAGATTTTGCTGAATTCATGCACCTACGATATTTAAGTGACAATGGAATACCCTTCTCTGACAAAACTAAACAAAAAAGGGGGATACAAATGAAGGACCATTTTGTATCTCTGTATTTAAAATAGTTAGGTTAGATATACAGCTACTTTCTCTTAATTCAATAAATAGAAAGATTTGTTCTAATAGTGTTTGTGGACAGGATATTGTGATTCCATCTTGTACAATGAATAACCACTCAGACACCAATATGCACTATATTAATTATTGAACCTGTCCTATAACCGGTTTTGAAACTGTCTCATTGCTGTTTGTTTCTCAATAAAATTATTAAAAAAATAAAAGCTACTTAGTCTACCTTATATTGCTATAGAAGGCCTAATGATCTAAGATATGCTAACATACAGAGTTCTTGATGTCAGTAGGTATTTGTGGGTGCACAGAGGGATTCTGCCAGAACTTCCTCCACTAGATTTAAGAGTCGATGATGTTCAGGGTGGGCATAGGCTCCACGAGAATTTCTGCTGATAGAGAGAACAACCAAAACCCAAGAGGTAGGGGATTTTGGAAACTCACAGAAGGTTGAAACAACAAGAGGGGCAATGTGGGAGTTTCAAGATGGTGAGAAGTGCAAGATCCTGAGATAATGTCTTCTTTAGAGGAGTAGAGTATCAGCTATCATTCTTTTTTTGCCATAGGAACCAGGACAGATGCTGAAGAGACAGAATTTATTTTATTCCAAATATATTTGTTTACTAGAACTTTTAGTTCAAGGAACTATATGGTTATCCATAGCTCAGCTCTGTGAGGAAGGAAGCCCTTGAGTATATTTAAGATGCCATATTGTCCGTTTTTGGGCTACACTGCAATTATCATGAAAAATAGACAGGAACAACTGGCTTTGGATTAAAGTAGGAAGATTTGGAGATTATAGAAGCTCTCAAAGCTGGGTTCCTGGATCAAATGTATTTAATTGAACCATAAACAATTGTCCCCAACCCTAGGTCATAAATAGTTGAATACTGGTAATTTTATGTAATTTAACCTATATCCAGCAAAACACTTATAAGGGGGCTAGAACTGAATGAGGAGAGAGAAGGAGAAGGAAGGGGGGCATGCTTCTGGGAAGATAGTCTTGAATGTGACCGAAACAGTCTCTCTGCTGATAAAAAGATGGAAGAGGAGAGCTATCTTGGGCATTTTTCCAAGGGATGAATAACAAGATTAGAATTCCAAGAGAGGTCTATATAGAAGAAGACAAAGGTAGAGGATTAGGGCCCTGCTCTTGGGTCCTAGAGTGCAAAGACTGGGTAAAACTCTGGTCTCTGGAAGAAGGCATTAGGCTCTGAGCCTGGTAGTGCATTAAGTCACAAAAGTTCAGTGGCTTAAAAGCAAGAAAGAGTGAAATAAAGAGCTGCACTTTAAGAGACTAAATTGAAGCCAACCTTTAGTGTCATGGCTTCTTCTGTACTTTTCAGCTGGTCTCGTTTGTCTGCTGTTGAACTTTGAAATCCAAAGGGTGGGTCTGGGAGGTGGGTGTATGGAGACACCTGGGAATTAGAGGAGGGTGACCATCTTTCAGGGTTGATGTTAGGATTCTTTACTCCATCTCTTGCTAGTCTATTTGCAGAGCAAATGCAGCTATAATGATGATAAGCTTTTGCATTTTCATAGCACTTTGCAATTTACCTGGCAGACCACACATATATTATTGTATTTATTTTGATTGTCAAACAACCTGTGAAGAAGAAATTGCTGTTCCTATTCTCTAGATTGCCAAATGTCTTAGGGAGCAAATTCCCCAAGGCTGGTACTTGGCAGAATCAGGATCATATTCATGGGTTTCAATGACTTGGGATTCCAAATGGAATACTGTTTTTGCTTAACCTTACAGAAGTTTATGGGGGCTACTGCACATCCCCCAAACCTTGAGAGAAGTGTTTGTTTAAATGCTTATGAGGCCATAAAGAAAACAGGCATGAGCAAAGCTACTGCTGGTAAAGGGCAATAGGGAATAGTAGGACCTGTGGCTCAGGACTGAGCCCATATCCTGCTTAAGGGAGGAATTCCTGCTCAGCTCTGGGTGATTCTGGCCAGGAAGAAAGGCCAGCTGCATTTTCTGGGGAGAGAAGCTGGAAATTCAATTAAACTAATAAATATTGGGTGCCAACCATGCATCAAACATGGAGGATAAAGCTGTGAATAAAATGGGGAAAAATGTCCAAATTTTTATGAGAATATGTCCAACTTTTAAGTGTCAGAAACCAATAGAAAAGTCAGAAAACACTGTTCAAGCCAAACAAAACACATCTGTGGGCTACATTTGGCCTGTAGGCAGCCAGTTTGTGACTTTAATTTAAAGGCTTTGATGAACCTGAAAAGGGGAGTGTGTGAAATTGTCCACCAGAGCCAGGGAGAAAACTATTGGTAATTTTACTTATATTTTATTTCTAAAAATCTTATCCCTGAAAACTGCTCACTTTCAAAAATGCTATATTATACAGTATACACAACTGAGTCATGCATACCATCTGAATATCATTATATTTAAATAGACATTATTTAAATACAGGGGATATGTGGTCAAAACACTTTTATTGGTAGGGATGTGAATCAGAAAAGAGCAGGGACCCTGGGCTAGTGCTTGAAAAGTCTATATTTCTACGTGCTCTGCCTGATATAGGGGCAAAGCTCAGGGTATCTGTTGCCATATAGGCTCAATCCACCCCGCCTTCCTTTCCTTCCACTGGAGTATTGTCCTTGAAGTGAGAACTGCAGACCTTCTAAGTGATAGAAATGCCTGGGTACAGGCCAGTTCAGAATGGCCTGACATCTCAATCACCACAACCAAGGCTGTGATCTGATTGCTCTTGCTTCTTAATGACAGAGAAGCAAAACAGAGAAGTAATGTAGAATATACCCTGATGTAGCAGGAAGGGTATTGGAAGAAGGCGGGTGATTGGCTGCTTTTCAGCTCCCTTGCAGGTAGTGCATAGTCAGTCAGGAGAGTCAGAGAAGCCTATATTGGACTCTGCACCAGGTATCTGTCAGCACAAGGGAGACTTAGTCTCCTGGAAAGAACCCTGGATAAGGATGCTGTAGTTGTGCTGAGACCGTTCAGCTTCATGACCTTAGGCAATGCTGGATTTGTGCGTGTCTGGATCTTGCTGTCTCTTTTGGAGTGAGGAAGCTGCGGTGTCTGGTCCCTGGGCTTCTTCCTTCTTCTTCAGCCACAAGTTTTATGCTAAGTCCAAGTGGAACTATATGGGTTCCCCCTAAATGTTCACTTGGGCTCGATACATTTATCTCTGACCCAGGTCGGTACACTAACTTCTACAGATGGTAGATCTCTAAGTGTATAATGGCTGATGCATGGTAGACATTTATTTCTTATTTACAGAGTATGGAATGTGTTCTTTTGCTTGGCAAGACTTTTTTTTTATATTTTAGGACAGGGTCTATAGGGTCTACAGGGTTTCACTATGTAGATCGGACTTGTACTGATCCACCTGTGTTCAGCCTCTCAAGATTTGGGATTAAAGGTGCATGCCACCACACCCAATCTTTTTTTTTTTTTTTATTTTTTTTTTTTTTTTTTTTGTATTTGTCAAGACATTTTACTTCAACTAGTGATACAAGGATCCAGCATCTTTCCAACTTAATTCCTGCCAACTTCCATCTTTGGCACCATGGTGCCTGATAGAAGAAAGGGGAAAAATCATGGTCGGTTGAGTGGGGACTCACAGACTGAGAAGGGTGTGCATTAGCACCATTCAAATTCTTTTGATGGGAAATGGGTCACATGGAAATGTGTTACTAGCTACAAGGGAGCTGGGAAGCATAGTTTTGCTCTATGCCTACGAGAGAGAAATGAATTTGGCCAAGAGGCACCAATCTGTGCTACAGGAAGGTAGGAGTCCTTCCTGTAGAGAGAGGATAACAGAGGAAAAAGTAAAATTATGTTTTTCTTTCTAAAGAGCATGGAGCTGTCCTCGGCTGCTGAAGAATATGTAGCATCTGAGCTTAAATGTTTTTTCCTGGCCCACACAGTAGCTCCCTGGGCTAGGACCTGAAGCATTCTAAGTTCTGGTTTTGGCTGTATCTCAACCTAGCTGTTTAATTAAGTACAGTTTATTTAACACTTAGTCTCATGTCCTCATCTGTAAATGGTAACCAAAAATTTTACATTATTTACCTGTAATGATCGTTTTTTAAAATTTATTTGTTAGGACAGGTTTGCAGCACATGAATTTTACAATTGTCATGGGGAGTTGGCATGTGGACATAATACAGTTAGTTTCTTTTTAAAAATTCCCTCCCTCTTCCTCTAATTCCCTTCCCACATTTTCATTCTAGTTGATATTATTAATCTTCATGTGTATGGCATACAATGTCCACATTTACTGATATTAGGACCTTGTACCTGGTGTATTTTCACTCTACCTCACCCTTCTAGTCCCCTGGACCCCTTTCCATCTGCGAGAGGTCCGTCCTTTGACTCCTCCTACTCTTCTTGAAGGATTTTATAATTTTATAATAGCAGCACAATGTGTAATAGACAACTCCTGGAAGCGGACTGTATGTTTATCAATACATCCTTTGATAAAGAAATGTGGTATTTTTATGTAATGAAAGTATGGGAAGTATGGTCATTTTGACAATATTGGTTCTGCCTGTCTAGAAGTGGGGGATATCTTTTCATTTCTACCTAAATCTCCTTTTTCAGAGTACTGTAATCTTCTTTTTAGAGGTCTTTTATTTCCTTGGTTTGGTTATTTGTTAGGTATTTCATTTTTATTTATGCTGCTATGAATAGTATTATTTTCATAATTTCCTTGTCATCCAATTCGTTGTTGATATACACAAAGGCAATGATATTTGTGTATTGATCTTGTATCCTGTTATGTTGCTTATTAATTCTAAGAGTTTTTGTGCAGCTCTTTGAGGGCTCTAGGTAGCATATCATGTCAGCCAGCAATAACAGACTCTGGAAGAGAGTTATGTAGATATTATCATTTTAAGAATCAATTATAGGGCCAGGGAGATGGCTCAGTGGAATAAACACTTCCTTGGCAAGTGCAAGGGCCTGAGTTCGATTCCTGGTTCCACCAAAAAAAAAAAAAAAAAAAAAAAAAAAAGAATCAGTTATAGCAAATATTGGCTATATATATATATTTTTTTTCAATTTATTTATTTTGTGTGTGTGTGTGTGTGGCCAACTCAGCCCACCAGGGGGTGGGGCTGGCTGGCTTGTGGTGCTGGGGGATTGAACCGTGGTCCCTGTGCTTTGCTTAGCTTAGCTTGTTCTAAGTGGGTGCTTTAGACCACTGAGCCATCTCACCAGCCCTGGCTATATTTTTTAAACAAAAAAGATTGATTAAAATAGAGAATGAGCTTATGCTATAGGCAGAGAACATTAAGTTAAATTTTTAAAAAAGGGAAGAAAATTTCTAGATGGAAAAGCAAAAACCTCAAGAAATCAATGTAAAAGAGTTTTGAGAATAGTGGAAAAAGGCTTACGCTTGTGGTGCAGCTCAAGTTGTGCCTGAGATCGGGATTCTGGCCCTAGCTGCACAGGCAAATTGCTATCTGACCTTGAATGAGTGAGTTGCTTCATTTCTCCAAGCTTCAGTTTTCCCCATAAAGCCAAATGTATTTTGAACTAAGTAAATTTTGCCAAAGTCTCCTTCTTAATGGAGACTTACTGGAGAATACATTTGATTGTGTGGCCAGTCCTTTCTGGAATTAGGGATCCAAGAGGTTTTAAGTATTTACACTGATGACCACCATGTTGATAGATAAGTTCAAGGATGTCTAACTGCCAGGTTAACATTTCCACATGGACGTCCAGTAGTAGCTCATCTAAAGGGCTACACTGAAGCATCCTGGCCCTAAAGTGTCTCTCCTACCCTCCACATCTTGGGGGCGGAGCAGCTGCCTTGGAGGTCTCTGCTTCTCCAGTTCACACATAGACTGCTCTCCACAGTCAGTAGATCCTGTTGCATCGCCTTCAAAATACTATATCGATCTTACCCCTCTTCCTTGTCCACACCGCAGGGCATGTCCCCATCCCCTCACCTCTCCTGGACAGCTGCCTCCGGAGGGCTCTCAGCTTACTCTTGTTTCTTTGTCTTTTAGTTTTCACACAGTGGTCAGAGTGAACCTTTTCCTTCACTCAAAACATCCAGTCATATTTGAAATAAATCTGGGCCATTGTTTTGACCTGCTGTGGTTCCTGCCCTGTAAACACGGAGCTCATCCTTTGCCTCTCTTGCCCACCCTTGCATGTGCTGTGGCCAGTTTGCCTGCTTGTCCTCATGCTGGGCTCAGCTTTGCCGTAGGGCCATGATGCTCATTGTTCTGCTTAGAAATCTGTCCTCCCAGATGCTTTAGTTCCTCTCTTTGTTCCATTGCGGTCTTAGTTCACATGTCCCTTTTGTGAAGGAGCTTGACTGTCCTATCTAACTCCTAACCTACTGGTCTTTCCGTTTCTCCAATTTATTTTTCTTTAAAGCATTTTTTACTGCCTGACATCATTTTATGTCTTGTAGACTTGTGCATTTTTGGTCTTTCTCCTTTAAAACAGTGTGAGCTCCCACAGTGCAGGGGCCTTAGGTATTCTTTGATTTATATATAGATCCCAGCCCCACATCTCATAGGCTTTGAGGAGGTGATTGGATCATGGGGGCATAATACTCTTCAGTGGATTAGTCCCCGACAAGTTTATAGCTGGGCATAATGTTTGGAAGTGAAGCTTGTAGGAAGAGGTGTAGGTGTAGCCCAGAAGGGGCTGCTCCTCCTCCTCTTCCTCCTCCTCCTCCTCCTCCTCCTCCTCCTCCTCCTTAATCCTTCTCTGCTTACTACCTGACATGCCATGAACTTCTTCTCTTCTTCCATGTCACTCTGCCTTGGCTGACTACAGCCTGAAGCCTCTCTGCACTGTGAGCCTTGAATAAACCTCTTCTTTATCTTGTGGCTGTTGGGTATTTTGTCCTAACATTGGAAAAGTAATTAAGACAGGTGCTATGCCTTGCACTGTGCTGTAAGTATTCAATAAAGAGTAACTAGATGAGTGAATGAGTCAAGGAAGAGAAACTGACCACAAGACCTCTGTGGAAGCTATCATCCCCTGTGGCTGACGTGCTTGAGTACCAGGAGGAAAGCTGAGGACTTGAGCATGGCAGGAAGGGGTGATCCCAGGCCACTGTGTTTAAGGTGATAGCACTTGGGCAGGGCACAGTTCTCTGATGCTGGAGGCCAGCTGTCACTACCTCATGGCCCCAGTCAGTTCCTGACACTAGGGGTTCTGTGATCCCTTTTTCTTTTTTTTAGGAGGCACTTGGCTGACTTACAAAAGGTATATCTGGCTTCTACTCCAAGCTACTCGCTCTTGATGTTAAGAAATGACTAAGCAGATTCTTCATCCCCTGGTGGCCAGCTGCCAGATTGTGAGAGCTGATGCTGCCAGCTCAGACTGGCTGAGAGGAAATGTCCTCTTTCTGAAAGATCCCCTTTTCTGTGCTCTGTATACAAGGAAAGGAGAAAGCAGACGCCACTACTACTGCCTTTTGTGAAATGCCTTACTTCTTCCTCCTGGTATACAGTTGTAGGCTGACACACACACACACACACACACACAGAGAGAGAGAGAGAGAGAGAGAGAGAGAGAGAGACAGAGACAGAGAGACAGAGAGACAGAGAGGGACAGAGAGACAGAGAGAGAGGGAGAGAGAGATAGAGAGACAGAGAGACAGAGAGAGACAGAGACAGAGACAGAAATAGAGACAGAAAGTGGTACCATTCCTTTATTCATTCCAGGAAGACCCCTGCCAAGTTCAGTGTAAGTTAAGAGCTTTGATGTGGGAAATTGGTTTAGAAAAATTAAATTGGAACTACTGGGGATAAATAAAGAGAGAAAAGACTTTGTAGAATTATTTATATGCTGACATTTATTAAAAATCTTCAAGAAAGGAATATATCATTCTAGTATCCCTAAATTTAATTGAGCAGAGAATACTTTTGTCCTTCCATGAATATTGTGGGGGGTCTAGAGTTCCATGAACACTTTGAAATTGCTGAGCTAGTCTAATATATTTACTAACCAATAAAGATGTCTCAATCATTTCTTTCGTCATTCTTTTACTCCATCTGGAATCCTCTCTCCCTCCCTCCATCCATCTATCTAGCCATCTAACTTCTCTTTGCGTGTCTACAAGTTCCAGGCACCACATAAGATATTTTCACAACAAACTCATTTTATGCATAGAGGAGAGGACCAGCAAGGCCACAGTGCTGGGTAGTGAGAGAGCTATAATGCAACCCTAATTTTCTGATCTGATTCTTTTTCTACTGTTCCATAGGGTTTTGTCCTCTAGTTGCTTATTCACATTGTAGGCCCGTGTCAAATTCCAACTCAAATTTTGTTTCCTTTGTTTCCACTGACAGTAAGTCAGTGTTTCCCTGTCTTTCCACCTGCACTGTACAGGGAGATCCCTTCTCTCCTAAACTCCTTCTACTATTTCACCTACTTTTCCAGATCTATAGAGCTCGCTCTGTGTGTGTGTGTGTGTGTGTGTGTGTGTGTGTGTGTGTGTTGGACCTCAAATGCCACTTAGTCCAGTCAGTCAGCACACCTCGTTGTCTTTAGTTGGCACATCAGCCTCATGAAAATTGCATCCTTAGCCCAAATTTATAGTGAGAAAATTGATACAAAATTTGGTTCAGTCACCTACTAAACATCACAAAGCAGGTTAACCAAGATTTTAACCCCTAAATAGTCTGATCTCACAACTCACACTGCCTCCAGTTTTCTTTGCTGCCTTTACTTCGTTCAACCCTGTTCCATAGCTGAGGAAGTGAGGCACCAGAGCAAGGGTCATGGTCATCCCAAACTACATAGCTGATGAGGAGCATTGCTAGGATCACCTGCGAAGGCTCATGTCTGAAGACTTCTCCCCAGCATGCTGCCTCTTCAGGTCCGATGCCCATCCCAACTATTGCTGCCAGTCAACTCCTATTACCTGCATGCCATGGAAATTGTAGCTCTAGAGACAGAGGAGCCTGGTAGCTTGCTCTCAGAGGAAGAGCCAAGGAAGGTCAGCCCACTGGCCTGCAGACCCAGCACCTAAAATAAACTAGGCAGCCACCCCAATGGAAACCCGGCAGGCAGCCCAAAAGAAACGATGCAACCTTCCAACAGCCCCAGGCCAGATTCAGTTCCAAACTCCTAGGCTCCCTTGGTACAGTGTCTGGTAGAGCATGCATACACTCACAGGCTGATGTTTGCCTTCACAGAAAACGTTCTGCTATGATTCTGGTTCTAGAACCCCAGGGTGGCAGAAACCAAGGGATCTGGCCCAGGAGACCCTGGGCATGGGATGGGAAATGGAGCAAGAGAAGTCTTCAGACTGTTGGTCTCATGATCTGAATGCTCACCAGAAAAAGGTCGAGATGTGGAGAAGCTTCAAGAACACGACTCACAGTCTGGGGAGATAGCTCAGTGGTCTAAGTACCTGCCTGGCAAGTGCAAAGGCCAAGGTTTGATTCCTGGTACTGCACGCCATGCCAGCCCCGAAACTGGGTGTGGTGGCACATACCTGTAATCCCAACATTGGGAAGGCTGAGACAGGAGGTTACTATGAGTTCTGAGACCCTGTATCAAATAAATAAATAAATAAAAATTTTTAAAAATGCAATTTGGGTTTCACGCCGGACTCACAAATTCAGGACCTCTGGTGGGAGAACCTGGGAACTGGTATTTGGACCTGTTTTCTGAGTCTGTTCTAGCTCAGGCTAGTGAAGCACCACCCCAAATACACTTCCTTACAGCTGCCTCCACCTGTCAGTCCACTTGATTTTATCTCTTTTCCCCCTTTCCTTAGTGCATGGCTTTTTTCATCTATGACATTTACATCAAAATTGTCCATGTCCACTGCATGATGGGTTGGTATGATTAAACATGCCGAACGACAGTCACATTATGTTTTTATATTTAAAGTTTTCCTACTACACTGAAGTTTTAGGAGTGTTCTTTTTTACAAGGGGAGTCAGTGTTCCCTGGAGGAGTCAGTTCTGAAGAATGTGGCTGCTTAAGAAGCCTGTCTCCAAGGCTCTGTATCCAAGGTAGTCTGTGAAAGTTCCAGGTTGCCAGGGTAACCAGCAGCTGCCAGGAGACAGGCTATTGTATTTAGATTTCTTGTAATTCCCTTGCCAGCAGCTGGAAATACCTGTTGAAAGAGGAGAGTTTCTTTTCTTATTTAAGGAGAGTTTGGAAAGTTCCTTTCCTCTAGCTCCAAAAGGAATGGTGGTGGTGGTGGTGGTGGGGTGTCTATGCTGCAAGAGGGGTTGTTCCTTTCTGAGTAGGCTCAAGGGAAAGTGAGAGAGTCAGATGGAACCAGGAATCTTCTTAGGTGGTCAGAAGACTCGTGAGGCAAGCTGAGGTTTCTTAAAGATGTCCTTGGACACTTTGGGTGGGGACTGCCTTCCAGCTGATCAGAAATCCGTGGTCTTCAACTTCTAGATGTGTGTTTTTACCTGCAGAGAATTTATTTCCCCCACAGGAACTGTGGGTGTGGGAGGACAGGATTCAATTCTACACTTTGTAGCTGTAAGGAGAGAGGGCTGGCTTTAGCTGACTGTGTCCCACAAAGGCATCTCGTGGGGACAGGAACAGAAAAGTCACCAAGAATTTGTATTTGAAGGAGCTTGTTGTCTGGAGGCAAGCATGGAGTCAGGGAGATATAGCAGGAAACTGTCATTTTATTTGCTAGATGGATGGCTGTGATTGAGGAGCAGCCTCTGAGTTGGAAGGGGAAGGGTGAATGGATGCAAGGCGGGTGGAACCTGAGGACCACGGTTATGCAGGCTAGGGCTCAGGGGAGTTTGTCTTTCAGTGTTCCAACACTCCATTGACTTAACAATGTCAAAGTAGAGCAAGTTTTTTTTTTTTTTTTTTTTTTTTTTGGGGGGGGGGGGGGTTCCCGTTTTGAATCCTTTAAACTTTTTTCCTAGTTTTCTTTTGTCTCTGAGTAGATTGTTTTCTTTGAAGGAGAAAAACAGTCAGACCAAGAAAATTATACTAAAGGCAATTTAAGCCACTTTAGAAAGCCACTATTCAAAAGGAGGAGGAGGAGGAGGAGGAGGAGGAGAAGAGAGAGGGTGAGAGTATGAAGGAATTGGGGTGGGGAGAGTGAGGGAGAGGGCGAGGGAGGCAGGGGAGAGAGAGAGAGAGAGAGAGAGAAACAGAGTCAGAGACAGAGAGAGGCAGAGAGACAGAGACAGAGACAGAAAGACAGAGTCAGAGATAGAAAGACACACATACACACACGCATACACAGAGACAGAACAAATGCTTAGTCCAGAAAAACAAATGTTGGGCGGGAGATGCTAGTGATTTTTACCTGCTTGGGCTAAAGGTTAGCAAACATTTTCTACTTTTTCAGACTCTGTTGGAGGCGCTCAGCTCTGCATTACACTTGAATGGGATCGGCTGTTGTCGAGAGTTAGGCCATGAGCGGACACTGGACACATTAGTGGCTTGTATGCTGAATTTATTGACTAGCAAAATTTGCAAAAGCTACATCAATTCTGTCAGCCTTTTTCAGGTCAAGTACTTAAAGGTCACTCAAGGTCAAAATAAGCTAAACAATCACAGTTTTTTAGGTTTCAAACCATAATCACTAATGCCTATCCAATTCAAGTCACACATCACACTTTATCCAATAATATACAGATTACAAAATGGCAAAAGAGGGCTGGGAAGATAGCTCAGTAGAATAGGCACTTGCCTGGCAAGTGCAAGGTCCTGAGTTCAATCCCCAGTACCGGAAAAATAAAAAAGATAAAATGGCAAAGGAAGTGGTAACAGTGGCTTTGGGATTTGAAGGGGAAGAAGTGAAAGCCAAGGCAGAGTCTCCATAGGCGTGGAGGACATCAGGGATAGCAGGTAAGATCACAGATGGGCACAAGGTCTTCAGGGCATGGGGCTCATTAAGGAAAGCGCTGGTTCTGAGTGGGTCTGGGTGGCAGTTTGAATCGTCTATTTCAAGTGGTGAGACAGAGCTGAACTGAAGCCAGGGGACAGAGAGCTGAACCATGCCTCTGACCTTGTGATGTATTTCCCACATGGTCTGATGATATGACAGAGTGGTATGACCTCACTGCACCCCAGTGTTGGGTGTCCCTTCTTTTTTTTCCATTTATGTATTTGGTACAGGGCCTCACTATGCAGCTTGGACTCATAGTCATCCTCCTGTTTTCAGCCTCCTCAGCGCTGGGATTACAGGCATGTGCCACCATGCCCTGACTCTTTCGAAGGCTCAGTGCGCTCTGGGGTTGGTGCCGGTGTGGCATGAGGGACCGGTTATCCAACACTGGTCCCTGTGCTTGCCAAAGAGGTGCTTTAGTCATCTGAGCTATCTCATTGGCCCAAGGCTGTCCCTTCTTTTATAGGATTCAGCCAAGGGAGTTTCCTAGTTTGCCGGTCCAGTGCATCTGATAAACTCACAGACCTGGTTTTGTCTGAAATAACTTAGAGATACCATATAGCCATGTGTCCTTGATTTAATTAGATACATTTAGGACATGCAGAATTTTTATTAGAAGATTAATTTATCAGTTTATGCCTTATGACCGTGCTGTGTAGCTGGAAATTTTTTTTTTTTTTTTTTTTTTTTTTTTTTTTTTTCAGTAAACATGGCAAGTCCGACGTCCAGTGGCTGTCTCCTTGCACAGATGAGTTGCCAGGTCACTGCCTTGGCATCTGCACTCAGAATGGATCAAACTACTGCTCTGCAAATGGAGTCTCTCGGGCCAAAGCACAGCCCAAAGCTGTTGCAGCGTGGAGTAACTCACAGCAACAACTGGCTACCTCCACAGGGTTATGCTCCCCCACACCTTTGTTTGTGGGCATGAATGTAAATTTCATGTAGTTATTTATCAGGAAATAGCATTCTTCTTTACATTTACCTGATACTTTAAGGATGTAAGAAGGATACTTAGTTCACTTCCTGAACATACAAAAGCAGGATTTGGACCACGGGCCACAGTGTGCTAGCAGGGGCCTTCCCACCACTTTTCCTTCACAACCTAAGGTGAGCTGCTCTGTGCCTGGGGGAGATCACTTTGCTCAGAAATGCTGCAATCTATCCCTTCCTCATTCAGATGCTTAGTGAGGACCTACTATGTGCTGGGGCTGCTCCAGAATTGGGGGTGCAGAAATGAAAGGGTGAGTACTTGCCTCTAGGGTAACATAGTTCCTTGGCCTTTGTGGGAAGATGTAGGAACTGGAGGCAAGGACTGGGATTTTGGTCTCAGTCTTGCATCCCTGGATTGGGTTTCCTTTGTCCAGTCTTGGGGCTCAGCTTATTTTCTGTACTGAGCTGTGGAGCCTGAACACAGGTTCCCTGGTTAATCAGTCACAGGGGAGCAGTAGGGCGGGAGCTAATGCTCTCAGATAGCTTTAGTGTTCTGAATTCCCAACTGAAAGTCCAGCCAAAAAATAAAAATGAATAAAATAGCACAGAACCCAAGACCTTAGGGCCCAGTGTACTCTGGCACAGTGCTCCAGTGGGATTCTGGGATGGCTGTCAAGGGCCATGACAGCCCTCGGACTTTCCCATGACCCATTCCAAGAAAACCAGTGACTTGTAGATGTCCCTCCAAGACTGGGTCATGCTGGAGACCCATTGCAGCAGCAGCTACCACTGCTGCTGGGCTGGAGGTTAGTGTTCATGTGGCGTCTGGCAGCAGCCCCTGTCCTGCTCCTGCTCCTCTCCAGGCAGGTGACTGAAGTACCCTGTGACTTCCTCTTTCGAAGCCAACAGCTTCCCTCCTGGATGTAGGGATAAAGCTATGGCCACACTGAGACAGAATTATATGATGTGTAGAGAATTTGTTCCAGGATTGGCAGGCTATCCTCTGCTGCCTGTTTTGGGGTGAGGTGAGGAATTGAACCTCGAAAAAAGAGGACAGAAAAATTGGAGCCATGAAGAGTTCTGTCTTTCCTCTGGAATGTAAAGGTCAAGAAAAAAGAACATTTCAGTCTGGGGAGATAGCTCAGTGCCCTAAGAACCTGCCTGGCAAGAGTAAGGTCCTGAGTTTGGGCTGGGTACTAAAAAGAAAAAGAGGAAGAGGAAGAAGAAGAGAAAGAGGAGAAAGAGCATTTCAGAGCAAGGAGAAAACTATCCCCCCTAACTTGGTGTTTTAAAACAAAAATGCATTTTTGCCATAGCTTTGTGGATTGAGATTTGCTGGGTGTTAGTTTTCACTGTGAACTCTTGTGCAGCTGAGCTTAGGGAGAGTAGGGGGCTGAGTCATCTGAAGGCTTGACCTGGCTGAGTGTCGTTCCTTGACTTACTACATTCTGGTAGTTGAGTTAAGGAGCTGAGATAATGGAGGTCAGCTAGTCTTGCGTCCCTTCCACGTGACTGCTCCCTGTAACAATCCATGTGGCGTGTGGCTCAATATATTTAGACTTCTAAAACCAAATCTCGCTTTCTCCAGGTGAGCAGGAAGGAGGAAAATGCCCATCTTCTTCAATGCTAGACCCCCAGTTGGTCTAGTATTGCTTGTGCAGTGCCTGTTGATCCAAGGAGTCACAAACCAGCTCAGATTCTAGGATGTAGAACATTAAACTACATCTCTCCACAGAGGTATGAATGGTACATGGAGGGAGTGATGGGAAGCTGGCATCTTGGACAAGAGCTAGGACTTTGAGGAAGAAAATGATTGGTGTGTGAGAGAACCAGGAGGAGAGGAAGCTTGGCTGGCAATCGTGAGGGTCGCTCAAGATGAGGCACATGGAGGTCCACATGGGTAAGCAGTGGTAGGAAATTTTTGGTTTTTATGAGGATCACAAAAGGCTGAGATATTATTGTTTCCCGGGGCTGATGCTCACCAGGATTCTCTATGTTTTCGTTTTTGGAGTCTGACCTACTTGCTGCCAGGACATCATCCTAAAGGCAGTCTTGTGCTCCCAAAGCTTTCAGTGAGCTTGTCTCCTTTCCTGAGCCAGGCACAGACGTTGCCTGGCCTAGCTTCCAGGCTTTCCACCAAGCTGTGCACTTATGTATTTTTTCTCACATGTCTTCCCATCCTGTTAACTTTGACCCCTGCTGCCTCAAGAGGCAACTTATTGGTAACTTTGCCCAGAGTACCCTTCTATGACCTCAACCCCATCTGTCAAAATCCTGTGCTTCCATTAAAGCTTACCCTTCATGTGTCCTCCTCACACTGACTTTCTAGACCCGGGAAACCTCTTTTGTCCTGATTCAAAGCACAACTGACGCTCTGGTAAGGAAGTTACTGAAGATCTGTCCTGCCATCATGTCCATAGGCTGCATTCCTGTTCCCTCCAGGTCCTTCAGGGGCACCAAATATGATGGCCTTGCTGCTTTGGCCCCACAGCTCTGTATTTTGCACCCAGCACCCAGCAATTATCTAGTTAATGCCAGTTGAATTAAACAGTGGTTTCTCTGGGCCACCAGCCTCAATTGTCTCTTTCCTTTCCCATGGCAAATTGCAGCATTCAGCTCCCAGCAACTCCTAGCCTGTGGCCCTGAGGCTGCTGGCAGGCCTTTCCCGCAGGAGCACAGGGCCACTGTTCCCAGGCCTGCACAAGCCCGAGCTGGGTCACAGGGAAATGGAGAGCTTCTGATTCCACAAACTCCCCTGGCTCCTCTCTTTCAGCTGCTTTGCACTTGTTTTCCTTGGCAGGAGAAGGCCCTCTGCTACCACTTTATTTTCCATTTATAGGCATATATGCATCTTCGTTACTCTCTTTACAAAATGACAGCATTCTCTGCTCAGAAAAGGAGGAGAGAAAGAGAGTCGAAGGCTGCACAAAGGAGAGAAGGCGTTGCAGGGAGTATTACCCTGCAACATGGTGTCCAGCTGGGGAGTGGAGGCCATTGTCCTGCTCCTGCTGCTTTCTTTGCCATTAGTACCTCAGCATTTCCAGAACAGTGTCAGGGGAACAGAAGGCCAGGGCATGGGCAGGAGACATGGCCAGGACATTCAGTGTCCAGAGCAGAAGAGGGTTGTGAGCGCCTGGCTTGAGTCCACATCTCCACAGTCCTCGGGTCCTTCGCCAGACACTGCAGTGCTCTAAGCCAGTGGTTCAGCTCTCTAGCTCCAACTTGTCCATTGGTCAAACTATGCCTGCCTGCAGGATGGAGCGCTTCTGGCGGTGCTCATGTAGGCAGTGCTCTCTCCCTATGGCAGTCCATGTCTTCAGCAGTTTATGAATGTTATCCTCCCTTAACCCTACAAAGTATGATTGCTGCTGTCCCCATTTTCCAGATGAGGGACCTGAGGCAGAGCAGGGCAAAATCACTTTCGCTTGGCCAGACTGACTGACAATCAGAGGCCTAGCTGGCGCCTGGGCCGGAGGGCTGGCTCCTGAGTCTGCCCCTAGCTATGCTGCTCTCATTGCTCATTAAATTAAGATGTTTAAATAACCTAACAAGGTCACTTAGTCCTTCTTACGTGCCCAAGTGCTCTGGAAAGGACAGTCTGTCTGAGAACTGCGGGCGAGAGTCTGGGCAAGTCTGAACCAGATCTCAGCACAGGTAATTCAATTTGGTTCGAATTCTGACTTTCCCACAGGCTTCTGCTTCTCACTGTGGCTTTGTGTGCCTATTTGAAAGCATAGATTAGCAAAGGGATTTGTTGGAGTATCTAAGAGCAACCTGCTTTTCTTGGCTCCAGTTCATGGCTTGGAACTTCACGATGGAGCTGCTGAACTCATTTTCTTCTCTCCTTCATTCATTCACCAAACTGATCCTGTCTTGTTTGCGCAAGGCAGTTTAGGGGCAGGAGGAAAGTGAGTCGACAGTGGGAAAACTAAGTGAAGCAGGCACTGTATCTGGCTTCAGGACATGCGTGTATGCGCATAGGTAGACTCGCAAACGTGAGACCATTGAGTGTATCTGGCTCTGCAGTGTTAGGACCTGTTTTAGTGCTCTCTGGGCTACTGGATATGGTGTATCTCACTGGCTTTGTGGGGTCTAGATGCCCATGTAAACACATTTTCAGAAGAACTTCACTGAGGCCTGAGGTTCTTACAGGCCAATGGGTTACTGAGCTGTCTATATTGGAGAGAATGGTAGTGTAGGATTTCTGACCCAGGGGCTATGGTATCCAATTCAGCTGAATGAGGATCTGTATTCTTATTTTTCCAGGGCTGCTGTGTAAAAGATCACAAATTTGTTGTTTTTAAGACAACAGTAATTTATTGTCTCATAGCTCTGGAGGCCAATACTCAGTAGCCGGAAATCCACGTGTCAGCATCGTTCCCTGTGGAGGCGCCAAGGAATGCTTTACTGGCTCCTGGCCAGCTCCTAGCAGTCCTTGGCTTGTGCACCCATCACTCCCCTCACTGTTCACAGTCAAGTGGCCTTTTCACCACCATGTCCCTATGCTTATCTTGCCTTTGTCTTATGGGCAGTCACTGGATTTGGAGTATCACTTTATGTATAGGATGATCTCATCAGGACATCCTTTATTACATCTGCAAAGATCTTATTTTCAGGTAAGTCCACACTTGCACGTTCTGGGCTTTGAGACACGGACACTATCTGACCTACTACCCAGACTCCGAAGCCTTCTCAATCCAATGCTCTTGACAGCTGCTACAACTTAATAGGATTGTTATAAAAAAATAAAATGTATTCACTGCCCTCAGGTAGTGGTTATGTATTTCTCCATCCATGGGCGTGCACGTGCACATAAGGATAAAGAATCATTATTTTTGGCCTAGAAATATTTTTGCAGTAGAAAGCAAAAAATGTGTACTGTATCAGCGAGGATTAGAAAATCCAATTCAAATTGTTCAACTAAAAACAATAACAAGAAAAACAAAACTAAACAAGTGAAAAGTCCTAAACTACAACAGAATTAAAGAAGGAACTATGAAGAAGTAAGATATAAAGGTATACAGGTCTTTTTTTTTTTTTTTTGCTGTACTGGGGATTGAACTCAGCACCCTGCACCTGCCAGGCAACCACTTATTCTACTGAGCTATTTCCCCGGCAATATACAGGTTTAATGAAACAAGGAATTCTGATACTTACAGACTAGCAACTGTGGCAAGCCATTAACACACTTAGGCTTAGGGAGGAAGAGAAAGGGTCGTTATTACCAGCTTCCCAGAAAGAACTGAAATTGTAGAGGAGACCATCTCTGGTCTGCAAGGGACAGACACTGCCTGACTTGTGGCCCACAGTAGGGGAGAGTAAGAAAAAGATGTTAGACCTCTCTCCTCCCAAGTTCTGATCTCCTGTTGGTGATTTTTGTGGGCCAAACCCAGAACCAGTTGACCAGGGTAGTGGATACAGATTCCTTAGCAGTGCATCCTAGGGCATCTCCTAGGCCAAGAAGTGCAGAGTTGGGCTTGTGGTGAAGACAGACTAGCAGTTTTGTACATAAATGAAGATCTATGCGCATATCTGCTTTACTTAGAGTCATGGAATCTTGGAAATGAAATCGCGCATAGAGATTATCTTCTCCAACTTTTCCAAACTAGAAATTGTGTTCCAAAGAGTGTCAATGGCTGCTTGAACACACTGGCCCAGATGGGGCATGATTTCCTATCGTTATCCCGAAGTCCAGGGATGGGAATGGTTCTCAAGAACTTTAATAGCCTAGAGCGCTAAACTTGAACAATTTTGTATCCAGAGCAGGTGATTATCTTCCCAGTGTCTGCTTTCCCTTGATAATTCCAAAAGGCTTCCGTTTTGTTTGAAAATTCAATGGTTCAGGGAAAGCTGCTCTTGCTGTTGGCTCTGTGCAGGGAGCTAAGCCAAGCAGCATGCTCAGGCCTTGTCGGTGATTACCTCTGGGTGGCCTGAGCTAGCTAAGTCCAAATTAACTTCAGGACTTGCTGTCAGTGTTGGAGCAAGAACGCTCCTGCAGTCCTAGACGTGGTTAAGGAAGTGCAGGGTCTTATAGCATCTTAAGAACAGCAGGGAATGAGGATTAAGATGAGGTGAAAGTTAAAACAGAGATAAAAAGTTCTGCATATGACTACTGAAGCCAGTATACTTTTCATGTTAATCAGGTGAGCCAATAAACTCTTTGAAAGTTTCAGCATTTTGAGTTCGACTTTCTTTTATGTATAGTGGGAAGAGGTGGCGGAGGTGTGACCCCTTGGCACACACACCTCTGCAGATGAATGAGTCATTCAGCATTTCAGATGCTTTCGCCAATGCAGGTGAGTAAAAAAGAATTTAAAAAGTTAGTCTATTTCTATGCGTTTTTTTCCTCTTCTAGAGGAACATCATGGCTTTAGGACCTATTTGTTGTTATATTGTCCCCACAATAGAGCCAAAAAGGAATACATGGAGAGACTCCATATTCAAGATTCACTGGCAGCTTTCTTTGCACACTTGCTACCTTTAAGGAAGTAGCCTTGCTCTCCTCTTGGAGAGTGAGAGCCACCTAGGGAAGGGTTGTAAGGGGCAAAAGAAAGGCCGTGAGGGGAGCTTTGCAGTGTGCTTGAGGGAGGACAGGCCAGCAGCATCTTAGAGGGGTAGAAATCTCCCAGGGACCATCCTACAGGCAAATGAAATGAGGCTTAGAGCAGGGTCCTGTTCAGCAACACCCAGACACCCCCAAAACATTGCAGAGGTCTGAGCTCCAGAATCCCTGATCCCCAAGCTGGCCTTACCCTCCCGGTGACCTCCTCACGTGCTCCTCAGTCCTATGAATTGCTTTCTTTAGAAACAAGCCAGGGGCAGGGAGATGGCTCAGTGGAATAAGCACTTCCCCGGCAAGTGCAAGGGCCTGAATTCAATCCCTGGTTCAAAAAAAAAAAAAAAAAAAAAAAACAGAACCAAGCCAGGTGTTCTGGAGAAAGCTCCATGTCAGCATTCTGGGTGGAGGGGCCTGCTCTCCTGAGATGCCACTTGCTGTACTCATGGTGCTGGGCTGACTCTGGGCTCACTCTCTTCCTAAAGTCAAGTGACAGGCATGTAGCGCTTCACGGGACTCCCTGCAGAGGAATGTGAAGGCTCACAGGACACAGTCTCACCCTTGTTGAAGAGTAGCCTGAGGGCTTCATATGGCAGTTAACAGAGAAGCATCTAAAAGGTGGTATCTGTGAACAGTGTGCAGCAGCTCTGTCAGCTCCTGGAGTTCCTGTCAAAGTGTGGGCTGGACTGCAGGGGCTGAGCCTCCTCATACCAGGAAGACCTTTTCAGGGTTGAAAAGGGTAGGGGTAACCAGGGACTAAGACATGGACGGGGGCCTGGAGGGGTGTGTGTGGCACATGACAGGGCTGTCTAGTGGTGATGATAAAAGGCACCAGGAAAGATCTGGTAGATTGTGTGAGGACACTCATGGAGTTTGACTTGTGCTTTCTGTGGCTGTCCTCTGAGTATGCACCCCAAGTATGCACACCTCTGGTGCCCCTTGTGTGTCTACATTTCCTCTTATACGAATGCCAGTCAGACTGGATCAAGGCCCACACTAATAGCCTCATTTTACCTTCATCACTATTCTCTAGAGATCCTGTCTCCAAATAGTCACATTCTAAAATATGGGAGGTTGGAGGCTCAATTTGTGAGTTTTAAGAGATACGATCTAGCTCATAACAGAAAGGTTACCTAAAAATGAGTGAACTAAAAATCCAGAATGAGTAAGCAGTTAGTAAGGCAACCCAGATATAAAATAAAAATATGAAATATTACAGCTTTATTGTATATAATGACCTATTGGAAAACACAATGTTAAAAAGATGCTGTTCCCAGCGACCACCTATCTATGGTCTAGAGGAACATTTCTCCACAAGGAAGAGAGCCAGTGGGTTATGGGGTATCTAGGCAGAGAACATGCAGAAATTACAACCAGGGTCTCATGAACGATCTCATGAAGGGACTCTTCCGGGCTTCCTGTCCTCAAACCTCTGCCACAGGAAGTAGAGTGCCAGCACACGGCTGCTGGTGAATCATGAACGGCACAGCCTCCCTCTGGGTCCGTGGTCCTTTTGCAGCTAGGACACATGTCCTTAAATCCTCCTGGTCCAGTCCATTCTGCACCAACATGGAAACATGTTAACACAGGGAATATCAGCACCGCCAAAGAATGTTTCTCCTGGCGAGCCCATCTTAGGTGCAGAAAACAGTCCATTTATATCACTGGAAAGGCTCATTTGGGCAATTGCCCCAGAACAAAGAGTATGCTAACAGGCTGTTGGTGTTTCTATTCCTTGCTAGTAAGAAATTGCTTGCAGCTTGAAGAAATTAAAAAACAAATAGTTAATTACAGAAGCAGTAGGTAATAAAATTGAAAAACTATAGACAAATCAAAAGTCTTCTTTTTTTCACAATTTTATTTCATTTTTCCTCCCAGAGATGATTGCTGTCAACAGTTTGGTGAAAATATTTAAAAGTATACACAACTATATATGTGTTTATATGAGCTTTTGTATAAACATACATACACATGTGTATGTATGTTTGCAGATAGTGTATACACAGGCACACTTCTTTACTTTATTCCCAAATACAAATAGCTTTTCCTCTTAATATTAAAAGAGATTACACTGTATGTGATGCTTTGCTTCTTGTTTTTTTCACCCTAATAATGTGACTTGGAAATCTGTTCATATCAGTACGTGTGTGTGTGTGTGTGTGTGTGTGTGTGAGTGTGTCTATGCATAAACACATACACACATATTTGTAATTGATACAGGATGTTAATTGTATCTAGGTAATTTATTTTGACTCATTCCCTAGGGTGTGCTACGATGGAGAGTTCTGTATTAGAATCAGAAGATGGCCCATTTTTACTATTTAAGTAGCTCTATGCTTTACCTGCTCCCTGCACATTACCGAGTCCTCTTTCTGCAGGGCTATAAGGAGCCCTCTAGAGCGGACGCTGTCTGCATCAGTTCCTGCTGCTATGCCAAAATGTCTGAGACTCAGTAATTTATAATAACAGAAATTTATTTTTCACCTTTAGGGAGCCCAGGAAGTTCAAGATCAAGGTGTAAGTTTAAGATTGAGAACAAGTGAGATGAAGAAAAAGACTAAAGAAATATGGACGGGAAAAGGATACATTTATGTATATATGTAGGATAGCTTGGACAATTGTACTGCTGATTTCTGCTGGTCTATTGAAAGGAGCAGTTAATGCCTAAATTTTTCTTCTCCTTTTTAATTTCTCTTTCTTTCTTTCTTTCTTTCTTTCTTTCTTTCTTTCTTTCTTTCTTTCTTTCTTTCTTTCTTTCTT
>NW_004524711.1:6995491-7001266 GCF_000260255.1 Octodon degus | reverse complement strand
CTTCCTTCCTTCCTTCCTTCCTTCCTCTTTCTTTCTTTCTTTCTTTCTTTCTTTCTTTCTTTCTTTCTTTCTTTCTTTCTTTTTCTCCTTTTCTCCCTCCCTCCCTCCCTCCCTCCTTCCTTTCGTCCTTCTTTCCTTTCTCTTTATGCATTTGGTTGTTGTAGGGTCTCACTATGTAGCTCAGACTCTTGGTGATCCTCCTGCTTTCAGCCTCCTCTGCACTGGGATTATTGGCTCAAGCTGCCCTGGGGGCAGGGCTGGCATGGCATGTGGTGCCAGGGATTGAACTTCGGTCCCTGAGCTTGCCTAAGCTTGTCTGAGCAGGTGCTTTAGTCTACTGAGCTATTTCACTGGCTCCATCCTTTTAAATTTCTTATAACTTTTAAAAAACCAATTGTGCATGCCTACATCTGATAATCTAAACAACTAATCTGAAGACAACATCAGGTTCCTCACTGGGGACAGATACTGTATGTCTTCACATGACAGAGAGCAGAAGGAGGTCTGCCTAGCCTGTCCCCCAGGCCATTAATGGGGCTCTAATCCTGTCCATGAAGGTGAAGCTCTCAAGGTATGGTCACCTCCTAAAGGCCTCTTAATGCTTTTACATGAGGGACTAAGTTCCTACAAGAATTTGGAAGGGACAGGAATGTTGAAATTATAGCAGATCCTACAGTGAAATTTCAGGGTCCAAGGGTTTGTCCATTTGTATCTTTGACAGATATGCCTTTGACACACAAACTTAAATATCATCTGTCTCTCTCCTATGAGAAGCCCAAATTAAAAGCAAAGAACAAAATAACAGACAGATAAAAAATTGTAGTGTGATGCCTACCTGTTGGATGGTTTTTACAGGCACAGAGCTTGGTGAGACATAACACAGATCAGACTGAAAATCTCCAGGTTCTGTTTCTCTCTCTGGTTTGCCCCATTCCCTATCTTTGTCTGGAGCCTGGAGGACACCAAGTGCTTCTTGGCCATATTCTCCATGTAAATCTCCCCTGGTGCCTGTCCAAAATAACAGACAGAAAGTCAGAAGACAGGTCTTTCTCAAATGGAAAGGGAATCAAGAGTGGGGAGGGAGAGGAAGGAAGGGGGATGAAGAAAGAGTTAGGGTGCACTATGCGCACCCTGTCAGCTCCTCACAAGGGACTGAACATTAGGTACTGCAAATATAGACTAATAAAAGAAAAAAAAAAGCCCATAGTTTTGCTCTTAACTTTTTTTGGTTTCAATTTGAATAATCAGTGCTTCTGAGGGTTCTGAGTTTGTGCCTGGGCTGCCCAAGGCACTGCCCATGGTCTCCTCACAGTTACAGGAGACAATTGGACTTAGTGGCTGAATTGTGCGTCATAGTTTTCTTCTATGATTCAGCACCTCTTTCCAGTCTGAAACCTGCTGTCTTTCTTGAAGTTGAATCAGCCTTGTGCTACAGCTCCTTATGTCCTGAGAAGAGCTCACAATTGTAGCATGATGCCTACCTGTTGGATGGTTTTTACAGGCTCAGAGCTTGGTAAGACATAACACAGATCAGACTGAAAATCTCCAGGTTCTGTTTCTCTCTCTGGTTTGCCCCATTCCCTGTCTTTGTCTGGAGCCTGGAGGACACCAAGTGCTTCTTGGCCATATTCTCCATGCAAATCTCCCCTGATGCCTGTCCAAGTTGTTCTCTTGGCTGCCCCTTAGATACTTTGTGTACATCTTCACATGGCAGAAAGCAGAAGAGCAGAAGAGGATCTACCTAGCCTGTCCCCCAGCCCCTCAGTGGGGGTGCTAATCCTGTCCTGCTGGCTGGCTGTTTACTGTCTAAGTTCACTAGAAGAATCTTCCGCACGCCTTTCCTTCCCCGACCTTAGGCCTGGAACAAGTACTTCAAGTTCATTCTCAGTTCAGATGCAACAGTCTGAGTTAGAAAAATATGCTAGGGGCTGGGGAGCTGGCTCAGTGGAATAAGTGCTTCCCTGTCAAGTTCAAGGGCCTCAGTTCAATTCCCACTTCCACAATTAAAAAAAAAAGCTAGCCAATTTAAAGGCAGAATTATTTTTATTTTGCCCTAGTAGTCATATATTTCTCTGGTTCTTATCAACTGGCCCTGACAGAAACCAGTTGAATCAGTGTTCTCAAACACAACGTTACACTTACAAGGTGAATGCATTTGCAACGGCACAGTCAAGGAACCATAAAAAAAATGTTTAGCTTGTATCAGAAAAGGAAGGCACAGTATAACAAATAAATGCATTGAATAAGTATTTACTATGTAATCCAGTTAGCCTGGTAGATGTTGGTGATGCCATTACCATGAAGCAAGAAAGAAACCAAATTATGACCCAGAGCTTCACAAAGTTTACAGAGAATTACATAAGAATGGAATCACAACTATGAAAAGTGATATTAAAGACGTTATGGGTGCTTACATGGATCAAAAGGGATCTGACTTTGTAGGGGCAGCAGTAGATGCGGAGGGGAGAAAATGGCAAGGATGACTTCCCTATTAATAATTTTTCTCTTCTTTTTTTCCTTGATTTTCTTTGGTCAGAACAGTGGCTCCAGAACCCCAAACTTACGGGTTCAGAGCCTTCCCCACTCCATGTATGTGGGCCTTGGCCTTCAATTTCTAAGGTAAACATGAGACACTCTAGAACTCTAAAGAACTTTCTGACGGAGATTTTTTTCTTCTAATGGGAGATGTATGAGGTCCCTTATCAGAAACACTATCTCTGTCCATCTTCCCATCCATCTGACACATTTGTTAAGAAACTATTAAGTGCCAGGCATTCTACCAGGGGCTGGGAACACAACGGAATAAGCAGCATCACACTGTGGGAACATCCAAGCTTGCCTACCAGTTGGGATTTATGGAGCCCTCTTTTAACCTATTTTAATTAGACTGATATATTCAGAATTTAGATGATGCAGAAAGAGCAACAATAGGAGGTCTCAGGACAAAGCGTTGGCATTCTTAGCACACCTTTGCTGATGACCCCATTTAATGTTGGCACATGTAATGGCCTTTCACTCTGTAGACATTTATGAAGTCCTTGCTGGTACCCTAGAGTGATGTGGGAAACTATACAGTGTGGATGCAGAGTGGACATTCAGCAAACTCTTGCTGATTTAGTGGGAGGACATTGTCTCACCCTGAGTGGCCCAATAGTGAGTTATGTGGGCCAGACAGAGCTGATGAGGGCTTTTTAGGGAACTGTGCTCCCTTTAGGCTGTGAGATCCTAGCGTGTAGCTGTAATGCTATCGCACTTACAGGGGCTGAGGACTTCCAGAAGGTTAAGCACAGTGAGCCAGAGGCAGACAAGTGACAGAGCCCATTCATTCCTGCTGTGGCTTATTAGGAAAACACCCTTAGAGCTGTGTTGTAAACTATGGCAGGAATTTCAGAACAAGGTGAGAGATTCAAAAGTGCTCTTTCCAGAGAGGGCTCCTCTTTCATTACCTTCCAAATGATGTCACAGAAAGTCAGTAGACCTAGAAAGACAAAGTTCTCTCCAGTCTCTGGGAGTCTTGAGGTCTCACCCATTTGTTTTCTGCCTGTGTAGTCGGGGCAAGTGCTATCTATGTTGTACATGGGGAGATGGAGAAGATGGGCTGTCCTCTGAGGTGTCCTCTGAGGGCTTCATGCTGTTTTCAGCCTAAGCCTTTTAGATGAGGAAACTGAGGCATGGAAAATATATCTGGCCCCTTTAAACCTGAACAGCTTTGAAATTGGAGTTTAATTAGTGAAAATGCAAGCTGAAAGAAATAAGAAAAGAACATCTCTCTTTTTCCAGGTCTTTGCTCTTTGCCCACACCTGTACCCACCTCAGATGGCATGTCCACCCACCTGCCTTTGCAACATACCAGGTTGGGCATGAAGCCAGCTACTTTTAGGCTGCAGTGTCAACCCACTCACCACTGTTGCCCTAGCCTGAGGCCCCACCCTTCCCTCGCCTGGGAGACACAAAGGGCTTCTGTGACTCAAGCGGGAGGCACATAATCCTTTTTCTTTCTAGCAACACTGGTGAGGCCATGGAGACACATTTCCTGGTGGTAAGCATTGTCCAACTTGCCAGGTACTCAGTAGTGTGGAGGTCTCAGTAGCTCAGTAACTAGGACAACCATCTAGAACTATATTTTTATTTTATTCCACTATAAATCCTTCTGTAGAAATTTAGCATCACTGTTTCTGACTAAAGTTGAGGGACATTCTGGGTGGGAACAAATATTTATGAAGTACTTATAATGTATGGGTTGTATGAGAGTTGTGTTGCATATAGTTCTTTCTTGAATCCTCATGATGACCCTTCAAGGAGGTATTCAGATTTATAGACACCAATGCAAATGGGCACACACCTTGAATAGCAAGTGGGGAGCACATGGCTCATGACTTGCAGCCTTGGAGAACAAAGGAAAAGGGGAAGGATGAATAGTTAAAGCAGAGATCCCCTCTCAAGCCTCCAGTGGTGGCTATGGTGGAGAAGCCTTGCTGTGTGCAAGACATTTTCTTGTCTCCCTTCTCCCTTCTTCCTTGTGAAAGAGACCTAAGAACTTCCTGTGCTGGTGGTGTGGCTGGGCCAGGTTTCCAAGGCAGCTAGACAAGCCTGGGTGAGGCCAGCCTTCTCTCTACACCTGAAATGTTGCTTAAAATACCTGAGAGTCAGAGAGATGCTGGCTGCTTGGCTGTTTCTTTAGTCCTCTAGGTTCTTAGAATTTTATTTATTTTCTGTATTTTAGGGAAGAGTCTACAGGGTGTTCAGGATCTCGCTACTAGATCAGACTTGTAGTGATTCTCCTGTTTACAGCCTCCCAAGTGCTGGGAAGCCAGGTGCACGTCAGTATGCCCAGTCTCAATTGCCACCTCAACGTGCCCCAGGGGCAGGGCCAGCACGGTAGGTGGGGGGCGGTGTGGGTGGGATAGAACTCCTGGCCCCTGTGCCTGCTTGCAGGTGCTTTAATCTGCTGAGCTGTTTGGCTGGCCCAATTCTTAGAATTTTAAAGAACTGAAAGGGGCCTTAGATAATCTCTTCCCTCATTCTTTCTTTGGATCTCCTGGGAAGTATGAACTCCAGACAGTGGTGATGAGTTGCCATGGATGCTCGTGGAAGGCACAGTTAGGTCTTGTTCTTTGGGCTTCCAGTTGCGTATTCTGTGCACCCTGGGTATTTGCTGTGAAGTCCCTGAGCCAGGAGCATCAGGACCACCTGGAACTGCTTATAATCACAGAGTGTCAGGCCCATTCCTGACAGAACCACAATCAGAGCTTGCATCTTAGTAGCTTTCCTAGGTGGTTTTATACACACTGGACTTCCAGTAGCATCATTTCATACCTCTTGTGCTGCTGTTCTGTGTTTGTGATGGAAGCAGTATTTCAATAATGAGAAGATCACTGTCTGTGACTGAATCCCTTCCTCTGTTCTGCATTCAAGAGCACTGTTGAGGGCCATTGCCATCGATGCAACTTAAGCTCTTTATGTCTGTTCAGTAAAACTGTCTGTTTAGTTACATCTGAGGACTTCATAGCTAAGTATAGTCTTTCCAGTTGCTCATAGAAGACAATTAAACCTGATACCAATTAATGAGTTTATTAATTCACTATTGGTCCCACTTCATCAATATCCATACTAAGACTTAATTTTTTCCCCATAATTTTATTAATAAACAAATAGCAATGAGACAGTTTTAAATCAAATTGGTAGGACAGTTTCAATAATTAACAAATTGCATACATTCTTCCTACTGGTTAATTGCTGTACAAGATGCAGACATGATATCCTATTTACAAACAC
>NW_004524711.1:6992253-6995391 GCF_000260255.1 Octodon degus | reverse complement strand
TGGTTAATTGCTGTACAAGATGCAGACATGATATCCTATTTACAAACACCATTAGAACAAATCCCTCTATTCATTAAGAGAATGTAGTTATATATATCTATCCTAACCACTTTGAATACACAGATACAAAATGAACATTCAACTGTATACTCTTTTTTTTGGGTTAAGTTCCGTTATTTGAATATTATAGGTGTGTAAACTCAGCAAAATATTCTAAAAGAGTCCAGTAGCCCATAATAGCATTGGATCTTACGCTTCACCGGCAATGTCAGAAATTGTTGACCTGAGTCCCCTACAGCTCAACCTAACAGCATGGCTTTACTTCTTATATTTCATTTTTATACTTTTCTGCTGGATGGTTAAGACCAAGGTAAAGCAGGACCTATGCAACAAGAGTTGCAGCTTTTGGGTCTGATAAGGTCAGTAAAATGCCCTCAGGATTTATCCTGAGATCCTGTACCTCAGATTGTAGAACCTTAGTGTCAGCTATGTGGATGAGTCACAGCCATTGCTTGGCCAATGTGCTCTCTGTGAAAGCTTGAGAGAATGTTTTCTCTTCATGTGACTCTCCTTAGGCACACTCCACATCATTGATCATTTTCCTCTTTGGCCCCATAATCTCCTTGATCAGAAAATTTGGGACACTACTGAGTTACATGATGTTACAGTACAAGTTCTCATACGTCCTGAATACTCAGACTTAATTTTAACAGCACATTAAAGTATAAATTTGGTTCATAGATTTTTTTTTCTTCCCATGACAATGACTGCTCCTGGGTCCCAATGCCATTCCTATGTCCCTCACTGGGGTGCATAGCTTGCCTCTTGCTCTGGAAGTCTACAGGGAGGTTGGAGAAATAAGATCACCCTCAGCACATGCATTTTACAGGAGAGAGACATAAACCCCATGAAGATGTATTTTCTTATCTGAGGAACTAATCTAGGCAGTAGGCTCAGAAAAGGTTAAAAGGTGCCAGGTCACAATGGGAGGCTGAGCAAGCAGGCCCTGGGGGAGAAATCTGCTCATGCATTTAGTGCTTAGCCTCATGAAGTGTGGCTAAGCCTGAGGTCTGGAAGTGAAATCATGAGGCAAGATCAGACAGAAGCAATGATTCCCTAAAGGACCAACTCTCAGAGAACAAGAAGTCATCTAACTCAGGACTTGTCCTTTACAGCACTTTAAGTTTTCACAGGTGTTCCACAAGGTTGATATTATGACTGATAATCTACAGAATAAGCTGAGGTTAGTGCAGAGTAGAAAATCACCTAAGATTACACTATTGGAAGTGTGGGCATTCAAGGGCAGGTCTGGCTCAGCCAGGCCTATCTGCTTCATTGTATACTAGGTCCACTGTCCAGGATGCCTGACCCTTCTGTCCAAGCAATGGTGGAGCTGGAGGGAGAGAAAGAATGGCTTTAGTTTCAGGAGGGAGGTGTGCAAAAGCAGAATGATAGGTCCATTAAGATCACAAAGCAGGAGGAGGGGCAGGGATGAATCTAGATGGTGAATTTCAGCTCTGGATATTCTCTTCCGCACTGGAACAGGGAGGACAGAATGATTCTCTTAACCCTTCTGAGGCATGGGGCTAAGATGGCAGCAAACAGCTCACATGTTAAGGCTGAGAAAAGGTTGAAGAGGGAGAGGGGAATGTTAGGGGCAGGTAGGAGGAGAGGCTGACTCTGCTGAAGCAAAGTAGCTGGGTCTACCACGTATCAACCTGATGAAGCAACTGACCTGGAAAAAAAGACCTAGTGGTCCTAGAGGTCAGAAACTAAGATCCTCATTTTGGTCATTGGCCTGCTATGATAGGCTTGGCCATGGGACTTCACACTGCACAGCCAGAGAGTGAAGCAGAATTTTCAGGCTTCTGGCATGCTGGGGTGTCTAAGGACAGAAACTTTGGGTGACCCTGACAGCTGAGCCCCAGTCTATGTCTGACTTGTACCAACTACCCCCAAGGCACACAGACTCCTCCCTGCTGCCATCTCTGCCTTCACCTCCCCAGCTCAGCCCTGAGCATTTCTCCAGAACTTCCTGTTTGTCTGCGGCTGGCTGTACAGACGCAAAGGTTCCACCCGAGGTCATCTGGAGGAGGCTTGGGGTGTGGGGTGGGGGTCGGCTGTGCTCCCCAAAGCTCTTCCACCCACACAGGGGTCCTTTGGGCTTCATCACTCCCGTGGGATCCTGTAGATTATGGAGCAGAGGCCCTGTATCCAAGTCAGCTCATAATTTGAAGGTCAAGGTGACCTAGAAAGGCTTATGGGCAAGATCCTTAAAACTTTTTTTTTTTTTTTGGTTTGATTTTTCACTTTCCAAAAAGGCCAAACAGCAATGACTTCAGGACATGGCGTTCCAGAGAAAACTGGGAGAGGAACAAAGCCTTCCTTGGTTTGGGAGATGGAGAGAAGTCACGCAGGGAGTGAAGTTTTCCAGTCGCCCCAAAGAGTGTCACCAGGGTCAAAAGACTCGCAGGTGCTGGGGCGGTAGGGGCTGTGAAGAAGGACAGAATGAATGTTCCTGGAGGGCAGGGACTAAGTCAACACCAGCTCTGGAAAATGTCCAGGATGTGGGGCTGGAAAATGCTCCTACTGCAAAGCAGAGCTTTCTGGGTGGCTGTCTTTCCTTCCCAACTTGTCCAAGAGGACAAAGGCTGAAGTCACCAGGAGAGGGCCTTTCTGCTCTGACTATCTTTGGGCATTTTTCTGCTTGCTTGCATTCATAATTAATGTCTCTGTGTTTAGACAACTGCAGAAATATACACTATATTAGAACATTGTAGTGTCTGGCATTGGGGGTACCATAATACAGTCATGTGAAGGACAGGAGGACACATCTCAAACTAAGGGTGGAACTCTGGACAACTTGGTCTTCAGATCTCTCTCTCTCTCTCTCTCTCTCTCTCTCTCTCTCTCTCTCTCTCCCTCTCCCTCTCCCTCTCTCTCTGTGTCTCTGTGTATGAGAGAAGACAAGATACCAAAATGACAGACTTATAATAAATCCCAAGAAGGAAGATGTTTTCCCTACAAAATTAGGTTGGGTATCTCCAGTATTTTCTTTCTTTCTTTCTTTCTTTCTTTCTTTCTTTCTTTCTTTCTTTCTTTCTTTCTTTCTTTCTTTCTTTCTTTCTTTCTTCTCTC
>NW_004524711.1:6987790-6992153 GCF_000260255.1 Octodon degus | reverse complement strand
TCTCTCTCTCTCTCTCTCTCTCTCTCTCTCTCTCTCTCTCCTTTTTTTCTATTTTCTTTTTTGGTACTGGGAATCAAACTGAGGGGCCCATGCTAACCAGGTAGGTGCTGTGCCACTGAATCATATCCTTGACCCTTACTACTGTATTTTCAGAGCTGTCCTTTATTTCTGTCCCTTGGTGCCCCTAGAACCTGGCCCTTGGGTTCTTTGTCTGCCTCTACTTGAGTGTGGCCATCATGAGCACTAGCAGGAGCTTAGAGCAACAGCAGGATATTTGTCCCTGAGACTTCAGCAACAGCTATGATCCCTTTTAATACAGTTCTTGCCAGGGGACCCATCCACCAAACACAGGCCTAGCTTTCTTCAGGTTCCTGTGCTAGGCATTACTGCCACCAGTGCTAGGGTTTAAGTGCTTAGCAAATGTTTCCTTTGTGAAAGTCTCTTCATCTGAGTCAGCTGATGTCATCTGATGATTAGATCCTATCCTAATAGTCTATAACCTGGCTGACTTCCCAGTCATAACAAGTTTTTTTCAGGAAGTAAATGCCATACTCTCAGCATTATTGCTGGTCTAGGTACCCTCAGGGCCTCTGAACTGAGCTACACCCACAACTGTTTTTCTAAGTTTTTATGTTTTGAGACAAGATCTCCCTAAGTCACTTAGTTGTCTAGGCTGGGCTTAAACTTGTAGTCTTCTTGGCTCAACCTCCCAGCATACTGCAATTTTTAGGTATAAACCACTGCACATGGCTTAGTTAGCTCTTCCTGACTGTGCCTTATATGGAGGCCATCTTTACATAGATTGGCAATCTGAAAGATGGCAAAACAATGGGTTAAAGGCCTGGGCCTCACGGCCTTGTGAAAACTAACTGGTGATCCTTCCTGATGGATTTGGTTAGCTCATTCCCTTCCTCTGGATAATCCTGCACCTTCTCTCATGTACAAGTTTGGTTTCCAATAAGTAGCTTGATACCAAACACTGTCTCAGTCTTTGTTTCCTAGAACCCAGCCTACAATGATGATAAGTTGAAAAGAATTTACAGAAGGCAGTAAAAGCTCAGTGGTCCAGTGCATACATCAGAGCAAAGGTGAGCTTGCAGTGTCTACATGCCTGATAGAAAGATGATTTTGCACACAAGTTTGAGAAGAAAATAGCTCTGGAATACTATGCATGTTCTCCAGGATTATGAGACTGTGTATACCAAGAAACCTGAAAGATATTACTCCAGGCGAAATGACCTTGACTTCTCTGTTGGAGTGATCTGAGAAATGAACATTCTTTCTGAATTTGACCCATGGGGGGCACACTTCATTAATAGTCTTCTTGTCCCACACCTACATGGGGTTTAAATTCAATAGTTTCCTTAAAAATACAAAGAATTTCTCCTTCTCTTACTCTCTGGCAGGAAGACAGGCCCTTCTACTCCTCTGCTATTGGAAACTTGATGTTAGACTTCATGCCTTTCTCATTTCCATGAGAAACCTTTCCATGTGGGTGGCTGGTTCTTGAGTGTAAATATGAGTCTCAATTCCATCCTGCTGTGACCTCTGAGGCAATAGGAAGCACTAATTAAAATTACCCTTCGGAGTGGATAGATACAGAGAGGTGTTGTCAGATTGCTGGCTAGAGACATTATAAACCCTATCATAACCCTCAATCCAAGTAGTGAGCAGAGACAATTCTATAGCCAAGGACACTTGTATGCCAAATGATCAATAAGGTCCACCCAGATTGAGGTAATTCCTACTTCCAGACGCATCTAAGTTTCACTTATGATGGAGTTGACTCTCCCAAGCAACATCCTTGCTTCCTCTTGTCCATCTCAAGCCAGAAATCTAACCACTTCCATGATGTTTGTACCAGCATGGCCTTTCTTCCCACGCCCTAATAGCTTGCTGGTCCTGCACATGTGGAGTCCCTTCAATATCTCTAGGTCATTTTTTCTGCCACAGCTAGTCACAACTATAGATCCCTGGCTTATAATCAGCACTCAAAACTCATTTCTTTCCTAAATAACTTAAATACGGTGATAGCTCCTGGCCAAGGGTCACCACGGGAGTTGTAAGGACAAATTGCTTTCAGTATTTCCCAAGTCATGTTTAAGGACTTCATACCACCCAACTTTTGCCCAAGCCCACCTAGCTCAGACACCCATCTTCCAACTATTAAGGTCTGAAAAGCATTTCCATTTTCAAAATTTTATTGAGTTGTTGGAGAAATGGCCAATATACATTTCTCATTTTGTTACATCTGGCATTTCACCCACACTTGATAGGTGATAGGCTCTTCTCTGGCTTTGTACTTTAATTTCAGGTCTCCTTAGCAGTCCCCCTTCTGTTGTTTTTGTTCCTGCCTGGTGATGTTTGAAGTCTACCAGGGCAGTGCCTGCTGGCTGGTCAAATGTGGGAGCGATAAGTACGATTGGCTGTGGAGAAAGGACAGGTTAGCGCTCATTAGAACATACCTCAGTACCCTTCTTGCCCTAATGGGAATTTAGTTATTGGAAATAGTCTCAGGCTGAGATTTCAGGATGGTCCCAGGAGAGAGGGCTGGGGAAGAAATATGTCCCTAGGGCCCATGGCTCTCTCACTCTCCCACTCACCATCATCACCCCGTTTCCTACTCTTCAGACTGCCTTTCCGGTATTTTCTTTTGATGCCACCTCTCTTGACACCTTTGTGTGGAGTTCTGTTCTTGCCCCTCCTTATGCCATGACTCTTCAATTTGCGGCTAGTCGACATTGCCATTTCTGCCAAGACAGGGGCCTTGTGCAAGGCCTGGAGGTTGGGAGTCTGGGTATTTAAAGCCTTAGGCATTATGACTGCAAAGGGGTGTGACTGCCACAGATAGGTTGGGGGGGTTGTTTCTTTTGTGATGTCACTAGCCTTTGCTGAACCTCAGTCAGATTGGCCAAATGAGGTGGTCTCTGGTGCAGCTCGAGGCTGGGCTTTCTGAAGTCTTTATAGGTTAAGTAAAAGTTTCCATATAACTATTACTGAGTAAACCCTAGTGCACCAAGGGAGTATAAGAAATCATTTAAAATATATAGGACTTTTAAAAGTCATTGTGTACATGTGGATGTATGTTTGTCTCTAAGAACATCTAAAGATAACAAAGGTACTATATTTCTATAAGCATGACTCTAGGGAATCCAATTTGGGGGATCAGAATATATTTTCTTTCTCTTTCATCTAACTCAAGCTTTCTCAAGGCAGATATCCTTGACACCATAGGCTGGGCAAGTTTTTGTGGGTTGTCCTATTCACTGTAGGATGTTTGATATTATCCGTGACCTCTACCCAGTGATGCCAATAGAAACCTCACAAGACACAACCAAGAAGTTTTCCAAATACTTCCCACCTATCCTTTTGGGATCCTGGAGGAGGGTGGGGCACAAAGTAACCCTGCTTGACAACCATAGTCCTGACAAGTTTGAAAAGTTTAGCCATATTTATTATTCATAAAGAATATGCTATGCACTTAAGTGTTAGGAAAGTATGGTGGATACAAATACAGATCCTGTGTACATGGAACTTTCTCCCAAGAGGGCAGAAAGTCAATCAGGCATCAATACAGATGTGTAGTTTATCTCTTAGGTGGTTATTCTGGCTCCAATGAGCAGAGGCAGAGGGAACTCCCCAATGTGATTTTGGATGAGATTAGAGAGAAGCAGAAGCCAATCTCAAGTGTATCATCAGGAAGCCTAAAAAGTGTTGAGGATGCTCTGATGAGATTCAAGGCCACTGGGTGGCTGAGGGATTGAATGGAGGAGCTAAGCGAATAAAGGGACAGGCTATGGCTGTAGAAGTGGTTTCAGAGAGATTTGATAGCAGCTTAGACATGCACTGGGGAGGGTGATGATTGAGATGTAGAGAGGTACACAGGAGACAAAGTCTTGGTGACAGATTGGACATAGGAGGTGCTAGCAGTTGGTGTCAAAGCTGTGGCTTTTGTTTCTGTGTAATGCAGCTCTCTGGACACCTGTGCCCCTCACAGGGGTAAAGGTCAGGCACTGGGAGTGTGATGGCTGGGCATTTGGTTTAAGACATAGTACTGTGTTCAAAGAATTTTATGGTTTCCAGCTAGAAACATGGAGTGATTATGAATATGGGGCCTATGGGCCTGAGGGCTTCAGTAACTTACTCTTGTGTGACTCATACTAAACTCTTTGAAACAACTTTCAATAGGACTTAAGAACTATTTTTTGTCATTTTCTCAACTGCTATTTTCTTTCTTTCTTTCTTTCTTTCTTTCTTTCTTTCTTTCTTTCTTTCTTTCTTTCTTTCTTCCTTCCTTCCTTCCTTCCTTCCTTCCTTCCTTCTTTCTTTCTTTCTTTCTTTCTTTCTTTCTTTCTTTCTTTCT
>NW_004524711.1:6966559-6987670 GCF_000260255.1 Octodon degus | reverse complement strand
TTTTTTTTTTTTTTGTTTTCTGCCACTCAGGATTCCTTCAGGGCAGGTCTGGTTTGCCTTGAGTATTCAACTGCTATTTTCTTCATTCAAGAACTGACCATGTTGGACTTGTTTTTTTAATTTTACTTTTTAGCAAAAGTTGAATAGAGGAACGTGGTTCAAGCCCCATTCCCTTAATTTCTAATGTTCATTGATAGGGTGCCCAATTATGTTTCGAAACCCAGGCTATCGCAATGACACTTCTTTTCCTATTTCCAGGGACTTGGAAGAGAGAGGAAGTCTATTCAGAAGGCTGTTATCCTGCCTTGTAGCTCAAGGAACTTCTCTGTCCACTCTGGCTCAGTTGCTTCTTCTGCAGTGAGCGCCACAAAAGGAAGCACGTCCATAAAGGCAGACATTCAGCAGCCGTGTGCATCTCTGTATAGTGGCTGGGTATTAAAAGGTCTTGCTGCAGAACAGGAGCTCAGTAAGTATTTGGGGCATACATTTGTTGAATAATAACAAAGTCTTATGTGTTTTTTAGCTTTCCTGCCCCTCCTCATTTGTCTCCCATCTCCAAGAGAGACTTCTCTTATTTATCACGTTTTCAATGTTCTGATAACATTGGCCTGCAAGTCTAGACCACGAATGTTCATTATGTGAAGCCCTGTTTTGGGCCTTGATCGCTATGTCATGTGTGTGGCACTGGTCTCAACAGGAGGCAGTGAGTCTTGATTCTGGTCTTGACGGACTCCTCTGAACTTTGGCTCTGGTGTTTGGTAAATAAATTGGGCTAGGCGATCTCTGAGGAGATCTGACTTTGGTAGGCTGTAGTTAGGGATTGCATCTTTTCTTCTACTGCACTTCCTACAGATGGTAGCATAGTCCACAGTAGGTGGCCAGGACTTATTTGTTTAGACTAACTGCTTTTGCTTATCTTGGGGAGTGAAAGTCCCCCACCATCAGAGTGACTGCATGAGAGGGAGCAAGGAAGAGAGCAGAGGACATTGCCTTATCACACCCTGCTGCTGTTCTGTGCTGCTTTTTGACGCCAGCTCTGCTGGCTAGAATGTTTACAGAGGAACTGACCTCTTAGGTTGGAGAGAGGTTTTCTGGATGGTCCTGAACCCTAGATGCTATTTTTTTCCCCAATCCCTCCCACCCCCAAAAGCTCTGCCAAGGAGAAGCTGAGCTCACAGGGAAAGAGGAGCTAGACTTGAGAGCTGAGGAAGAAACAAACAAGGGACCCCTCCACCCCTTCCCCTTTGTGCAGGGTGGAGAAGCTGCCTTGGTTCCAGACACCCATGCTGAGAAATTTGAGCTGCAGAAAGCCCCACGTGGGGAGGCGACTCAACAAGCCAGGGCAGGGTGGGGCTTGGGGGTGTTCTGGTTGGCTCCTGAATCAGACCTCCTGGGGTGAGGACCTAGCGGGGTTGAGCATTGGCCACTGCTGCCTGCTGTTTCTCTTTCCATTTCTGCCCCAGGGTTGCATGAGCCAATGGCAATTTAAGTGGAGCACAATGAGGTCACTCCTGACCCTTAGAGGGCCCAGAGTGAGGAGAACCTTCAGTTAATCCAGTCCGCTCACTGTTTCCTCACCTTTTCTTCTAACATTTTTTCAGGGGGATTAGAACATGGAAAAAAGCACAAAGCAGATGCATAGACTACTTCAAAAAACCCAGCAGAGGAGCAGAGACAGCACAATAAAACTGTCTCCTTCACTCCTCAGCTTCCCCAGCACAACTCAACTTCTGTTCTCCTTCTGAAATTTTTGGATTTAATTTTTATTTCTGTTTACTGAAAGGAAATGAATATTTTCTGGTAGCTATTAGCACATGGAGAGACAGAGAATTCCTTTTTAGAAGAGGAGTTACCAGCGCCTTCTCTCTTGGGACTGAAGGTTGTCTTTCTGGATACAGGTAGATGGCTATGTGGTGCTTTTATTTCCAAGAAGGACAATCAAGGTAGAGGCACAGGGCCCAAAGGCCTCGTTCTTAGGAAGGGCAGGATGAGGGTGTCATTGATTTGGAAGTCAGGTCTCTAGCTGGATCCCGTCTCTCATCTCTGCAATTCAAATTTATTATATTAATTCTTTTTTTCTGAGGAGTCCAACAGATGTCTCAAAGGGGCTGGACCATTCCAGCAGGTTGGGATTTGGGTTTTATTGAAAGCATGGAAAAGTTGCTGACAGCCTTTACACAGACTGATGACTCAGAGTCCCTCTCTGAAACCTAAGTCTCTCCAGATGTTGACCTTGCTCGAGAAGTAGGGACCTTCTATCATGTTCACATGCACACCCCATCTTTTGTGTATGGTTATAAGTGCTGCCACTGTTTAAGCAGGAGGAGCATGTTGGGATGAGCTTGAGGAGGTAAAAGTGGCCCCAAGAGATGCCTCTTCTAGGGCAGAACTCTGAGCCCAGAGCGCAGCTGGTGTCTAGTAGAGAAATGAGACCACAGACCCAGATGAAGGTGGCCCACTCACCTTTCCCAACCAGCTCTGGATAATTCATGGATATTTTGGTTTTGCCAATAATCTGGGTTTTTCCTGGGATTTGTTAGTTTTTCTTTCCCATTTTCCTCCTTTTCCATCCTTTCTACTACATTCTCAAATTGTCCCTATACAATTCCTATTTTTTTGGAGCAGACAGATTCGATGGCTGAAAGGTGGAAGACTTACCACCAGTGTGGAGTGCTTTCCCTGCTACTTTGGGGTGCTGAGCATTGTCTGAGGGACAGCACAGAGGCAGCTGCTGATGCCCAGGTAGCGGGCTGCTTACTGGTTCACATGGCCTTCCCTCCTTGATTTAGAAGTATGTCTGTCTTTGATACTCTGCTTTGCCTTTTCACATGCACTGCTTGGACCACAGTGAGGGACTGGAATATTGAAGGAAAGGCAGCAGAAATGGGAGAGGAGCGCATTCTTAGAGATAGGTTCTGAGGGGACCTTGTTAAGGTCCCCTAGACAAACATGTTTTAGAGATACTGCAAACTTTTAGTTGTTCTTATTTTGGACTTTGGAAAAATAACTTTCCTTACCTTTTGTACAATGCACAACCACACACATGTGCGTGCACATGCACACACACACACACACACACACACACACACACACACACACATTTTAGCCCTGGGATGGTCCATATAGTTTTTACATTAATCTCTCCACTGCCTCTGTTCACTCTTACTTCTCATCTAGAACATAGTTAAGATGTTTCTTCTCAGAATCTGCTAGGACTACAGTTGCCTAGAGCCCAAAGATAAAAAGGGGGCTGCATCCTAGGATATTTGGAAGAGGTGTTATAAAAATACCATATGTATTACGTCACATGACCTCATGTGGTCTTTAGGAACAAATACGTTTTAATCCATCTACTCACTGGAGTAAGGAACTTTGAGTGGGAAGACTGATAGAGAACAGTTTCACAGTAAATAGGCTTAGGGATGAAGAGTAACTCAGATAAAGTCACAGATCATAGGCAAAGTCAGCGCCCATGCCCAGATTTCCTAACCCTCCACCATCTCCACACTCTCCCCAGTGCCATGAGGAACCACAACTGACATTTCTGTTTTTTCCCTGTGCATTTTCTCTGCTCCTCATCTCTGTGTTCTTGCTTGTGCCACCATCTGAGGACCCTCTTTATGAGGATGCCTGGCAGTTAAAATTTTTGCCACCATGAGAGGAAAGGTCCAGAGAGGCAGACTGAAGTTACCTCACATGGAGGCCAATGCCTTCATAATTGATGATTTCATAGGATTGTGCTTTGCATGCTGATGCTGGTCCTTGGGCCAGAGGAGACCAGAGCAGTTACTCATGGTTTAACTGCAAGGATATATTCTAAAGAAAAGCATTTTTAGGTGATGCTGTCATTGTGTGAACTTACACAAGCTAAGATGTCACGAAATAAAATCTTACGGGACCACTGCTGTATGTGCTGTAAACCATAGAGTGAAGCACCCTTCTAAGGTGCTCATGTATTTCTGAGTTATTTTGAATGTAAACATTTGGTATAACTCTATGACCAAGGTTGGGTCAACACAGGACATCTCAATTGTCTTGTAGACTTGCAGAGCCTGTATTTCCTTAGCAGTGATCCATTAAGGGTGAATAAGAAGCAACACACTGAAAGTATAAATTTTTTTTTTTTTGAAGTTTTTAATGATGGAAACAAAAAGCATCTAAAACCGGAGCTTCTGGAAGAACCACTTGTTCTTGAAAGTATAATTTTACACAGTGCCCTGCAACTACTGGAAGATTGAGCCGACAAGAAAGTCTTGCCCAACAGTTTCTGTCTATTTGCTTTTCCCAGAATTTTTCTGGACAGAATTCTCCCCCAAAGTATGTTTAGCTGTAGCTATACTAAGTAACTCCTCAGCGGCTCTTTCTAGCCTGGAATCCTGCAGTCAAAGCACAGAGGTCTAGCACCACTTTACCCTTCCCACACCCTTGTTCCCAGAGAGCCGATACAACTTGTCTAGAGAAATCTTCAAAACAAAGCCTTCATTTTTAGTGAGGACAAAGGCATCCTCAAATGTTTTTGAATGTCGCAGTAATCAGATTTTATTGTCAGCAATTCTTGATCCTGGGCAGCCTTTTATTTCTCTTTTCTTGGAGAAAATATGAAGGACATGCCACAGAGATGTTCTGGAGTCTGATGGGGACTGTCACCCGTGCAGAAATATTTGTCTCCCTAGTAGATCACTACACTGTGATGGTAGCAAGGAAGTGAAGACAAAACTGAGTTGAATGCGACCTCTGCTTGGGTTAGGAGCACCTCAGGAGATTCTGCAGGTAGGCATGTAGGCCTGTTGACAATTTCTAGGTTTTTCTGTATGATTTTGTCACCTTTTAAACTAGGGTTTTGTCAATCTTATTTACCACTTCCTATGACATGCTCTGGGTGAAAAGCCATGTCTTCCTAGGAAGAGCTGCATGCTTTATGGGGTATAGGGCAAGATGAAAGTTCTGGCCGCTTGATAAAAATAATTTTGAGATAGGGATGGCAAAGCGTGGGCTCCTTGGCACAGAGCTATCTGTGATGCACAGGTCCCCTCCTACCGGCCTGGTTGGTTTCTCCCTCCTCACCTATGGCACCTCACAGTGTTTGTACACAGCCCAACTGCCACTCTTCTTTTTTTCCTCTCCTTTTCTTGCTCTCCACAAAATAAACTGGGCCTTAACTGAGTGTGGTGGTGTATAGCTGTAATCCTGGCACTCAGGAGGCCGAGGCAGGAGAATCACTGCTAGTTTGAGGCCAGCCTAGGATACAAAGTGAGTTCAAGGTCAGTCTTAGCTGCATAGTGAAACCCTGTTTCAAAAAGACAAACACACACACACAAACAAATCTAAGTCTTAGGTTAAAAAAAATGACAGAGAACTGTAGAATGCTCTGTCTCTACGGAAGTCTTCCTTTGTACAGTAAGACTTGGTTTAAAACCTAAGAGAAGGGATAGATTATCTCTTGGGAATCTCCCGCCAACCTGACCCTGCCAGTTAGTTCCATCCAACAGTTTTAAAAAGATAAAAACCCAGGGGAGTCCTTGGACCGTGTCCTCTCCTCTCTGGTTCTGTTGAGTCTCCGTTCATGATGCTTATATTTCCCTGACCCATAGTGGCAGCCCGGTTTTCAGTCTTGCTACCATAGACTACACTATGGTAGAGGCTACTTCGCCTCTCCTTTCCTGCAAAGTGCTGCCTGGTGAAATTTCCTAGAGCAAGGCTCATCTTGTCATTCACCTGTGAAGAAGAAGTGTGAAACTACATACTAGTCAGCAAGGTGAGGTTCATTTTCCCCACATCTGTTTCCATTGCCCCCCTCCACCTCACTGTCTTCCATTCTCTCCCCCAGGCAATCTCTGCTGTGGTAGCCAAATTGGGTTATTTAAAGAGCAGAAAAAGTTCAGGTGTTCATGGAAAACTTAGGGATTTGTGAAGATTAAAAAAAAATTTTTTTTAGCATTGTCACCTATTAAATTATATGTGTCTTTCAAAAGTCAAAACAAAAGCCCCACATTCTGTAATTGCTTTTTCTTGTGAATTCCCATACTGTGTATTCTGGGCACATTTTATGTCTTTTAACAGGTTCTGTCTAGGACTTTTTATTGGTATTCATATCTCCTCTACCCAGACATCAGGCTTCTTGAGGCAGAACTGCTATCTCTGGAGAATAAAACAGAGGTATTAGTTAAAAATGTGTTGGGCAAGAGTTTTAGTATCCACATTAGGGGTTTGAGAGGGATAAGAAGGACTACAAAGGGACAGGGGAACAGGTGGTAGCTGTGGCTGTGGATATGGTCTTGATTCACGGTGTTGGGTTCATGAGGGTGTGCCATGTCAAAATTTATCAAATTGTGCTCTTGAAACACATGCAGCTTAGTGTATGTTAATTATACATCAATAAAGACATGTTTTAGAATTCTAAATTATTCAAGTCTTTACTCAAGAGCTTTCTAGAAATAAAACAATAAAACTAGGAATGCAAAAAACCAAAAAACTAGGAATGCCTAACTAAACATGCTAGTAGACGTGGCCTTTGAAAATGCTGGACATGTGTTTGATAGGTATAGGGAATTGTACGTAGATTGTATCCTTTGTGGAGTTTTCTGGGGCCTACATGGATGGGGAGCCACCTAATTTAAGAACAATCATAAAGCACATAACAGTCCAGCCCCAATCACCCAAGCAAGCTCTCATATTGACTTTCACCCATTGTGACACAGCAACATCAGTCAGTCATCAGGGCCTCTTAGCAGGAGGGCCTGTGTCACAGCCACTCACATAAAGGTAGTGAGTGATGGGTAGACTTCTTTGTGTCCACGGACTTGGGGTGATGGGAAAGCAGACAAAGGCTGTTTCAATGAGAACCCCCTCGCTTTTCGAGCAGGGGAACATGGGAAAATGGTGAGAGTCCATAAATGTAGGTGTTCATATGTTAACTGAAGGTTTCCCACAAAGACAAAAAGCAAAGGTGTTCACACAGAAAAGGAACAAAAGACAAAGTATTGGTGACATTTTATAATTTTGAAGGTGATTCTTAGAGGAATCCTGGGTTTACCAGTTTTCCAAAGTAGCATACCCTTGTGAAAAACAGTGCTACATTCACTTTCCAAAAGATTATTCCCAATCCTTCTCTAGAGATCCCTTCCCTCATACCTGTCTACCTCACACAGCTCTAGTGGCCTCTCTCCCTTTTCCCCCATAAGTCCTGTCCTGGAAAGAACAGACTGCCACACTCATTTCTTCTCTCTGCTGTGGAGCCCCTGCCTACACCTATTAGCTCAGTAGAGAAGAAAACTTCAGATCTACCTCTTGGAGATTTTCTCAAACTGTTTGGAATCCTGTCTTTGATAATTTCTGGGAAAGTGAATTGGGAAACCATGTGAAAACACATGGGCTTCCAGAATGCATACCTTACATTTCTCATTCGTGTCCTGAGCCACATAAATCAAGAGATTGCTTGAATCTGTGCTTTTCCATGTCACCCTTTGTTACAAAGCAAAGCCCCTTCCTCAGAAGGCCCAAGACCACCATGAATTATCATTGACTATTCCATTCCACCCCAGGGTATCTAAATAAAATTTTCCTGTGGTCTGAGAAATAGTGTTTCTGAGTGTAATAATTTTCCTAAAGAGTGATCTGAGATCCCTGGAGTACCCCAGCTTATTTTTTTTTTATGTAACAGAATAGTGGGGTGTGGTAGGTAGAGGGAGAGGCAAGTAAGTCAGAAGAAAATACATCGTTTTTCCTGACTGTTTGGAAGATTTACTAATGAAATTTATGGTTGGGCTTTGGTTTGGGATATATTGAAATGCTTTCTGGATATGAAGAGGGCTTTCTTAGTTTGATAAAGCCTTTTAAACTGGGTCATATTCAGGATGGGCTGGGGTGGTGATTATGAAATACAACAGATAGCTTTCCCACTGGCTCACACCTCTAGCTTCATTGGTTGGCTGTAATGAAGATGAATTTTGTTTTTCTAGAAACAACTCCAGGTCATTCAGCAGGGAAGCACTGGAGATGTAAACATAACAGACCTTGGATGGAAAGTGGCTGTATGAACCATTTTTTTTTAAAGCACTACTTTCAAAATAATAATAATAGCATTAGTATACTATAGATATATACAATGTTACGTCCCTGGGCCCAAGAGCAGACTTGTCTTGAGACAGTGCTCTGTAGTAATATGACAGGATTATGATGACAATCATTGTAATATATTAGTATTAAGTAGTATATTAATAGTATGTAAGCACAACTTGCAGTAGAGGATTATAGCAATATTGTAACATTTGATGTAAGTAATCTTGTGGTAGTAGCTTAATGCTATAGGTACATTATCACATATGTCTTAGAGCAGTATGCAGTAGGTTCATCTTGTGGAAATAGATTGTAGTAATATAGTTATATCACCAGATGTATTTCAAGCAGTATATTGTCATAGTAATGTAAGAAGTCCATCTTTTGGTAGTTATATCATCAGATATGATTGCACCACGCACTGCATTGCAGTCCATCTCATGTTGTTGGTTGTGATAGTGCCAGATATCTTAGTCATATGGTTGTGGTAATATACAATAATAGCACCATTGTGTGGGGACAGGTTGTGGTAAGGCTGTGCATAAATTGGCATAGCCTGGGGGAGAAGGCAAAGGGAGGAGAGGACACAGCCTTCTCTGCTGCACTTCTTTTTGCTAACTTTACACAGGACTTTTGTTCTTCTCCCTATCCTAAAATAAGAACAACAGTGCAGGGAGATCGGGATCAGGTGTCTAAATCTTTAAACTAAGAATGACAGTAGTAACTGTGGAGGAGAACCATAAGATATGAAAGATTGAGTCTAATGTCTGTGACACTCAATACTTACTGATAAAAGGCCCCAATAAGGTAAACGATCAGAAGCCAAGTAAATCATGTGAGGTAGCATTCCTTAAAACATAAAAGGCAAGTTAGCCTTTATGGGCAAAGCATCTATAGTACATGAATGGCCTGGTCATGTTCCAATAAATCTTCAAGAAAATGTTTATAGGTTGGATTTGGACTATGGGCTGTAGTTTGTTTATGATTTCATTTATCTCAATTGTATAATCAAGGTAACCATTTTCCTAGTTTTATTGATCTTGAAAAACTTTGAATCATTAACTTGCTTAAGGTCATGCAGCTTAGGATATATTTAAGCTAGGACACAAGCCAGACTATTATACCTCTAATATCGCCTAATGAGAAGGGTAGGTAGAGCCATACTTCAGCAATTTAACCACTCTCATAGTCTGCTATCTTCCCAAGATATTGGTATCTACTTTGAGGATCCAAAATCTTACATCAATCTTTACTTCCTTTCCCTAAGAGGTCCATTACCAGGAGTAGGCAGTGCCTTCTATCCAAAGACCTATGCCTCTTGTTGGGTGTCTTTATACAGTAGATGTTCTCTATTGGTGGCAGTGGGGTGGTAAGCTCTTGTTCAGATGGTCATTTTGTGGGAGAGGCTGGGGCACAGAATCTCCCAGTTCAAACCAGATGTTATGCAGACAGGGAAACACTGCAATGCCAGGAAGAGGACAGCTAATGGACTATTTATAGGACCAGGACCTTGTATGATGCAACACTAGTCAGATTACATTCACATTTCCTATATACCTCATAATATCAACTGTTGATGCTGACAGCAAATAACTTTAAAGATCCTATGCCTATAAATTCAAGTTTAGTTTTTCCCATTCACAACTCATTAATTTAAATCTCCATATTTTCTGTTTTTCAAAATTTTGAAATTGTCCATTATTATAGACTTTCAATTTATAGTATAAAAATTTGCTCCTGTAATCCAATGTAGCCTTGTAACACATTTCCTTTGACATAATGTTCAAGAAAACATGGAGTTAATTTTGAACTGGTTTCTACCATTGCAAAGTCTTTGCATGTTAAATTTAGGTTCTCCTGGGTTTTAAGAATTCGCATTGTCTTTCAGTTCTGGAACCTATCTTGTCACAGTTCAGAAAAATCACCTTTCAAACAGACTCACACTTATATTTGCCATTGGGTTCACAAATCCCTGTCTGTGTTACTTCTGCAACTCAGCTGGACCTGAAGACATTTGACTTGCAAATCTTGGTACCAAACTTTTGGTGGTCAACACATGATTAGTTCTACTGTATTCTTGCCCATATTTATCAAAGAGTCCAGAGGCCAGTTTGAAATTTAGGCAAGAAACCAAAGGTTAAAAATCTCCATTTTTTTTAGTGGGGAAAACTTCATTCCTAGCATCATGAATTTATCAAGACTATTTCATTTACAGCCCCAGAATCCCTTTTCTTGAAGCACAATTTAAAATCCACTATGGGAATTAAAAAAAGAATTAAGACCAAAAGCAAGAAGACAAGAGTCTAACTAGAGGTGTTTGAGGGTACAGATTGGGATGAAGAGACTGGAAACAAATCTCAGTCCTCTTGCTTCTGGACCTCATTATGACATTTTTGTGGGTACAACATTGTGATCTCTACTGCCCAATCCCTTTCCAAAAAGCTGGAGCAGCAAGAGAATTGGGAAGGGTGGAGGGAGTATCTTGCACAGGCCCTAGCCCTGTGAGTCTGTTTCTAGCACTGTGGACCTGTCTGACCTCTGTCTGTGACTCCGGTGTCTGCAAATAATAATGGAAGTGACGATGATATTATTGTAATAGGATTACTCACTGGAGTTTTAGTTCTTGTGTGTTCTCAGAGCAAGACCCCTCCCTTGTTCCAAGCAGAAAGTCACATCTTCCTTTTGTGTTCTCTTCCTCTGAGTGGAAGCTGAAACCGAAGCTCTTTGGACATAGCTTTCTTCTGGTGGCTTTCTTATCCAATAACCTGAGTTCAGGGGATATTATATTTTGGGATGACTTAAGTTTTTTTGCACTACCCAACAGAATTGAGCTAAGGATGTGAGTACAGGTTTAATAATGGGAGATAGATGGTAGGAAGGAGGGGAGGAGACAGGATGTGTAGGACAGGGAAGGAAGAGAATGAAGAGTATGTGACTGAGCTGATTCCTCCTTTGGACAATTGAGTTTGAGTCCCACTAGGTGTCCTCTGAAATGCTCTGAGGGATGCACCAAAGAATTATCCCCCAGAGGGCTTTGATATGTGTGATGCTTTGATACTTGTTCCCTATTATTTTGTTCTCTGTTCATTAGGACCTCAGCCAAAACTGAGACAGAAAATGCATCACTTTAATATTGTGCCTGTCTCTATGTGTACATCTCAGAATAATAGACTATTATTTGGGTTTACATAATCTGTTAGACAACATCTTACATTCAGCGAACTTCTGTTTACTTTTACTTAAAGCTGCATGCAAAAATTTGTGTCTTTACTGAAAGTTGTTAGTATTTTTACATTTTCTTATGATTCAACTATCAACATGGAATCATAGGGTCAAAGAGGATTTTTTTCTAAATTGCTCTTCAGAGAGATTTTATTGACTCACAGTCCCATAAATTGCCCATGAGAGAGAGAGCTTTAGCAGTGAACCTTGGCAATGACCTGAGAGTGAGTGACGAAGAGAGGTTGTAACATCTTATTGCTTTGAGGATTTGGAGCACAGAAGAGGCAGGTTAGGATACAATTCTGTTTGAATAGGAGAGAAAGGATGAGATTTGCTGGAGATCCCCTGACTTCTCTGAATTCTGAAAATGCTTCTTTATAGTATTGACTGAAAGGTGCACCTGCCACCAATGTGCAGTGCCCTCCCATGCACACGGAACACCCATACACCACACAGTCACAACCCCCCTTTCTCTTCAGCTTTGCTTTCCATGGCTTCAGTTACCCACCATCAAACAGTATGGAAAGATTAAATAGGAAATTTCAGGAATGAGCAATTCATAAGCTAGACATTGTATGCTTTTCTGAGCAGCACGATGATATCTCACACTTTTTTTTCTTCCTGCTGCCTGGGACATGAATCCTCCCTTTGTCCTCTATAGCCACATCACAGATGCTACCCAGTCCCCATTAGTCACTTAGTGGCTGACTGGGTTATCAGATCTGTTGTCATAGTATCACAGCGCTCACGTTCAAGGAACTCTTCCTTTTCTTAATAATGGCCCCACTGTGTAGGAACAGTGATGCTGGCAATTCAACATGCCAAACAGAAGCCATGAAATGCTCCTTTTAATTGAAAAGGAAAGATTATCAACACATCCAAAGAGGTCTACACTATTCTGATTCCAGGCACCCATTGGGAGTCTTGGAACACATTCCCAGTGCGTAAGGGGGACGACTGTAACAGATGTCTTTCTGAATTTACCATACAGCATGCATTCTTATTTTTTGTGTATCTCTGTAATGAATATATTATCAGGTGGTGCATGTTCAAAGTTTCGTGATTACGGAGGAAAAGATAACTGGATAAATGTAAGACTTTTGGAATTTCAATATACATTAACAAATGCTTTAAAGAAATTTCAATAAACAAAAGACTTCAGTTACTTATTGAACAACAGAATTTAAGTGTTTTCCTTTTCTTTTGTCTCTTTGTATCTAAGGAGTTCAGCAAATACTGGGAGCAACATTAAAAAAAATTCTAGAATGAGAAGATGATGGAGAACAAAGATTAGAGTAGTCTAGCTTGCAGGCTAGGCCTTGAGTTGGTGAGCATAAGCCATATTTCTTTATTTGAACTCAGGTGAAGGATGAAATGCAGATACATTTTTTTCCCCAGTATGTCATCTGTGTTTCTTTCTGACTTGCTTGCTTCATCCAAGAACACATTCGTATCTGTCACCAACAAAAACTGGCTTATATCATTGGAAATGTGGGGAATGGACTGTAAGAATAGTCATCCTCAAAGTAAACTTGGACTTCTCCATTTTCTCTGAGGCTTTCCACTGGATCTATTAAAAGTTCTTTTTATTGTCTTCATGGCAGAATTGGATAGGCTGCTGATTTTCATCCTGGCTAGAGCTCTACCATTGTTAATGCAAGTCATTCCTCCAAAACAGCAGGGGGAGCTGTTGTGTTGCCCAGTCCTGGCACTGATACCTTTCCAAGGGGAGCATAGACACAGACCTAAATACTTACTCAAACCATCTGGAAGAAGATTCTTAGGATATATGAATCATAGAGAGCAAGATGTCTAAGTTTGGGATGGTTCCGTTGTGGCCATCAGAGGATGGAAAGAAACAAAGTGTTTATGCCTTTTGTGTTCTGTAGTTTCTGCAAACGTCTCATTTTAACCATAGCTACTCACTGTGTTTTGTTTTTTGATGAGAACTGAAGATGAAGAGGAAAAGGAAGCCCCACCCCAACGCAATGAAGTGAGAGCATCTTGGAGCCTCTTTGCCGCAGTGCAACTTAAATTTCCTGTTTCCAATTCTCAGACACTTTGATTCACTGACGTTTCCCCAGGACCTGGACATGTGGCCAGCACAACAGATGCTCAGGAAAGACTGAATCAAAGAATAACTCCAGTTCTTGGGCTAATTTTGCCATGATTTTATCACTTGGTCCCTCTGTGATTTTGTTTTTTTTTAACTACTAATGGCCACCAGTGATTGGGAAGAATCCTTGGTGTTCTCTCTCTGTTTGGGATAGTCTGAAGTTTCCATAGTCAGTATCTTAGTTGGTTAAGTGTCTGAAGTAGGCATCTTCTTTATTGTCTTCCAGAATGAACCAATTTGTATGTGAAGAAGAAACAGTTAAAATTTTTTAAAAAATCTTTTATTTATTTATTTGATACAGGGTCTCACTACACAGCTTGGACTCATAGTGATCCTCCTGTCTCAGCCTCCCCAGTGCTGGGATTACAGGCATGCACCACCATGTTCAGTTTTGGTGGCCAGCATGGTGTGTCTTGTGGTACCAGGGCTGGCACAGCATGTGGTGCCGGGGATAGAACCCGAGTCCCTTCTCTTGCCAGGCAGGTGCTTAGACCACTGAGCTACCTCCTCAGCCAAAAATTTGAAAGTTTTTTGTAGTTGAATCTTTAAAGTCTTTCTTATTTATTTATTTATTTAGTTTTGGTATCAGGATTTAAACTCAGGCGCTGTACCACTGAGCTAAAACCTGGCCCAGATCTGTTCTTAAATGTGAGCACAAGGATATGAACAGGTAGAATCAGATCTCAGTTTCAGTTTGGGATCTGTCTTCTAATTTCTAGTTGCTCTTGGAATTCACTGTGGGTCATATTGTTCAAATGTTTCTATAGGTGGATAATCCCATCTTTGGAACCATCCCCTGGTATGGTTTGGGTAGTGTTCCTTCCTGCTTGCTGTCTGTTCCCCTTTATATATCCTGTTCCTGTCTGGATCACTCACTGGATCATTGCCTGTGTTTTTTCACCATCCTGAGAACTTTTATCTTGATTGCCTTTTTTTTTTTTTTTGGTCTGGCAGTGGCAGTTCTTTCCAGAACAGCTGATGGTTTTTCCAACACTTGTAAGAGCAGGCCTATGGGTTTAACTCAGAAACACCATCAGCACTGTCTGGCTCTGCCTTTGTAGGGGTGTAAGTCCCAGTTCTGCACCTACCTGCTACAATCCCAGCAGGGCAGTAGCATTTTTCCTGAACATGTAGCTCTCTGTGTGTCTTCCTCTCAGCTTTTAAACCTTAATAATTCTAATAATTCTTTAGTCTAAGGATGCTAGCTACTTATTGTTGCCACTTATTTGGCATATACATATTCTGTTTTTTTTCTTTCTATTTTCATATCTGAGTCAGTAGTTCTTTACATTGAAGTCTGTCTATTAAAGTAACTGGTATGCTTTCCATCTCCTGAGACTAGATCTTGGCTGAAAGATTCTACAACAATGGAGCCAAGTGTCACACCTTGAGGTCTTCAACTCCCAAGCAGGGCAGGCTTTTGCTTGTGTTCAGGAGAAGCGGTTGCAGTAGCTCAACAGCAGCTGTCCCAAGACAAGTCACCTACGCTGGGCTCATGGGAGGAAAGGCACATCAACACCGAGGAGGGTGCAAAGAGCCTCCAAGAGGGGTACAGGGCTTCTGAACAGAGCCTTGGTGGCCTCTGTTACGTGCACATTTAAAAAGTCAGAGCATTGTGCAGAGAGGCTGTTAGGGACAGACTGATGTTTTGGAAGCTCCAGGGAGGAAAATATATATAGTCAAGGAGAATCAGTAAGTTTCTGGCTCTATTAGCTGGATAGGTGGACAGTGCTTCTCAAGCTGGAAGGCTGGCTACAAGAATGGTCAAAGCAAGTCCAAGGGCATAGATGACTTTGGGGAGGTTGACCTTATTTTTGTGTGGGTATTGTATTATTATGTCATAAGTTCCTGTGTGCGACATGCAGCAGGCTTCAGGAAGAAGTCAGGTGATATAAAAAGATGCACTTGGGAAAGAGGCTTAATCTTTTCCCAAACCAGTTTTAGACAATCCTGAGACCATGCCCTGATGTAGGACTTCTCCTGGAAGGGACATTCAACTTATTTTATTTTAAAGAAAATCTGTAATTGCTACTAAGATGTCAGACATCAGGAGGATGTCACATCTGAACCCCTACTCCACATAGCTTCCAGGCCAACCCTGGAACAATACGTGAGATTTCCACACATAAACAGATTTTCCAGGATGCTCTAATTAGCACATATGTTAGTTTGGGAAATGTGGTCTTTGTGGCGTTGTCCCACGGTGTCAAGGGACACTGGTCCTCTCTCCAAGTGCCTGAGGCTTAGTGTGTCAGGCTGCGTGTCTTGTTCTGTAACTTGATGATTTCAACAGCCGCTGCTTGTAGCCATCGTACAGGCACAGATGTAAGCAGGCCTCCTCTTTCCTCAGTCCTGGGGGGATGGAATGGGGAGGCATGAAAGAGGGAAAATTAGGTACAGTGGAGGAGCAGCTTGGAAATGAGAGGTCTCCCCACGAGGGTGGCTGGCGTGTGGGCTGTGCCCTTACTGGGAAGACAGTGGAGTGAGACGAGCAAACAGGCAGCTTGCAGAGCCTTTCCTGGGAACGGAGCACCCTTTGTTGGTCTCAGCTCATACTTCTCTAGTTGCGCATGGAGGAAGTTCTGGGTGAGGACACACATTGGTCCTCTGTGGGGAGCTTTGGCTGTGGAGCCACCAGAGGCGTGGGGGTAGAAGCTGTGGAAGAGTGGGGAGAGAAGGAAGGGCTGAGGAGGTGACGGCTCTGCAGGAGGAGGAAGAGGAGACGGAGGAGAAGGTGGAGGAAGAGAGGACAGACAGAAGGCAGCCTGGCAAGGCGGTTGTTTTCCTTCCTTTTGGGGCCAGGCAGCTGGGGAAAAACCCACCCATCTCCCAGGCTTTTCAAACCCAGGATGTGCTAGGAAGGAAGGTTGTGGAGAGAGGTGGGAGCTTTGCTGGAGCTGGGGCTCCCTCTGGGGAGCAGGAAGTACTGTGGGCTGGGAAAGAAGTGTGCCCTTTCCAATCTCTCTGAGCCTGGACTGCCAGCCTGGCCTGACCTGACAGCAAGGCCTGTGTCCCTCCCTCACCGCATGGCCTTCTGCCAGTCATCTGCCCCTCTCTTCCCTCCAGGCACTGCCCCAACCCCCTTCTGATTCTCAGAACTCACTCCCAGGGATTCCAGGAAATGGCTGATGCCGCTTGGGGACAAAATCCTCTTCAATCCCTTTGTGTATCTTTCTGCTGCCCTGCCCCCCCTTCAGCACCGGGTCTGGTTACACAGCCGGGAATGAGCAGGCCAGCCTGGCCCCAAGGATCCTGTCCTGCAGCCTCAAGCCTGGGCCATGGAACCCACTGCCCTGTGGGCTTCCTCTCTGCTCTTGGTGCCGAGTCATTGGGACTCTGCAGACCGAGGCTTCTCCCCATGTTGCTGCTCCTCTTTCTTTCTCTCTCTCCCTCAGCAATTCTTTAAGGATATAATAAGTGATAATCATATCCTTACCCAAACACCCCACCTAAGAAGTGTGTGCTCCCAGGACAGAGGCTCTCTTAGGCTCTTACCTGTTTAGAATGTCTGAACAGTTAATTCTAGGCCTAAACAAACGAGCTATGCTGACCTCGAATACCACAAAGTCACATCTGAAGACCCGGCAGTGCAGCCCATTGGTTCAGGACACAGGCACCTTCCTGGAGTTCACAGAGGCTTTACTCTGCAAATGGGAACTGGACTCCCCACAGATGACTTGAACAGTTTTCAGAATGTTTTAGTCTGTACCAGCATCCTGTGAACTGCCATGGAGAAACACTGTTACCTGTGGATCTCTCAGCTCTGCTTCTGAATTTGAAGAATCTAATTCTCATCGGGAGTTCAGACCTTGCTCCCCATTAGCAAAGCCACATAGAGGCAAGAAGGACACACATGTTACTGGCAGGTAGAGTACACAGGAGAGTTACCCAAGGCCCTATCCATGTGTTACAGAACACAAGGTGTTCTCTCATCTCCAGCTATAGCTGGGCAACTCATTCTTGTCCCTGAGACACACTAAGACTTCTTCTTGTTGTGCTGTAATTAGTGTGAGCATGGAAGTGATCAGGGAGGTGGCGTCACATGGCCCAGCTGGCAGCAGAGGCCAGTACCCTGTACACCAGCCAGGGTGGCCCATGCTGTTCTCAGCACCAGAGCTGGCAGTGTGACCTTGGGCATGTGTGTGTGTCTCTTGAGCTCTTCTCTCCTCACACTTGCAGCACCTGGACAATGCGCCTTTGACCAGCTCCATGATCTGTTGGTGACAATGAGATGAGGAAAAGCACAAGTGTCTGGAAGGATGACACCTGGGTGACACAGAGATGACCACTGGGCAACTTTGGTGATCATACACAGCCTGTGGGTGCCCCACCATCTTTCACTTTGTGGGAACAGGACCCAGACTGCAACCCACTTTCTGAGTCCCCTTCCAGGTCTCATGGAGGAGGTGGGGTGGCAGGAGTGTACAAGGAGCAGTGGGGAGGCTGTCACTTGACAGCAAAGATGGGAATGCCTGCTGCAGGGCCACTCCCTCCTCAGGTCCTGCTGGAGCTCTGCAAGGCCTGGGGGTAGGGGGTGGGGGGTGGCGGTGGCCAGGGTGCCAGAAGCCTTGCTGGAAATTCAGAGGCAAAGCTTGCTAGGGCTCCCCACTATGGTTAGGACTGAACTTTGAACTGTAGAAGAGGGTGGCTTCCAAGGCAGCCTGGGTGACTAATACCAGCAGGGGACAGCATCTGGAAGCCCTGAGAGGGAGATGGTGGTGGGCATCAATTCTGGGGCTCACCAGAGGCCCCCTGAGCAAGGTGGCTAGTTGAGGTGTTAACAGAGGATCTAATATTATATGTACAAAACTAAAATTATGCTCAAATTTTAAATCCAGGGAAGAGGACAAGAGAAGGAGACAGACGTGCAAGGGGGAAAGTTGGCAACTAGTAAAGTCATTAGACAGTTACTTACTCGTTCTGCTGTGTGTACATTAAAGGTTTGGGAGCTAGGGGTTAGAAATGATAGGTGCATATCTATAATGCTAACACTCTGGGAGGCTGAGGCAGGAGGATCCATATTTGAGGCCAGCCTGGGCATATAGCAACTTAGTGAAACTCTGTCTCAAAGATTTAAAAAATTAAAGCTAGAAATATATCTCATTGTGAAGGCTCTGTATCTGATCACTAGTATCAGGGGGGAAAAGCCTTTCACTGTAGCACCTAGCAGTAGAGTGAGTGAGTGGGGCTTAGGCCCACAGGCAGGATGGACACTTCTTTCCTTTTTGTGACAGTAGGGAATTCTCATGAGGGAAGAAAATTGCTGCAAATCGCTCCATCCAACTTCTTCCTTCTGCAAGTAGGGACAGTGGCATGCAGGAGGGTCCTACATCACAGAGCCTATGTTGTCCTGGGCTGTGGGGGGAACAGGTGACTGTTCCTGTCCCTGTTGGGGGCTTTCTTGGGTGTAAAGACTCTAGGCCTCTTGTTTCCAAAGAGCAGTGAAGAAGGGTGAAGGATCTGAGAAAGTTGAAAGATGAGGCTCCTGGGCTGCATGTGGGGAGTCTTGCCCTGGGCCCCTGGGGTGCTGTTCCTCCCACAGCCCCTGGACACTTATCAGATAAGCAGATTCACAGAGCCTTTGCTCTACCCCCCAGCCAGTGAATTGGAGCTTGAGAAGGTGCTGAGCAGTCAGCTTTTGGAAGGACCCTCCAGGATTGGTCTTCATGCTGTCTAGAGCCTCGTGCTCCCGTGGGACATGTGTGAGGCTCAGTGTGCCCATCTTTTTATTTTATTTTTATTTTAGTGTGCCCATCTTGCCTGAAAACTGCTTGCAAGCCTATGAGGAGGCTCTTGGGAGAACTTTGCCTTTCTTTTCCTTCTCCATCCAGGACAGTGTTCCTTGGATCTCCCTCCCCTGGCATATCCCATTGTCACCCTCTGGGGCTTCAGCTTTATCTGCTGGACTCAGATAAAGAGCAAATTGGTCTAATCAGCCTGGCTGGACTGGCTGACTCCAGGGAGGTCTGTAGATGGTGGCAGAAACAACCCTGCTGGCAGGGTTGACCCTTCCCCACGTGGCGGCCTCATCACCACTGAGATGGCTCCTCCAGAAAATGCTGCACTTGGCTGGGTTCTCCTTTCTAGTCAGCTCCCTGCAGCTTAATTCCTAGGACAGATAAGGGGCAATTATGTAGGGCTGCTGTGAAAATCATAGGGGTAAAGGTCTGTGTCAAGGTGGAGCTGTCTTACAGGCAGCTGCTGGGGAAGAGAAAGCGGAATTTGGACGAAACCGCTGCAAACAGGCCTTTGAATCTCTCAATGGCAGTGCAAGATGACTGTCACTTCAAATCACTGCTGATTCTCTGTATTGAAGATTCTGCCCTTCCTCTAGTTACTGGCTTGCTTGTTTTTGTAATGCATTATTAGGTAAAGTGAAGAAGGAGTGGGGTCTCCCCCCATTGCAGAAAGCAGAAACAGGCTTGGGAACTTAACATTCTCACTGTTTAAGTCCTTGGCAGGGGCTGGGGCTCTAAGCCCATCCAGCTGGTATGGCAGGGGCTAGGGATCATGCCCAGGAAAGCTTATCTGCAAGGGGGGCTGCTCTGTGCCTCTCAGATGTATTGTGCAGGCTCAGCCTCTGTGGCCTAAATCCTGGGAAAATGGCCATCCTTTGGGGCTGGCTCTAAGATTGGTCAAATTTGCTTTGAGTGAAGCGAAGAAAGGCGTCTAAAAGCAGGGTGATGTGAGCTCTTGGCTGCTAGGGAGAGAGGGTGAGGTGGATTGGCAACTGGTGGTCAGAGTGTGACACCCAGCTGAATGGAATTGGTGTGATGCTGGGTGTGGAGGGCCCACTTGACGACTGTTGCCAGCAGTACGTAAAGGAAAGCTGGAGAGGAATGGGTGGGGCTCTTGGTTCTCCTGGAGGAGCTTGTTGTGCTGGCGTTCTTGACATGAGCTTGGCTGTTCTCATACAGAAGGAGCTCAAGACCTTGTTGCTGAGGACAGGTGCAGTACACTTTGGGGGAGCTCTGGTCCTTCCTCTGAGCATTGCTTCCTGGCTCCAGAGCAAAAGATGGTGCACTGTCACTACTGGCTTTCCCGTATAAACTCGGCTGTGCTTATTGTTTGGAGGAGCTCAGGACTTCCTTCTTGCCGAGAATTGCTGTGGTACCTTTCAGGGGAGCTCTGGTCCTGACCTCGAGCACTGCTTCCTGGCTCCAGAGCAGATGCCTCAGCCTGCTGGCACGGACCCTTCATCCACTGGCATAGACTTCCTAGCTTCCTCCACTGACCTTTGGGCCTTCCCAGTATAGATCCATGAAGCGGGCTTGCATGAGACATTGTCATGGGGCTCTAGGCTTCCAGCTGGACTTGTGTGGGGCATTGTTATAAGCCCTAAGTCTTTAGCTGGATTCTTCAGGACATTATTGTGGGATCCAGGCTCCCTGCTGGAGTCTTTGGTCTTTAGTGTGTGGACAGATTTCCCGTATTCATTTGTACTTGACTCTTTGGGTGACTGCTACAAACTAATCCCACAAATTATGTGTCCTGTATTGAATTGCTCCCCTCGCACACCCTGACTCCAGCAGAGGGTTTGGACTGGGAGCAGGAAAGTGGGGTGGTAGTTGAAGGGACAGTCCACACACAGAGTAGCCGATGCAGGACTTGTCAGGCCACCCCTGCTGTGCTCCCTGCTGTACCCCTTCTTCTTCTTCTTCTTCTTCTTCTTCTTCTTCTTCTTCTTCTTCTTCTTCTTCTTCTTCTTCTTCTTCTTC
>NW_004524711.1:6946618-6966439 GCF_000260255.1 Octodon degus | reverse complement strand
TTTTTTTGGTGGAACTGGGGATTGAACTCAGGCGCTTGCCAGGGAAGTGCTTATTCTACTGAGCCATCCATCTCCCCAGCCCCCTGTACCCCTTCTCTTTGGGCTTGAGCTTTTCCCTCTATCTTTTACCTCTCTGCTTCCGGGCTGGAAGAGGAAGAGCATCCAGGTCAATGCCAAATTCATGGGAAATGTTACAGATAGAGAGCAAATTAAGGGTTCTCTTATGTTCAGAATGTAATACAGCCCTGACATAAAACATTATATGATATCCCCATTCTTCAACCTAATAATCTAGTAAGACCATAACTGCATCTCTAAATATTTCTGCCTACCCTGCAAAAAAAATCCTCTTTAGCCCACCCATTAGCACACCCAAGTTTCCTCTCTCACATACATCCCACTCATTACTGAAGTCCTAACAACAGATATTAGGCAGGAGAACACAATCACCATGCTAAATAGTACCCTTTTCTAGGAAGGACACATTCAAATGGGAAGAGAAGCAAGGCAGGGGAGAATAGAAAATTACCAAGGGGCTAGAAGGGAAGAAGGATTGGAAGAGGGAAGGGGAAAGGGAAGTATGTAATGAAGACCTAAGACATTCTATGCAGGTATGAATTACTGATAGTGAATGGAATCATTAGATGTGGCAAATACGTTTGGATAAAATAAAATTTTAAAGGGAGAAAAAATTCATGGGAAAGGCAAAGAAGCCTTGGTAAGGGAGAAGAATTTAGGAAGGAGCGGGTTGTATATGTGGAGGGACAGGAGGTGTGGGGAAATCTACTTTTCTTCTAAATGATCAGACAAGTCGCACAGTACAGGAACTCAGGAGAGGAGCGGGTCTTCTGTGGCTGACGGACAGGGTGAGGCAGAAGGCCTAGGCCCTCAGCGCCTCATGACCTCTCTCGGTGTCTTCCAAGACACTTCAGAGGATCCCAGCAGTCCATGGGACAGAGTTTAGAACCCCTGGAAATCTAACTTATTCCAGTATGGGCTCTCAGGAGGCTCTAGTACTTCTTAGCAGTTTGCTCAGCACCCGTGGGCAAGGGGCCTGTCTACCTGCCTGGGCTGGACTGTTGCTGCATGGCCCAGGCGTGGCCTCTAGGAACAGCAGCACAGTTATGGCCTGAGTTCCTACGCAGGGCAAGAGTGTCCAGGAGCTGTGGGCTGCTTTTCCACTAGGAAGGCCTGGGGTGGTGCAAAGCAGCCTTATTCTGAATGGCCCCATAGGACGGCCAGTCCTCTGGACCCTCACCTAGGACTCCCACCCCTCACTCTTTTCCTTCTGTCCATAAAGTCAGTTTGACAAATACTGCAGCCATTTAGCCATGGCTAACTCCAAGGCATATCCAAGGGCTTGAGAAGTCCTGCATGAAAAGCTGGCTTTTCTTTGCTTAGCCATGCTTTTGGTTTATTTGAGAAGCACTTGTTTAATGTGCCTAGGGATTGCATTCTGCGCCAAGTCCCTCCTTTTATTGAAGTAAATACTGTTTATTTCTAGCCTTTCTCTTGTTTGCTGTTCATTTTACCTCTTCCCTTATAGAATTTAAACTGCATTGCAGGGGAACTGTTTAACTTGTTTTGCACATAGTGGGTCAGATATATTTGAAGAATGAAATGGGTCGTGGTGCTGGGGCAGGCACCTCTGAGCCATGCCTTTACCTGTGAGTCCCTGGGAAGGTGCCCCCAACCTCTGCTCTCCCCACTGTAGGCCCATTACTCTCTTTGTCTCTGACTCACTCTGCTTGAGGGTCGTCCTGGCCACCCACCACCTGCACCAGCAGTTCTTGGACTCACTTGTTTTGGACACCTGTTCCTACTTGATCAGTTCCTGCTTGCTTGGCTTTCTCCTTTGGGTGAATTAAGGAGAATGAGCTCAATGCAGGGCCAGGGTTCCAGGACAAACACAGCCTTTGTCAAATCATGGTAGAATTATGATTGTAGAGTTTGGCAAAAATCCACAAGGCCTTCTGTGAAATCCGTTTGCCACGTGGAACTTATCATAAAGAGTAGTGTGTCTTTCATTTTATTAATATTTGTAAGTTATATATTATATAGCCTTCTATCAGAAAAATTTATTTTATGTGTATGTATTTTTTTTCTGGAGAGGTAGTTGTTAACTATTTACCAGTGTTCCCTTGGTTAACACTGTACTAGGACTGTTCTGGCTTTAAGTGTCTTCATTAGAGAAGCACCAGGTGCAGTATGACCCAAGGGACAAAGACTTTGTTTCATCCTATGGAGATGGAAAATTCATCCCAGAGTTGGTGAGCTGAGTCTCACAGCTCAAATTCAACAGAGACTTAGAGACTCACTGATTCACTCATACCTGCATATTTCGCTGGTGGCCACACATGGTCTGGCCTTGGTTCCCTGGCACATGCCCTCATTGTGCTCCTCATCAGCTCCTGGCTCCCAGCATGCTCTGTGCTCATTTCTGGTTCTCATGGGTCCTGCAGATGTCCTCCAAAAGGAGGTGTGAGGAACAAGGGGGCAGAGTCCTTGTGAGGCTGCTTTGCAAGGCCTCATCTGCCACAGCTGGCCTTCTGGTTGGCCAGACACCCTTCCATCACACTCTGACAGATGCTTCTAAATAAATCAGTTCACAGCAGAAAAGGCTCAGAGGGTTCCAAGTCTAGTGAAACCAGATCTGGTCTGGAGGGACAGGGTGAAGCCATTTCTAAGAGAGCAAACAGAGGCAGGCTGTGGGCTAAAGCAGGGTGAGAGTTTCAGCAGGGCACCCCAGAGGCAGCTCTCCTTGAGGACCGCCCCTGCCTTTCTACAGGGGCCCCTCCAGCCTCACCTATCTCAAGTGGACTTTGGAGCTGTTCATTCCAATACGTTCTGTGCATGTGAAGAGAACAGAGAAGCTAACTTTGGAATCTCCCAGGGTCATAGACCCAGGGTCACAGTGGAAGACTGTGGGGCTGGAGGGAAAGATGATACCCGGAGATGTGTAGATGGGGCTGACAGGCAGCCTGGGCGTGGCTCACTTGTTCCTGGTTGGAGGAGTTGGAAACCCACTGATTTCCTGTCACCAGAGTTGGGCATTAAGAAGACCTATTGTGTTTGAAGTTGTTCCATGGAGGTTGTGTCTGCAGACAGACAGTTACATGTGCTTGAGCTGCTACTCATGGTGTAGAGAACTCTGAGTGTTCCCTGCTCGGGAGCTTTACTTCTGATGTCCACCTAGTACTTTCATCTGGCCATGAAGTTCAAGGGCAGCCTCTCCATGATGTCCTACAGTAACCTGTCCCACATATGTGCTGCACGGTGAGTCGATTCTGTTGTTGCGTGGCTCAGATCTCTTCAGCTACTCTACAGAGCAGTGACAGTGAAACTTTCAGAGCTTTCGATGATGCCAACAGCTTGCTGCACCACTTGCGCCACTACTAGACTATAGAAACCCTGGCTGAGCTCAAGGTGGCTTGCTGAAGCTCATGTGCATTTTGTTTACCAGATACAGAGACAACACCTAAGCCTTATTTCCCCTTGACTTGGGAACTGTATTACGTTGATGAAAGAGTGGCAGTGGTGAGGTGGATCCAGCTCTGCAGACAAGTCCTTCAGGCCCATAGAACTTCTAGGATGCTGTGGCTGAGGCTACGGCTTGGAGTCTGAAGTTCAGAGAGGTGAACAGCCCAGGAAAACTGCATTGAGAACACTCATTCTAGACCAGAGCCAGCTCACTGTCTGTCCTCTTACTGGTGTACAGGATCCAGGCCACTACTCTCCAGCCGGAAGCCACAGAAAACAAACCTGTACTGTTACTCATGCCCTGGCCAAGCCTGCGGGGTCTGCATCACTGCCAGAAAGAGGCCAGGAGCCAGTAGGTGAATGGTGGCCCTGGTGGGGCTTAGCTCACCCAGCTGGCATCAAGCTGACTTAGAGGACAGGGTCTTGAATCACTGCTGCCTCCCACACATGGGCCCCTGGCAGTTTCCCTGGGAAGCACAGACCAGGTCAAGCTCTACAGCAGTTACATAATGGAATCCCTGGGTAGAAGGATGTTGGCAAGGTCCAAAACTAAATGCTCTTGACCAACCATTAGATATGAAATGTAACTGGGGAGAGGCAGAAAATGGGTAGCACGGGTAGATACCTGGTATTGACCAGGTTGAAGTCACCTGAGTCCTTCTTTTCCCTTACCCATCATCCTTCCTATGGTAGCTCACTCCTGTTTCTTTGTGCAAGTAACACCATCAGGCAAACATATTGTTTTAGCTGGTTTTCACATTATGATCCTGCTGAAAGCAGGGCCGAGGATCTGAGAGCACAAGATAGGGCTCAGTGGGGACTGTCATTGCCATTTTACATACTAGAAGGCCGAGTCAGAGTTTTTGTTTTGGGGGTGGAAGTGAGGGTCCAACGTGTAAGAAGTAGAGCTGATTCTGAAAGAGGGTGCTCAGATCTCAAGGTCAGAGCAATCCTTCTCTGTAGCAGTGCTCTTCCTGTCACCCCTCTGTCTTGCAGCTCGTGCTTCTTTAAGCTGCTGAGACTAGTGCCTGATGAACAAAAGCAGAAGGCTTTGTTAGGGGCAGGCAACATGGGTGGTCTGGAAGGAGACACTTGGGAGTGGGCTGTGTGGTGGCTTTTTAACATGGAAATTCAGCAAGTAAATTATAGATGCTCAATTTGATTTAAATTTCAGGAGAAGAGTGAGTGAGCACATTTTTAGTATAAGCACATCTCACATATTGTACAAGACATAGCTCATACTAAAAATCTGAAATTCAAATTGAACTGAGTGTTCTGTATTTTGTCTGGCAATCCTATATTAACGGTCCCTAAATTGTACCATGTGAACATTATTTCCATTACTACTCAGATTATCTCTATATTAGGCTAGAATTTGCTAGCCAAGGAGTATGTCTTTGAAATTAAGGTTGAAAGCTGATTTTTCAGGGTGAATTGTACTTAATTCTGTCTAGCAAGGAAGTAGGCAGGACTGTGTGAACGTAGGGCCCTTCCTTGTGACATAACTACTGCATTTCTACCACTGGCTCTCTCTTACAGTTCTTGGATGCTCTGCTCTATTTTTGTTTGTTTTATTATGTTCTCCTTTTTGCCTTTGTGTTTCAGTCTGTTTAATTCCCACCGACCCCTCTTCAAGTTCACCAACTTTTTCCTTGGTTGGGTTGAGTTTATGGATGAGTCAGTTATTACTTTCCAGCATCAAGAACCAATTCCCAGAAATGGACTGATCTTGCAGCTGGGAGGACTTGTCACAGAAAGGCCTTCCTGTGGTGGAGGATGTGACATCCTCAGGCGACTAAGAGAATCTGATCTCCAAATCCGGTTTAGGCAGAGCCTTGTGGGAAAGGAGGCCAGGTGCTAAGTGGGTCAGGCTCCTGTGAGCTTATGCATTTCCTTTACTGTGGTTCAGGAGTGAGGAAGGGTTTTCCTGCTGTTCTTCCTAAGGTGCCAAAGCAGATCTTACCTGGAAACTGAGGAGAGCCTTGAGCCCCTGTGGACAGTAAATGAAAATAAATTATATAAAGAAGAGTCAAGGCTAAGACACTCACACCCTTAGGATAGGGGAGGACTTGATCTGTGATTGAGCCCCTCAGCACAAAGCTCTGTAGTGAATACTGTCTCAGGGAGTTTTGCAAAATGAGACACTGTAGGTAGGTCTTGAGGATAACAGCCCCACTGTAAAGATAAGAAACATCTGTTCTTCCCTGAGTGACTATCAGAGCTAAGGTCCTTGGGTACAGTAGTAACTATAATATTAAGTAGAATCTCTGTTGTTGGGGAGCTTTTGGTAAAGAAATATCTGGGTGTTTCCCATAGGTCTTTGTGTTAGTGCCTTGTTTTCCTCTTGTCACTCAAGTTTCTGCTTAAATGTCTGCTATTGTGACAGTCCTTTCCCAAAATGTTAGTTCCCTATCCATCACCTCACACAGCCCTGTTGTCATCACTGAGATCAAGTATATTTTCTTGATTATTCATAGCTTATTGCTTACCTTCCCCTTCTTCACCATAAGCTCCAGAAGGATCTGGAGCAAGCTTCTTTTATATTCTCCTTGCCTGGCAAATAATAGATTCTTCAATAAAGTTAAGTAATGGATAAATGAAAGGAAAATTCTCTGGCTATAGTTTTGCTGAAATAGAATCAACTAATGTTTGACCTAAGGAGAACTCCAGAATTCTCTTTAAACAATCTGCTTTGTTTTGTTCAATTTCTTCTTTAACAATCTTAGAAATGTCATTAAAAAAAAAAAGAAAGTAGAAGATTGTCTCAGGCTGTGAGTTTTTAGAGTACTATGTATAATTTTTTTTCTTTTTTTGCAGTGACTTAATGGATGTTTTTCTGACTGATTAATTATGAAAGTTTAAGCCCAGGAGACTCTGGCCCAGAGGGCCATACCTTTGTGAGCAGCACCCTCCTCCCCAATCCATGTGGTAGAAGAGTGTTTTGCTCCGGAGAACTGTACAGGATAAGGAATGGGAAATCCCAAAATGATAAGACACACACACTAATGTATTTATCTGACTGAAAAAGCTACCACTTTCTGAACAAGTCAATTGACAGCGATGCCTCCTGCAGCGGATCTCTTCACAAATAGTGAAGTCCAGCCGTGAGTGTCAGTTTTATAAAGTCTCTCAAAGTGCCTGGACAAGCTGCTGAGAGAAGACAGCCCTCTGCAGCGCTTAGGTCAAAGGTCTCCTGGCTCCAGGTGTTAAGGTCATAGCAGAATTTGACCCTAGAGCCTTCTAAACTAAACAATCCTGGCTTTTGTCCAGTGGGAACAGGAATGGAACAGAGTGTCTGAGAGGGGGGTGGGGCAGGAGATACCTGCAAGTAATTGATTTGTGCATATTGGTTTAATTACTTATTTATTCTCTCATACTTATTAATCTTTTATAAAGTGCCAGATATATTGCTAGGCCTTTCAGGGGCTGGCAAGATACACCAGAATAGTACCTGAACAGGAAAAAAGATGCAGATATTGTAGTTGGCTTGGGAGAAGATGCGGGGTCTGGGCTGAGACATACTTTTTTTTTTTGTACTGGGAATTGAACTCAGGACCTAGCACTTTCCAGGTGGGTGCTGTGCCACTGAGCTATATCCCTAGCCTGACATACTGGTTTTGAGATGCCAGCAGGTCATGGAATCAGGGGCATTCAGTGGTCTGTTCACCAGCTATGAGCAAGACTGCTCTGCTGTGCCCTATAGTCACAGCTGCCTCCCTGAGCTCTCCTCAGTGCATGCAAAGCCAGTTTCTTCCCCACACATATTCCTCCTCAGTTGCCTCCATTCTTTGGGAATAGCACTACTGCCACTTGCCTGAGTCCAAAGCCTACAGCCTCCACCTTCTCCCTCCTCACCGAGAGATTCAAAGTCCTTTGATTTTAAACTCCAATATCTCTTGAATCTTTACCTTCCTGCCTCTGTGTCATAAGGCCTAGTCCTGCCCAGACTGTCCTCCTTTCCATCTGGTCCCTCACCCCTCATCTTGTTGTTCCACTTGTCTTCTTCTGGCCCCTTCTACTTCTACCATGTTTCTCAGCAGCCAGAGTGGCCTTTCAGAATGACAATCCCATCATACTCATCATACTTGTGCCTTAGTTAATGCACTCTAGTAGTTTCCATTTGCTGTCAGAAGGATAATCAAATCTTTTTTTTTTCTTCTTAAATTAAGTAGAGGGTCTACAGGGTCTCACTACACAGATGGGACTCATAGTCATTCTCCTGTTTTCAGCCTCCCAAGAGCTGGGAATACAGGCCTGCATCACCACGCCCAGTCTCAATCGCTGTCTCATTGTGCCCTGGGTGGGGCCAGCACCACATGCTAGGATTGAATCCTGGTCGCTGAGTCTGCCTAAGCAGGCACTTTATTCTGCTGTGCTATCTGGCCGGCCCTTGGATCAAATCTTAACATAGTTCCTGATGCATATCAAGTCTGGCTCTCTGGCCTGACTTCTTGTCTGCCTTGTCTTTTACTTACTATTTTGTAGTCATGGACTTCTCCTACCCTTCATGCTTGTTAAGGCTTGTACCTAGGTGTCCTCTCTCCCCCAAGCCTCATGCAGTCATGGGTGGGGATGTTTTTTAGAGGTGGCTGGATCTAGAGTTGCATGGTGCTGGGATCAAAGGTGTGTGATAACTCATCAGTCCACTGATTGGCTAGGACTTAGCATAGTTTTGGCTAGGATTAGGGGTGTGAGCTATTGTGTACTGGGGTGGGCAGCCTACATAAAATATAAGGGACAGAAAGCGGACTAATGGCTTTCTCTGCTGGCTTACCATGGACTGTTTCTCCTCTGTGTTGCCCTTCTGCTCTGCTACCCTGCCTTAGAACCAGCTGACTGTGGACTGGAACCTCTACAGAGTGTGGACCGAATCTTCCCTCCTTTAGTTCTGGGTGTTGGGTATTTTGTCTCAGCAGTGAGAAAAATAACTAATACAATACTTTTTTCTTTTTCTGCACAGGTTGACACATATCATCTGGGACAGGGAGAATAATGGGCCCCCAAAGAAGTTCCTCTCTTAATGTGCAGCACCAAATGCCAAAGGGGAAGTACGTTTGCAGAAGGAATTAAGGTTGTTAATCAGCAGACCTTCACACAGAGATCATCCTGAATTGGCCAGGTGCGCCAGTGCAATTACAGGTGTGGAAGGGGGAAGGCAGCGAGAAGGTGAGAGAGATTTGATGACACTGACTGGGCACACATTGCTGGCTTTGAAAGTGGAGCCACAAGCTGTAGAATGCAGGCAGCCTCCTGGGGCCAGGAAAAGCCCACAGAGGTCCCTGGGACGTTCAGAAGGAGTGCAGCCCTGGAGGCACTTTGGGTTGAGCACAGTGAAACTACTTCACACATTGACCCACAGCACTGTAAGAGAAATCTGTGCTGTTTTAAGCCACTAAGTTTGTGGTGATTTCCTACGGTGACATCAGGAAGTGGATGAACACGCTATCCCTTTCCCTGGAATGTTCTCTCCCCAGGTTGCTTCATCAGTTCCAGACCTTGGCAGGGTCTCCTAATTGCCTTGTAACCCCCTCCCCCCCCTTTAGGAATGGATGCTATGTTTTTCTCTCCTGTCTCACAAGTTGCTGGCATTCTGGTTGTTCTATGTGAGGCAGCAGAAAGCACTGACTAAAACACAGACTTTGGAGCCCAGTGGGCTAGCGTTGGGGCACACTTGCACCACCAGTTGTATGCGTGCCCTTGTGCAAGTTGCTGAATCTAGAACTATGAATGTGAGAGTTGTCTTGTTAATATGATGGCAATAATAATAGTACCTGCCTCATGGGACTGTTGTAAGAAGTAAATGAATTAATATGTGCTTAGAAAAATATGTGTTATTTAGCGAGTCATTTTGAGTATAAACTCTTAATATTTACCCCTCCCTACAAGAGTGTATCCTCTCTGGGGACTGGGGCTGCAGTTAATGCTGCTTGCCATTTGTTTTCAAGCACCTGCCCAGGATTTGTCATATAAGAGTAGGTGCTCAAAATATACATATAGAATAAGTAAATAGATAAATAAACATGAACAAATAGAATGAAGCTAGAACTGGGGCTGGCTCTGAAAATATGTACTGGAAATTGCTCATTGCAAATTAATTACTGTCAGGTCGCTAAAGACAGAGTTTTTCTTGGGCTGTCGAAGTCTTCATGGGCACTGTCTGCTGGAAGCACAGTGGCATCCTTGGCCTTTACCCACCAGATGCTATTAGCGCCACCCACTCACACACACCCGCGTAGTGATAACTCAAACTGTTCCCAGTCATTGCCTCTTGTCCCACGGAGGGCAAATGTACCCACAGTCAAAAGCTGCAGCCCTAAGGGCGCAGGCATCACAGCACACAGCAAATGCAAGTGTGGGTGAGCATGTGGGTGTCATGTTGTCCTTTGCCATGTCAGTCTGGCAGGCCTCCAAGAAGGACCTGTAGCATGGAGACTCCTCCTCCCTTATCTCACCTTATCTGTGACAGCTCAGCTGTTCAAGGCCTCTGGATGGGAGCCTGCTGCTCTGGTGTGAGGGGTGGGGAGGGTTGCCCTTTTAAAGCCACAACACAGTCATTTTCTGTGAGCAGGAAAGGTTTATCTCAAAGCAGATAGTTCTTGAACTTTTCAGAAGGCAGATTTTCATACTAATCTAAATGCCAGAAAGATTTGAGTAAGGAGGATAAAATTTTGGACAAACAGTTGACCTTCACTTTTGGCTTCTTTCATTCATTATCAGCTTGCAAAGAAAAGCAACCTATTTTTTTCTCCTATAATGCGGCTCTTTCAAATGTTATTCACTTTTGGAAAAGGGCTACTTGGGGAAATGCTGGCGGGTAAACATGGAATTTCCTGTAAGGAGAGCAGAAATGAGTGGGTGGAGGTGTTCAGAACCACCCCTCAGAAAGCTGTAGAAACAGGATGGAGGGTCATTTCAGTAGCTGAGATTTCAGAGAGATGGACACAGAGAGGGGGAGGAAACCCCGGCAGCCTTCAGCCCAAGAATCGTCTCTTTGGGTTCTGTGGTGTGGTCCCTTCAGTATGCAGGGCCAGGGGGAACCCTTAGGGCCTGAGAACAGGCATCCATCCCTACACTACTGCATGTGTTGACACCTGCAGGCCCGTAATCAGTAAAAAAGAAAAAAAAAAAAGAAAAGGAAACACCACCCCCAAAAAAAACCACTACCACCAAAAAAAAAAAAAAAAAAAAAAAAAAAAAAAAAAAAAAAAAAAAAAGTAAAAGGTGTGGCGATGCATGCCTACAATCTGAAAACAGAAATTTTAAGTGAGAAGCTAGAAAATTATGACCTCTACTTTGAAAGGGGTATCCCTGAAGGAAGTTATGGGAGAGCGAAGTCAAAGGTGCCCCAGAGAACCTCAGGAAAAACCAGTTTCTCCACTCTCTGTGGCAGCTGGAAGAATAGAAGGGATAAGCTGGAGCTCTCCAGGCAGCTGGGAAGAAAAGGAACTCAGATAGGAGGTGAATCTATTTTTAAAGTGGAGCCAAGTTAGAAAGGCCTAGTGATAGCTCACTTTCCTTAGGGACTATCCTAGCGATTTCACTTCTTACTATGCCATGTCAAGAAATCCAACAGAAATTCATAGTACAGAGCATAATCTTATCCCCAGTATTTTGATTTATTTATTTATTTATTTATTTATTTATTTATTTATTTATTTTTGTACTTTAGGGAAGGGTCTACAGGGTGTTCAGGGTCTCACTACTAGATCAGACTCTTAGTGATCCGCCTGTTTATCGCTTCCCAAGTGCGGGGATTACAGACCCGCGCCATCACACCCAGTCTCAGTTGCCATCTCAGCACACCCTGGGGATGGGGCTGGCACAGCAGGCTCAGGGATCAAATCCCCAGCCCCTGGCCAGCATGCAGGCTCTTTAATCCACTGAGCTATTTGGCCTGCCCTTCCCCAGTTATTTTAAAGAGAGAAAAAAAATTTCAAAACAAGATAATAGGAAGGTAACAGTGGTTAATACATTGCATAGTATCTTTAACTTAGTTAAAGAAATAGGCATTTAATTGTCCAAAAAATATTAGCACCAATCTTTCTTTTCATTGAATGAAGAATGAATAGTATAACTATCTTAAGTATTACATATACATAGTACATATTTTTTTTATTTTTCCCTTCCTTCTTTTCTCCTTTACCTCATCTCAGTTTGTCTTATTTTCTGAACAATTTCTTCCCATTTTCCTATATCTATTGTACATCTATTGCTTTCAAGCTGTTCCTCAGAGGATTACTACTGAGAATATATAAAGAACTCAAAAATATCAACCTTCCAAAATTTATATTTAATTTCATTTTACTGTTTTCAGACTTCTCAAATTTAGAAGCACAATCCAAAAATGGGCATCTGAGATAAATACACACTAATCAGATGATGAAAGACTAACAGCAAATACATATATGAAAAAATGTGCAACATCACTGGCCATTTGAGAGATGCAGACTAAACTGAGATTCCATCTCACCTTAGAAAGAATGGCTGTCAGCAAGAAATCAACCAATAGCAAATGCTGGTGGTGCTGTGGAGACAAAGGAGCCCTTCTCCACTGTTGGAGTGTACACTGGTGCAGCCACTGTCAAAATCAGTGTGGAGATTCCAAAAAACTAGGACTGGAGGTCCCATCTGACCCAGCTACTACCCTTCTGGATATCTGCTCATCCCCACTTACTTCTCTGTGTCATACCTGCACTGTCATATGATAAACCTCAATTTGCTAGTGTAGTTTCTTTGTCCTTACACATTGATGCATTGTTGGCATATTGTATGATGTGTGAAAGCTATCAGACCCAAGCCCAGAAAACATACAATGGAAGTGTTAGGTTCAGAGAGGTAAGGATCCTGATGGGAGTGCTAGTATGATCTCGGAAGGGAGGGTTAGAGACTGAGGGAAATTATAAGGGCCACAAAGTGTTTTGAAGAGATGACACACTAAGCAAAACAGAATTTAGAAACACAACAGGTCCACTTTACATGTGGGGAAAAGGCCAAGTAGGGAAGTGATTTTCTCTAGTTCAAGTGGCAGAGCCAGTACCATAGATGGATGTCATTGGACACCAGTTGCTCCCTAGAGCCATCACCAACTGTATTTTCTGGCCCTATTGGTATTTAACACACTTAATGATCCCTGAATCAACTGCATGAGACAGATAATGGGTAACTTTTAATGATTAGTTCTTCGTTTTATGGAACAATAATTTATTTCTTTCCCCTCAGCCAATAATTTGCTAGGAAATGATAGGATTTTTGTTTTGCAAAAAATAACACACATTATTTCCTTATGTAGTTTGTGTTTTCAGAAAACCAAATAATTTGGTGAAAAAAAAATGAAATGGTTATAAATTACTTGTACTGATTTCTGCAACAGTTTGTATTAATATCTTACTGTTTGGTTAGGCTGGTGACAAGGGGGTTTAGTTCTCTGTGTGTGAAGAATTTTCACTATGTGATCTGTGGAGACGTTGTCAGGATAAATTCTGTCATACTCTCCTCTGGTTCTTAGAAAAGTCAGTGAGAGTGGGCTTTCCAGCTGCTCCCATGGCCAGGCTGCCATGGACGATATGGCTGCCTGTAAACTGTACTGTAAGAAGAGACAGCTTAAAGGTCAGCTAAAGAAGAGGCAAAGAAACTAAAGAGTTATGAGGCTTATGGGAGGCAACCCAGTCAGTGGACCACTCCCTTCCCCTCAAAGCCAATGTGGTTATTTTTATTGATTAGTTGTTTTAGTGACATTAGGGTCAGATATTTCAACAAATCTGTAGGAAATACTGAAATGTTCTTTGGAGTTTGAAATTACTTTCAGTATAAAGGTAATGAAGTGAAGAGAGAGAGAAAGAGAGAGAGAGAAAGAGAGAAAGAGAGAAAGAGAGAGAGAGAGAGAGAGAGAGAGAACTAATCAGGTGGTAGTTGTTGAGAAGTAAATAAGAAGTTTTGAAAAAGCTCAACAAACTTCCATGAATATTCTCAGATCTGTGGCTTTTCTCACAGTAAATTATTTTCCTTTAAACTTACTCTTCAGCATTTACTTTTGCCAAAGAGAATGGCGAAGCATTCAGGCCTAAATAACTTTCTTTCTCTCCCCTCTGGATGCTCTCAGGCTTCTGCTGCTTGTTCTGGCTTCAGGTTACTACTAAGCAGTCAAAATTTTCTCCCAAAATACTCCCCTAGGAATTAAGGATGCTGGATAGGGTTTGGCCCTCTGCCACAAAGCCTCTGAAGAAGTCCCATCACAGATCCCCTTCAGTAGCCATAAAAATTGAAAGCAAGAAATTAAAGCCTGCCCCTTAGACCTATATTTTAAAGTATTCCTTATAGTGTAGTCATAACTTTCAACATTGTTTGAATGAGTCATAAAAGTAAGATCTTGAACTTTATATACATAATTTTCAATTTCTGTATAACTTTGTTTGATTTACCCCTCCCTGAGTAGGCAAATAGAGTAACGTTTCTGGTATTTGAGTCCATTTCCTCCTGTCTCAGTACATTTTATGCTGCTATGTCAGAAGATTGTAGACTGGGTCATACGTAAAAAGAGAAAAGCATTGGATTAAAGTTCTGGAGGCTGGGGAATCCAGTAATGAAGCACTGGCTCTAGAGAGGGCCTTCTTGCTGATTTAACATGGCGGAAAATACCATGTGATAGAACAGCAGAACAGAGAGAAAGAAGAACAGGAGGAGTAGAAAGGGGGGGAGAAGAAGAAGAAGAAGAAGAAGAAGAAGAAGAAGAAGAAGAAGAAGAAGAGGAAGAGGAAGAGGAAGAGGAAGAGGAAGAGGAAGAGGAAGAGGAAGAGGAAGAGGAAGAGGAAGAAGAGAAGAAGAAAGGAGAACAAAGGAAAGAAAAAGAAGAAAGAAGAAGAGAAGGAGCAAGAATAGAAGGACAGGAAGGAAAGAAAGAAAGGAAGCAAGGAAAGAAGGAAGGAAAGCAAGCAAGCAAGCAAGCAAGCAAGCAAGCAAGCAAGCAAGCAAGCAAGCAAGCAAGAAGAGATAGTAGGCAAATTCAGTCCCAGGAATGAACCCACTCCCCTGATGGTAGTGAGGATGGACAGTGTCTCCTCATTCATTCACAATGGCAGTGAAATTTCAACATGAGTTTTGGAGCAGGTAAATATTCAATCACAAGAATTCCCTCCATTTCTAACTCTCTCCATCTTTACCCCTTCTTACCTCCTTTTCTTGGCTTCTTTTCTCTCCATATTTTTTCACTGTTTAGATATATTCACACACACACACACACAGACACACACACACACACACACACTCTCAAACACACACACATTGCCTTAAAAATTCTTTAAAAAGTAAGGACATTGGTAGTATACCAATGCACTGCCATTGCTGGAAAGGATCTCTCAGCAATACTGATATGTTTCTCCTGTTTTAGATACAACATAGCTATTATGGTTTGGGATATGTCCTCTACACCCAAAGAGGAGGTGTGAGGATGCCAGTATCAGTGTCCCTGGGGAGTCTTTTCTAAAGTACAGAATTTCAGTCAGGTGCTAAGCTCACTCACTCAAAATTTGCACACCGTCCCTGCATGATTCCTATGCACAACACAATGTGAGAAGTACTTTCACTCTAGCCATAGCCATCACCTCCCAAACATTGTGGATTGCTCGTTCCCATTTTTAAAGAAATCTTTGACCATATAACTTTCATATGAGTGTTTATGAATCATAAGACTTTCCTATCAAAGTGAAATATCAGTAAACATTCTTGTATGGTTGGGTCTTTTCAAAAATTCATTCTGACAGTCTTTATTTTTTTAGTATATTTGGTACAGGGTCTCACTACACAGCTCACACTCATAGTAACCCTCCTGTTTCAGCCTCCCCAGTGCTGGTATTACAGGTGTGCACTACCATACAAGGTTTCTGACAGTGGTACAGTTAGTGGTACATTTAGATCATTTGTATTTAAAGTGATTATTGACATGCTTGGATTAACCACTACTATATTTTTCACCGTTTTCCAGGGATTGCTTTCACTTTTGGTTCTTTTTTGTTCTTTCATTCTTTTTATGCCCTTTTACATTTTTACTGAACATTTTACGTGATTCCGTTTTTCCCTATCTTTGCATATCAATTATACTTTTTAAAAGCACCTTCCTTAGAGCTTGTGGTATACAGTTACAACTAATTCAAGTCCACTTTCAATGGGTAGTGGAATGCTTTCTAACAACAAAGTATTTCTCTTTTCCTTTATAAAATTATTGTCATCCACTGTGCTTATCCATAAATTATAGTCAACAAATATATTGTTGGTAATATTACTTTTTTTTGTGGTACTGGGGATTGACCTCGGTACTTGTTCTTGCCAGACAGGTGCTTGCGCTGCTGAGCTATCTCCCTGGCCTGACGATATTATTTTGAATAAGCTGTCTTGTGTTAAGTCAATTAAGATAAGAAAAAATGCAACATTTCATTTTCATTTATTCCTCTCTAATACTCTTTCTTTTTTAACATACATCTGAGATTCAGACTTATATAGTTTTTTTTCTCCTTGAAGAACTTTAATGTTTGTTGGAAGCCAGCTACACTGGTGACAAATTCCCTCAAGTTTTGTTTGTCTGTGGATAACTTTGTTTCTTCTTCCTTTTGAAGGACAATTGTATTAATTAATTTTATGGTTTTTTTTTCTTTCAATGCTCAATACGAATTTCACTCATTTTCTTCCTGATTTCTGAAGAGAAGTCCAATTTAATTTTTATTCTAGTTCCTCTGAAGATAAAATTTTCCTTGTCTGGATTCTTTCAAGAGCTTTTCACAGAGAGCACATTGGCCAAGCAATGGCCGTGACTCATCCACATGGCTGCACTGACAAAGGTTCTACAATCTGAGGTACAGGATCTCAGGATAAATCCGGAGGGCATTTCACTGACCTTCTCAGACTAAAAAGCTACAACTCTTGTTGCATAGGTCCTGCTTTACCTTGGTCTTAACCATCCAGTAGAAAAGTATGAAGACGAAATATAGGAAATAAAGCCATGCTGTTATGTTGAGCTGTGGGGGACTCAGGTCAATAATTTCTGACATTGCCAGTTAAACAGAAGACCCAATGCTATTATGGGCTACTGGACTCTTTTAGAATATTTTGCTGAGTTTACACACCTATAATATTCAATAATGGAACTTAGAAAAAATGGGGTATACCGATGAATGTCCATTTTGTATCTGTGTATTCAAAGAGGTTGGGATAGATATATAGTTGCATTCTCTTAATGAATAGAATGATTTGTTCTAATGGTGTTTGTAAATAGGATCACAAGTCCGCATCTTGTACAGCAATTAACCACTAAGAAGAATATATTCAGTGTATTATTTGTTGAAACTGTACTTCCGATTTGATTTGAAACTGTCTCATTGCTGTTTATCAATAAAACTTTGAAAAAAAATCAAAGTGGTTAGGATAGATATATAGTTGCATTCTCTTAATGAATAGAATGATTTGTTCTAATGGTGTTTGTAAATAGGATCACAAGTCCGCATCTTGTACAGCAATTAACCACTAAGAAGAATATATTCAGTGTATTATTTGTTGAAACTGTACTTCCGATTTGATTTGAAACTGTTTCATTGCTATCTGTTTGTCAATAAAACTGAAAAAAAAGCTTTTCTTTGTCTTTGACTTTCACAGTTTCAACCTCATACAACCACGCACCTATTATTTGGTTTTATCCTATTAGGCACTCTTTGAAATTTCTGGTCTGTGGTTGAAGACTGTTGTTAAATTTGGAAAATTGTTGGCCATTATTATCTCAAATATTGTCATGATTTGGATCTAAAAAAAAACACTTGAAGGAAAATTGATGGGCATTTGGTAGATGATTGAACCAGGAGGGCTTTCACTTCATATGTGTATTAAGGCATTGATATCATAATTTGATGGCATTATGGAGAGGTGATGGCAACATAAGAGAGGCGCTCTAGCTGGAGGGAGTGAGTCATAGATTATGACCTTGGAGACCTCATACTTGTCCCTGGACCTTCCTCTCTGACTCTTCCTCTCCCCACTTTACAGCTGATTTTAAGGTGAGCAGGTCTCTTTTGTTATACCTTTTGCCATAAGTTTCTTTTTCACCAAAGGCCAAAAGCTGGGAGTGGCCAAACATCAACTGAATCCTCTGAAATCATGAGCCAGAGTAAACTCTTTCTTCTTTGAGAACTTTATGTCAAAGTATTTTGTCACAGCAATGGGAAGCTATCAGATGCATTTTATCCTTTTTTGTTTTCCTTTCTTCTCTGAGATTTTTGTTGTGTATGTGTTATACTTTATATAATTGCTCCACAGATCTTGAATATTCTGTTGCATCCTTTTCATTTAATGCATTTCAATTTTAGACATTTTTATCTGCATTTGTCCAGCTTTGCTGACTTTCCTCAACTTGTCTTCCTACCAAAGGCATTTTTCATTTCTGTTAGGCTTGTTTTTTGTTTTCACCATCCTTCTGACTTTTCTTCAGAGTCTTCACTTCTCTGCATGTATCAGTCAGCTATTTTTGTGTGTTCTCTGCTTTTTTGACTAGAGGCCTTAGCATATTTTAAATTCCTGGTGTGATCATTTAAAAATTGTCATATAGGAGTCTGGTTTTGATGACTGCTTTGCTCTTCAGATGATTTTTTTCCCTCTTTCTCTAACATGCCATGTGATTTTTGTTGAAAGCCTGATGTGATATACTTGGTAAAAAGAACTGAGGAGGATAGACCTTTTTTGTATGAGGATTTATGATTATTTGGCTAGCAGTTAGGCTGTTTATTATTTTCTGTAGCTATGATGTCAAAGGCTAAAATTTTCTCTATCACTCTTGATTTTGTCCCCTTCCCTGTTTACGTTTTCCTAGAGCTTCCATCCATTTGAGTTTTAGGACTGTACTTCCTTTAGCTAGAACCTCACTTTTACACAGGATCCCTATCAATGTGGTGGTGAAATGTGTGAGGATGGGAAAGACCCTCCAGTGCTCTAATTAGAATCTGGTCTCTCTGTGAATCTGAACTGAATATTTCCTTTTCCTTTGACCGACTAGGTTCTGGTAAAACCACTGTTGACCAGGCTTTAGTAACATAGTTTATGCAAAGGGCAGGCCTCAATCAGAAAATCAGAGAAGTCTGGGCATATTTCAAAATAGTCCACTATTCTTTTCCTTTTATCCTTCACAGAGGAGAGTTTTCTCCAGCATTTATAGCAAGGACCTGAAGAGGTGAGATATTACTCAAGAGTGTGGGGTCCTCTCCAACACTGGGGTCCTCTGAAGTTTGAAGTCTCAAACAAGTCTGGACCAGCCCACAGCAATGCACCAATGACAATTTAAGTCTTTCCTACAGATATTGGCTCCTATAGGTGTGACTCTCCCCCTCTGTATTCCCCTGTCTTTTCAGAGTTTGTTTTGTGAGCTTAGTTTTCTGAGGGATTTGAGTTGTTTATGTTCAGTTCTGTCTTTTTCTTATGAAGTTGGGAATAAGACTTTTATGATCACTATGCAAACAAGAAGTTTAAAGCTTCTATTATTTTTAAACATAGAAATGAATTTTTCCCCTCTAGAAAATTGAAGCTTTTATTTTCACTTCTCAGGGCATTGTCTTGCACATCCCCCCGGGGTGCATACACTATAACTTGCCAATTACAGTTTCAAGGAGAAAGGAAAACAACAAAAGATACCCAGCACTCATTTCACATCAATTAAGGCAGGTTCTTTCCACCTTTCAGTACCTCCCTTGCTAGTTCTAATGTCCAGCCAGGTTGAGATCCTCTGCCCATCTAGATCTAGATTCTAGAATGTTTCTTCTTACTAACACTAGCATTTCAACAGGGGGCTGCCTACAATTCTATAGGAAACTGTCAAAACAGAACAGTAATGAAAAAACCTTTGAGAGGCTGAATGCCAAACTGTAACACAAAATCCACTTATTTATCACAAAGTACCAACACTGATTAAACTGAGTACTAGCTTTAGCTTAGACAAAAATTCATACATTAATATCTTAAAATTGGTATATTTTAGGTATACATAAGGATAACAGTTATCATAAAGAATTTGTACCTATATATATCACATTTTTCTCCATTTCCATCCCCTCTTCCTCTCTTTATCTACAAAAGCTTTGCTGCCATTTTTTCCTTCTGATTTTTCTTTTTGTTGTACCTCCTTTCCTTCCCTCCTCCCCCCATTCCCCTCTCAACTATACTACTACCTTCCCATTTCCCAATATATATTATATATTTTGATCCTCACTTACATCAGAGAAACAATGTGGTATTTATAAACATGTATGTCCAGTTAATTTCTTTTTATTTTTATTTTTATTTTTTTATTTTTCAACAAATAATACACTGCATATATTC
>NW_004524711.1:6896978-6940223 GCF_000260255.1 Octodon degus | reverse complement strand
TTTGTTGTAGATCTTTGCTGTAGTTATAACCTTCACACGTACTGAAGTTCAGGTGGAGCTCTACAGAGTTTGGACTTATCCAGCTGCGTCTGGCTCAGGTCTGGCTGCTGTGCTCAGCTCCTTCCCACTGCGGACCTGGGCTAGGACTGGGTCTGGGGGTATCCCGGAAGTCAGCAGAAATTCCTACTCGGCGGGAGGGGTGTGGGGCGGCCCGAGGGGTGGGAGAGGGTCCGGCCCATGTTGTGCCTGGGCTGGGACTGGTCCCGCCGGCACAGGGTAGCAGGAAGCTCTCCATACACTCACCGGACCTGGGTTAGGACTGGGTCTGGGGGTTCCCGCAAGTCGGCAGAAATTACTACTTGGCGGGAGGGGTGGGGGGCGGCCCGAGGGGGCGGGAGAGGGTCCGGCCCACACTGCGCCTGGGCTGGGACTGGTCCCGCCGGCGCAGGGTAACAGGAAGCTCTCCACACATTCACCGGACCTGGGCTAGGACTGGGTCTGAGGGTTCCCGGAAGTCCTGTCCAGTTAATTTCACTAAGGACAATGGTTTCAAGGTGCATCCATTTACCTAAAAATGTCTCAAGCTTATTCTCCATATTAGAGTAGTTTTCCATTACTTAACAAAACCATATCTTCTTAAACCATTCATCTGTTAATGAGCATTTGAGCTTTTTCAAAGATTTAGCTATTATAAACTATGCTGTAAAGGTGGTGGTGGTGTGTGTGTGTGTGCACGCGCTTGCGCGCATGTATATATCACTATTGCATGATGCTTTTAATCCATCTGGAAGATACCAAGAAGGAGAATAGCTGAACCAAGTGGAACTTCTAGTTTTAATTCTTTGCAGAATGTCCTCATTGATTTCCACAGTAGTCACACCAATCTGCATTCCTACCAGCAGTGGAGAAATGCTCCTTTATCCTCACAGCCATGTCAGCATTTTTTAATCTTATTAATTCCTGTTGCAGTAAGATTGAATTCCCCCCCAAAAAAAAAGATTGAATCCCAATACTGTTTTAATTTATGATGTTGAACATTTTTTCATATATTTATTTGCCACTTCATCTGAGAAGTGTCTATTCATTTCAGATGCCAAGTATTGGATTGGGTCTTTAAATTTGGGGTGTGATTTTTTTTTGAGTTCTTTATATATTTTAGCTATTAGTCTTGTCTGAGGAGTAGCTGGTAAAACTATTTTCTCATCTGTGGATTGTCTCTTCACTCCATTTGTGGTTTCTCTTGCTGTCCAAAAGCATTTAAGAAGATGAGATCTTATTTGATTCTTTGTGATATTTCCTGTACAATTGAGTTGTTTTTTTTATACAATCTCTTCCACCACCTTTGTCTTCAAGAGTTCTGTCTATTCTGTCTTCCAGCACAATTAGTGTTTCTGTTTTAGTATTTAGATCTTTGATCTGGTTTCAGTTTAGTTTAGTGAGTGGCGAAAGATATGGATTTAATTTTAATCTTTGTCATGTGGAAAGCCAGTTCTTCCAGGACCAATGAGCTCAAATGCTCCTTAAAGAGGCTATCATTCTTGAAGTGAAAGTATTTGGCCCCTTTGTCAAAGAAAGTGGCTGAGTGTGTTTGCAGTCATTTCTGTATGTTCTAATCTGTTCCATCAATTTTTATTGCCAGTAGCTTACTGTTTTTAACACAGTAGCTTTGTGGTATACAATGTCAGGAATTGCAAGTCAGGAATTGTGATGCCCTGCTTTGCACGTGTTGCCCATAATTGCTTTTGCTATTCTAGGGCTCTTCTGGTTCTAAATGAATTTTAGGATTGTTTTCTCTAATTCTGTGAGGTACACTGTTAACATTTTTATTGGGCTTATATTAAATCTGCATAATATTGTTATTATCTTAGTTTTTCCTACCCAAGAACAAAGGATATCTTTAAATTTTTGACTTCCTCTGTGATGTCCTTTTTCAGAGTCCTATAGTTTTCAATGTATGGGTTTTTTGTTTCCTTGGTTAGATTGATTCCTAAATATTTATTTTTTGATGCTATTGTGAAAGGTGCATTTTCCCTAACTTCTCTGTCAGTGAGTTTGTTATTTGTATACAGGAATGCTTTTGGTTCTTGACTTTGTGATCAGCTACATTACTGAATTTGATTATTCAATATAGAAGTCTTTTGGGGGAGTTTTTTTTTTGGGCCTTCCATGGGAAGTATCATGTCATTCACAAATAATGATAATTTAACTTCTTAGTTTCCTATCTTTATTACTTTTATTTATTTTTCTTGTCTAATTGTTCTGACTAATGTTTCCAGAGCTATATTGAATTAAGAATGGTGATAGTGGACATCCTTGCCTTTTTCCTGATTTTGTAGTGGAAGCTTTCAGTTCTTGTCCATTTAGTATAATGTTGGCTATTAGCTTGTCATAGATGGCTTTTATGATATTGAGATGATAATCTATTCTAATTTTCTATAGATTTTTAAAATTTTTTATGTATTTCATAGAGGGTCTCACTACCTAGATCAGACATGTAGTGATCCTCCTGTTTTCAACCTCCTGCGTACTGGGATTATAGGTATGTGCCACCATGCCCAGTATTATATAGTTTGTTTTTTTTTAAATTATGAATGAGTGTTGGACTTTGCTAAATGCTTTTTCTGAATTTATTGAGATGAGCATGTGGTTTTTGTCTTGGCTCTGTTAACATGCTGTGTTAAATTTATTGGTTTGTGTATGTTGAATCCTCCCTGCGTCACTGGGATGAATCTTGTTGGTCATGGTGTATAACCTTCTTGATGATTTTCTTCATTAATGTTTACCAGTATCTTATTGAGGATTTTTGTGTCTACATTCATCAGCGAGTTTGGCCTGTATTCTCTGTTTTAGTTAGCTCCTTCTCTGATTTTGGTAACTGGTTAATGCTTGCTTTCAGGAATAAATTTAGGCATATTACTTCCTATTTTAGTTAGGGCTTACAAGGGAAAAGATTTAATACAGGACACATAAATTATAGAATTACAGAATTATAGTATTCACCCAAATAGTTACATGCAGAAATGTTCAGGAAATCTGTCTACACATTATAGACCCAAAGAACCTAGGTGAGGGTCTGAATCCCACCGCAATGTCCTGTACAAGTCCAGCTGAAGACCTAGAACGATGATAATGTCTTCTACATGTCTGACTCTAGAGGCCTCCACAAGGCCTGGAGCCATGCCAATGTCTCATGCAAGTCTGTGTTAACGATCTGCACACTGCAACAGCCCCAAGGTCAGTAGTGGAAGCTGGAGTGTCTAATGCCAGTGGGATGAAGGCTCTGTGCCAGCAGGTTTAGATGTCGGCATTGGATTCAGGAAGTAATAGTCAAAGTAAGGACCAGAGTGCCCCCCAAAAGAACTAGAGCCATCCTCAGTGACCATGAGAACCTGAGCTTCTCTCATGATAAGTACAGCTGAATTCATATCAGGGAAAGCCATCATGACAAGTGTCATCAGGAGAATCAACAGTCTATCATGCTCCCCTCTAGTTGTCATTTTATGGTATTGTGGACAAGTGTCAGGTGGGCCTTCCACTCCAGAATGACAGTGATTCAGTTCAGCTGGGTGTTACAAGTCAACCATTAGATAATCTATGCTTCCTTTTAAGTTTCACTAAAGAGTTTGAGAAATACTAACATTAGATCTTCTCTAATTTTTTTGTACAATTCAGTAGTGAATTCTACAAAATTCCATCAAGGGCAGGGCTCTTATCTGTTGGTAGGGTTTTAATTATGTCTTAACTTTCAGTTACTGACATTGGTTTGTTCAGTATTTTTATATCTTTTTCATTTAGTTTTGGTAGTTCACATGTATCTAGGAATCTATCCATTTCTTTTGCATTTCCCATCTTATTAGAATATAGGTTCTCAAAGTAGGTATCGATGGTCTTGTGGATTTCTGCAGGATCCATTGCGATTTCATCCTTTTCATTCCTAATTGTATGTATTTGAGGCTCTTCTTTCCTTTTTTCAATAAAGCTGGCTAAAGATTTGTCAATTTTAATCTTACAAAGAACCAACCTCTTTGATTAATATTTATTCTTTGTATTGTTTTCATAGTCTCCATTGAATTTATTTTTGCTCTGCTCTGTATAATTTCCTCCCTCATATGAACTTTGGGCTTGACTTACTCTTTTTTCTATAAGCTTGAGGTTAAACATTAGGTTTATTTGAGTTCCCTCTCTTTTTCTGATATGGAAATTTGTCGCTCTGAATTTCCCTGTTAGGACTTCCTTCATTACATCCCATAAATTCTGACACATTGTATTGACATTGCTATTTAATTGTAGAAACTCTGATTTCATTTTTAATTTTCCTCTGTGACTCACTCATTCGGGAGGGTATTAATTTCCATGTGTTTATGAAGTTTTTGTAGTCTTTTTGCCATTGATTTTCAGTTTCACTGCACTATGGTCTGATAATAAGCATGGAATAATTTCAGTTCCTTTGTATTTATGTAAGCATGTTCTGTTAAGTAGTATGTGGTCTCTTTTTTGAGAACATCTTATGTGAAGTTGAGAAGAATGTGTATTCTGATAATGTGGGGTGGACTACTCTGTAGACATCTACGAAGTCCATTTGTTCAAAAGTTTTTTCAGTTACGAGGCTACTTTATTGACTTTTTGTCTGGTTGATCTGTTTATTTGTGACAGTGTGATATTTAGATTCCCCCATTACAATTGCCTTGGGTGGGCCTGTCAGTGTTTATTTGATTTTTCATGTTTGTTTATATTTGCTTCACAGAGTTGAGTGCACTAGTTCTTGTTGCATATATATTTATGAGTGTTATGTCTTCCTCTTGGATTGTTCTCTTTATAAGGATGTAGTGACCTTCTTTATCTCTCTTCATCAGTCCTGACTTGACATTCTCCTTTTTTTGCAAATAGAATAACTATCCCTGCTTTCCTACTTTTCCCCCTGTGTTCCTGTCTCTTTAAGTATTGTTTTCCATCCTTTGACTTTCAGCCCATGGATTTCTTTTTGAGTTTAATATGTTTCTTGTATGTAGCATATCATTGAATCTTCCTTCTTTTGATTGATGATTCGAGACCATTTTCACTGATGGTTTCAACTGAGATTATTGATTTATCCTTGTCATGATATTTTTCTGTTGTTGGCTACCTTTTCCCCTCCTCTGTGTCATTATTTGCCTTACTTGGTGGATTAACTGTGTTGGGGTTCACAGAGTTGTAAATCCTCATTATTTCTTTTTAGAATGTCTTTCAGAGCCTTTGAAGAGCTGGTTTGTTATTCATGAATATCCTCAGATGTTCCTTGACATGGAAGCATCTTATTTCTCCATCAACTTTGAGAGATAGTTTTGCAGGGTACATCCATCTTTGCTGGAGGTGTATTCTTTTAGGGCTTGAAATACTTCATCCCAAGCTCTCTGTTACTTAATGGTTTGTGTTGAGATATCTGGTGTGAATCTAATAGGCTTTCTTTTATAAGTGATTTGTTTATTTCCTTTAAGAGCTTTTAATATTCTGTTCTTGTGTTGAATTTCTGGAATTTTGTCTGTCATACGCCTTGGTATAGATTTATTTTTTGGTCATGGCTAATTGGAATTGTATACGTGTCTAAGTTACATTTCTTGTTGCTGAGATAAAATACCTGGAACCCCAAATTAAAGAAGGAAATGTTTATTTGGCTTACAAGTTTATGGAGAATTCAATTCATAATCACTGTGCTCCAGGGCATAGTGCCTTGGTAGAGGGTTATCACAAAGAAATCAGTTCATGGTGCCCACAAGATAGCAAAGAAACAAGGGGGAGAGGCAAGAGTCTTTCTATCTCCTACAGTGTGCAGGCTATTGTCTTAAAGTAGGTAAGGCAAGATCGCCCTTAATCCTAACTAGAACTATGCCAAACAAATCAGTGGACTGGTTTACGGATCATACACTGTTAACAACAGCATCACATTCCAGATTTAGTGGCCTTTGAAAAGCCTGCCAACCCCCAATGACTGCATGGAGTTTTGGGGGGGAACATCTAAACACAAATTATAACAATATGTCTCACTTATCTGTATGTGGAATTCTTTATCCATGCTTGGGAAATTTTCTACCACTAATTCTGTGAACAATTTTTTTATGTTGCTTGCCCTATCTCCTGCTTTTTCATTGACTCATATCAATCTTGAGCTATTCTTTGCGTCATCCAGATTGCTGTTGGGTTGGTTTTTCATGGTCCCTTGATAGTTTGAGGAAACATTTCTTTTCATGATAGCTACCTGGAATCCTGTCTTCTTTTTTATTTTTATTTTAAAAAGAATAAAAAAAATAGATAAGACATTAAAACAATATGCAGTTTACAAAACCCCCCCAAACTGATAGGTATTCAATAATGGCTGTTCTATTGCACATTGTTGTCTTCAGTGTAGTTGCTCAGATTACCAGATACAAGCAGTAAAATTGGTTAAAATAAAAACTTTAAGCATGAGCTGATCTCTTAAAAAACTGAGAGAAATTAGTAGTATAATAATCTTAGCTACCCTGTGTATATACATACATGATTTTTTTCCTCTTCTTTTTTGTCTTTCTTTTTTCTTTTCCCTCATCCAAATTGCTTATTCCTTTTGAAGAGTTTCTTTCCCTTTTACTATCTCTATTGTACTTGTCAGATTTCATTTGATGTTTCAGTTTCTTATACTAGTAAGACAATATAATGTTTACACATGTGGGTCTGACTTATTTTGCTTATGAGTATAGCCTCTAGTTGCATCCATCTACCTATAAAAGCCTCCAGTTTATTTTTCTTTGTAGCTGAGTAATACTTCATTGTATAAAAATACCACATCTTTTTAAATCATTCCTCAATTGATAGACATTTGGGTTGTATCCAAGATTTAGCTATGACAATGGCACTGCTATAAACACAAGGGCACATATATCACTGTGATATGATGTTTTTAATTCTTCTGGAAAAATATCCAGAAGGACAATAGCTGGGTTGAATGGGACTTCTAATCTTGAATCTCCACACTGATTTCTACAATGCTTGCACCAGTCTACACTCCCAGCAATAGTGGAGAAGGGTTTCTTATTCCCCACAACTTCCCTAGCGTTTGTTATTGGTTAATTTCTTTATGATAGTCATTCTTCGTAAGGTGAGATGGAGTTTCAGTGTTGTTTTAATTTTCCTTTCTTTGATGATTAAAGCTATTGAACACTTCCCCATATATGTATGTGCTATTTTAATTTTTTTCCACTGAGAAGTGTGTATTCATTTCAGATGCCCATTTTGTCTCAGATGCTCATTTCTGGTGGGATATTGAAAGCTTTCAATATTTTGTCTTTTTTAAAAAATGTATTTGGTAGTTTCTCACTCCATAGCTTGGACTCATAGTGATCCTCCCATTTTCAGCCTCCCCAGCACTGGGATTATAGGTGTGTGCCACCATGCCTAGTCTCATTGGCCTACTCAGTGTGTCCAGTTGGGGGGGCCATGGTGCTGAGGATTGAACGCTGGACCCTTCACATCCTGAAGTAAGCACTTACTCTGCTAAGTTATCTTACCAGCCCTTGATATTTTGTCTTTATATTGGCTGATTCTGCTAGGAATATTTTCAATGGAATTTTTAATCTTTTGGATATCTGTTTGAATCAGTTTCATGGATTACATTTTTTTCTTTTTTTATACATTTAGTACAGGGTCTCATTGCACAGATTGGATTTTTTCTAGAGCTTTATTCACCTACTTTGCCATATCCCCTCCTACTTCAGAGTCCAGGTGGGTGGCTTTTGAACTCTTTCATCTCTCTGCCCCCTGTGTTTGCCTCTGGAAGGTGGAAGTCTGCGGTTGCATCTTGCTTTTGTCTTCTCATTTATATTTTTTAGTTTAATTTCTTACTTGATATGTGCAAATTACATTGGGTGGATAGCTTTATTGCTAGTATTGTGAGCCCTTTGGAAATGATTACTCAGATGTCTTCAAGGTGTAGCTGGCTTTGGGGTTTTGAGTCTGTCGCAAGATTCTATGTCTTCAATTTACTTGGGATGAGACGTCGTTGAGTATTTGGCCTAGCTCCTGGTTCTTTGGCACTGGCCTATAGTATTTTTTATGGCCACTGGGCAGTCTCAGTCTTGGTATACCAGGAAGAAAAAACTGATTAGATCTTGGTCACCTTGAATAAATAGTACAATTAGTAACAATAGCATCAAACACAACCTAGAAAATGACAAATTATTATAACTGTTAATTTGCCACATTTAACTTATAAAATAGATTTGTGGTTATGTAGCAAAATCTAAAACAAAGTAGAAAATTGTGAATACTTAAATATGTCCTCAATATGGTAATTTTTACCCTCAGTGGAAAAAATTTTGAAGGGCTTGGGGAAAAATAGAGAATTAGAAGAAACAGAGATTAGAAACAAGGCTGGAGGTTAAGGTAAGATTATGCAAACTTTGGGAAACTGGTGACGAAGACAGGAGGGAAAGAAAAAAGGAAGAAACAGAATCGTGAAAAGAACAAAACAACAACAAAATCTTTAAACAATGTTCACACTTATATAAAAACAAGAACCAATAATCAAGGAAAAAAAGGGAAAGAAAACGTAAAAATAATGGCCACTTTAGGGCATGACTCTGTTGTCACTGGTAGACAAAGTGGGCAGACAGAGCCCAGATTCACACTGATTAATCCAAGCAGTAGGTTTGCAGCAAGGTAGTGGATAATCCTGGTGGGACTATACTTTTAGTTCCACTAAAGTTTTGCCTGGTCTGAGTGGTTAGCATGTGACACTGTGTAATTTCTGGAGCTCAGCTCTGCCTCATCTTGACACTGGTAGCTGCTGGATGGAGCTAACTTGCTGCTGCTTGAGCTCTGAGCTCAGTAGTTCCTTCTCTAAGATGACAACCTGCTAATTGTCCTCTCCTGGGGGTCACCTGAACCAGAATAACTCACTAGTCACTGTAGTCACCTGGAGCCACTGGTCCATTCCATTGATGTGTTTCTTTGTAAAGGTCTCTCTGGTCACCAGTTGTCACCATGCACCTGTAAGTTTAAGTTGCCTCTCCTGAGCCACCAGCCAGGCTTTAGGGAGAACACTGATTGCCACTTCCTTCTTTTTCATTGAGGCCTCTCTTTATTTTCCCCATAAACTTCACATCCATGTGGAGTCCTGAGACAACATCTCCTCTTTCTCTTCCTCTCATTGCTGTATCCCAGCATTTGAATATCAAATCTCAGAGAGGTTGTTTCTCTGCTATTTGCCACTTTTCCATCCTCTCCTGGTATCAGGATGTGAAGTTGGATGCCCTGTTCCTTTTCAAGGTTTGGGAGATCTGTCCTCTTTCTCTGAGTTGCACCAACTTATACCTTACATGGTCTTCATACATTCATCACAGTTCATGACTTTGGTATCACACAAAGGATGAAAGGTAACTCAAATACTACTCAGTCATTGTTAAATTCATACTCCAAGCAGGTCCAGAGGAAATGTCAATCACTGAGCACCCTCAGAATGAGAAAGTCTCAAATGGCTGTGACTCATCCTCATGACAGACACTGACAAAAGGATGTACAAAAGGTGGTACAGGGCTACAGGATAAATCCTGAGAGTACTTGGCTGACCTTATCAGATACAAAAGTTACATTTCTGGGTATATAGATCTTGCTATATCTTGGTCTTAACCATCCAGCAGAAAAGTATAAAAAATGAGGTATATAAAGTAAATCCATATTAATACGATGAGCTGTAAAAGGCTCAAGTCAATAACTTCTGAGGGTAACCACCTAATATTATAGACTGCTAGACAGTGTTAGATTGTTTAGTTGAGTTCAAACACCTATAGTATTTAGATGTCAATAGAATATTCACCTCTGACAGGACAAAAAAAAAGGATACAAAGGAAAGATCATTTTGTATTTATATATACAAAATAGTTAGGATAAATTTACAGCTACTTTCGCTTAATTCAATGAGAAGAAAGAGGTATACGAACAGTGTTTGGACAGAATATCCTGTCTGCCTCTTGTACTATGGATAACCACTAAACAGATAACAATGTACAGTGTATTGACTATCAAAACTGTCCTATTAATCAGCTGTGAAACTGTCTCATTCATATTTATTTCTCAATAAAATATAAATATATTAAAAAAAGAATGAGAAAATCTCAAAGGATAACCTATCAACATTTTTTGTTTTAAAAGAAAAATAATACCATGCATTCCATAGTTTTGCCACTATTGGAATATACCCAACTACTACCTCTGCTTCTGGCTTATGTTCCTTGTAGCTGAATTTCTGGCAGGCACAACTCCAGGGAAGCAGTGCAGCAGGAAGAATTCTAAGATTGCCCCTATCATCTCATATAGTTCTCACCCTTTGAGTATAAGTGCAAGTGGGACCCATGGGTTGCTTCTAGCCAATAGAAAGTACCAGGCATATTAAGGTCCAAAGCAGCTTATTTTGAGTTAATGAAAAGGTAGATTATTTCAGGTAGGCAATACTTAGCCATGTGAAAGACCTTAGTAGAGAGACTGGTCTTAGTTAACAGGAGAGATGCTCTTGCTAGTCTGTGATATTCTCTAGTCAAGGTTCCACATGAAAGAACAGCCTAGTAAAAGCTTTTCTTGCAGCCTGCTGAGACCCTAAGCAGTGGACCTAGCTAAGATAAAGCCAGGCTTGCGATATTAGAAACTGCGAGGTACTGTGTGCTACTTTACATGACTTGGCTTGAACTACTTTTTAATATAGCAGTAGAAAACCACTACAGGTAGTTTGGTGTAGTGGCAAAACCAACTTTAGGGGCCAGGGATATAAATCAGTGGCAAAAGTGCCTGTCTTGCAAGCTCAAGGTCCTGAGTTCAATCTCTAGTACCGCAAAAACCAAAAACAAACAAACAAACAAACAAAACAAAACGAAACCAAAAAACCCTTGAAAAACAAAAAAATAAGCAAACAAAATCTTTAGAGTTAGATACATGTAGGCCCAGCTCCTAGCTCTGCTGTGGCACCAATGATGAGTTATTTATGACTGCTGAGCTTCTGTTTTCTTATACATAGAAGAGAAAAATAAATTCTTGCCTTCTTGAGTGGAAAGTGGACTTGAAGAAAACAGATCTATACAGAAAAGCTTGCCATCAATGTGCTCAGTGTTTAAAACTCTCAGGAACTGGGAGCCACACTCCTGTAGTTGGTCCAAGTTACTGAAGAGCAAGATGAGTCAGACCAATGGAGTTTCTGAAAGTGCTCTTAATCTGAACGTTCTAACGATGTCAACCTTCTTTCCAATGGGAAAGGACAGTTCCTTTGTATCCTTAGAATTGGGATGATCTCATGTGAAGAAAGCTGGAGCCGGGGATTGAACTCAGGTCCTTGCACTTACCAGGGAAGCGCTTATTCTACTGAGCCATCTCCCCGGCCCTCAGGAGGAGTTGTGACTTGTAGTTTTCAGTGGAGACTTCTCTTCATGTTTGTTTTCTAATAAGAGTTCATTATACTTTTCATGTTCCCAACTGCGAGAGATTTGGAGTCTTAGTCATTAGAATAATAATTTCAAAGCATTGTGTAGCATGCAAGCCACCTTTTATCAATCTCATTTCACTTAGTCCCCACCACAGTGCTCTAAAATAGATGTTATTTCCAGGACTTTGTAAGTTGGGAATGAAATCTCAGAGAGGGACAGAAAGGAGGACTGATTTCAGGTCTGTGTTGCCAATGTGGTACCAGACTTCCTAATGTCATGAACTATTTCTTTCCCCCCCTCAGATAACCAGCCCACTTGGCTGTGCATGTCTGAGGGCCTCTGAGGAGCTTTGCACTGTTCCTTTGTCCTTGAATCAAAGACCTAGTTAAAGCAGTTACTAGCCCACCAAATCCAGCACCTGGCCACAGTGCTGCCCAGACCTCATCTCACTGTAGATTGTGGGCAGAGGTGAACCGATAAAGCATAAAGCTTTATCATTCCTTATTAATAAGTCTTTCTCCTGGCTTTTCTTACTTACTGTATATGTATGCTTGTTTCCCTTAAGAGGAAGGCAGGTTTTCTAAACAAAACCAAACCACCATCACCAAGAAAATATGGGAAAAAACCTTCACTATACAAGCACACAAAAGTAGAATAAGAAAACTTATTCTACAAATTTACTATTGACAAATTGTCTACTTATTCTACAAATTTACTATTGACAAATTTAACAACTCAAATAGCATATAAGAATGTGAGTCTGAGAGCACTAGAAATTCTATAAAGCACTATGAAATGCGTAAATACATTTACTGTAATAAAATGCAATGCCTTTGTTTGGTGCCCTGCCTTTGTAAAGATATTTTACACATCATCCGGATATAGTATGCCCATTATTATCTACTTTATTTCTATTTCTTTCCCTCATTTGCTAGAACTTTTGAGGATTTCACTCCCCTGCTGTTTTAATGACAGGCTTGACAATCCCTTTGCTTTGCTGCTTATGACGAGTGTAAAGAGCACGCTTTCTGCATCTGCTTTCCACGCAAACGGCCAAGGTGATTTCACAACGAGGATGCTCACAGTCTCTGCAAGTCCCGGGGGCTCAGGGAGGCTCTGCTAGGTTGGATGTTTGACTGCTTCTGTCAACTTCTGCTGAACTTTCTTGGAAGAGCTGAGTGGGCCTTTTTCAAGCCTCCATCCCAACACATGGTTTCAAAGAATTGACTCTGTTGAAATCTCGCCCTCCGCCCGTGCACCCATCGGCCCCCTCCTCCTGGTGCTCACTGCACGAGGGCTTGCGATGACAGCTGGAAATTGGCCCCTTGCTTCTCTGCTCTCCTCTGCAGCGTGACTGCAGACTCCTCAACTTTCCTTCAACAATTTTGCCTCTCATACCTTTCTTTTTCTTGCAAAATCTAACCACTTTTTAAAAATTATCCCCAGTAGAAGAACCCAGGCAGCGGCGCTCGAGACGTCTCAAATGAGCGAAATACAAATCAAAGAAAGCTCTATAGGTTCGAATGCTACAAGAGGGCGAACAGAGAGGCCGGCACAATTTATGTGTTTTGGCTGGTTATGAAGAACACTTAGCTTTGGGTAAAATGTTGTAATTACCTTAATGTTTAAAAATACAGACTGTACAAGTGGAAGACCCAATACTATTATGGACTACAGGACTCTTTTGGAATATTTTGCTGAGTTCACACACCTATGATATTCAAATGATGGAGCTAAACAAAAAAGGGGATACAGATGAATGTCCATTTTGTATCTGTGTATTTAAAATGGTTAGAATAGATATATAGCTACATTCTCTTAATGAATAGAAGGATTTGTTCTAATGGTGTTTGCAAATAGGATATCATGTCTGCATCTTGTACAGCCAATAACCACTAGGAAGAGAGTAAAAACAAACAAAAAAAATACAGACTGTAAGGGCCAGCCAGAGAGCTCAGTGGACTAAAGAGCCCACTTAGGAAGGAGCAGGGACGGGGGCTCGATCCCGATTCAGCTCGCAGTGCTGTCTCCACCCCCAGGGCGCTGAGACTGGCCGCTGAGACTGGGCATGGTAGTGCACACCTGTAATCCCAGCACTGGAGGCTGAAAACAGGAGGATCACTACAAGGCTGATGTGTGTAGTGAGACCCTGTACTATATACAAAACAAACAACAACAACAACAACAACAACAACAACAACAAGACAAAAAACAAACAAGCAAACAAAAAACCAGAATCTAAACTTTAATTCTTTTAATGGAATTATTATTGGACTATACATTATAAAATTTAGTACTGTTATGTGAAAAATGTTTTTTGAGATCTGAAATGATTCAAAATAAAAATTATGATACTTCAAATAGAGAATAAGTGAATTAATCCATAGTTGGTCTTATTACGAAGCATAAGTACCTTATTGGTGAGAAGTAAGAAAGAGAACAGAGTAGGAAGGAAAGCATGATTCGGGCTCCGTGGCTGTACCGCGTGAGGTGGGTCTTTGGAACATCTCTTATCACCTGTTTACACATCTGTAGAGGACATTGAGCACTACGAACCCTTTGAATTCATAACTCTAAGATCTGGGATATTTTGGAGAAGTTGAACAAAGCTTAGTAGTGGATTCCATAGCATCAAGTCCTCCCTCTTTCCCTCTTGCTTGAAGGGCAGCCATACTTCATACAGCAGCAGGTCTGGCCCAAGGAAATGGGCTAGTTTTGTACTTAGTGTTCCTTTACCTTTCACCTGTGCCTGGTGGTTTTCATGCCTGACTCCGGGACTTGTTCTCTAGCCTTTGAACGGGCCCCTCACATCAGCCCCAGGTTGGCTGTGGGTCACCGGAGCAGCTGCTGTCAAGGCGGCCTGCTCATGCCCTAAGCTGACACATGACAACTTCTATTAGGCTGAGGTCCTCCGTGGGAAGCCAGTGGGCCCTACCAGCCATCTCCCTTCTGTTTCCCCATCTGCTGGCTCCAAGGGAGGTGGTGGCAGAGCTTAGGTTAAAGAACACTTTCAAAGTGAGACCATGGCAGAGACCTGCAGTGGTAGCACTCTCCTTTGTCAGATGCTGGTTGGCACCAGTGGAACCTGTCCCTTAGGAGGCTGCAGGGTGACTCAGGCTGGCCTGACCCATGCCAAGGATATCCAGTCTGCCTCCCCCATCCCTGCCTGGGGAGGCTCCATGTGGAAATCACATTTGAGGTGTGGGTTAAACATGACCAGGTGTTTTACAGAGGCAGTGCCAGAAGATTCTTGGCATGTCCTCTGCACTTGTTTGAATGTTGTGACTTTTTATGTTTACTCTGATTCGTGTGTGTGTGTGTGTGTGTGTGTGTGTGTGTGTGTGTATGTGCCTGTGTGTATGTGTGTGTGTGTGTGTGTTTGCGTGTCTGTTCCTCCATCTCTAGGGCATTGTTCGACATTAAACAGGAGCTGGGACAGAGTGAGTAAGGGTGGGGCTCAGAGGCCAAGAGGGACCAGGCCATGTGTTCTGCTGGTTAGTGCAGTGGGCTGGCAAGGGGGACTCTGCTGGGCTGGGACCTCTTCTCTCAGCCAGAGGTCTCATAGATTCCCAGATGCTACAGCTTGAAGGGAGGGGCCTGAGGGGTGATGATTCAACTCTTTCATTTTCTGAAGATGAAAATGAGATCCAGAGAAGGACTGTGGCTTGTGACAGGTGTAGCTAGTCAGTGGTAAGAGCTGAACCACCAAGAGCTAGGCTGTGTGCATGCAATCCTCATGCCATGTATAAAGCAATGGCATGGTCCAGTGTTGGTGTCCAAGAAGGGGCTGCTTACTCAATGAATTCCACAGTGCTGCCTTCTCCACCATGAATGACCCTGAGACCTCATATGTTTAGGGTAACTATGGGGTAACCACTTCTCCTAGCATGCCCAGATTGCTAACTCTGGCAGAAAGGTGCCAGTTTATACAACAAACAATATGACCCCATTACCTAAATTTTTCTCACCTTTATAGAATACCTCTTCTTGAAATATAAAAATTCCTGGGTTAATAAATTATACCTAGGACTGGCAGCTCTAACCTGCCTTTTTTTTTTTTTTTTTGGTGTAGGGTCTCCCTAGGCAGCTTGGACTCATAGTGATCCTCTTGTTTTCAGCATCCCCAATGCTAGGATTATGGGCATGAACCACCATGCCCAGACTTGGTCTCTGGTTCAGTGCACCCGGGGTGGGGCTGGCATGACATGTATTGCCAGGGATTAAACCCCAGTCTTTGAGTTTGCCTAAGCAGGCACTTAGTCTGAACTATCTCACTGGCCCCAGTTCTGATGAGTCCCTTCATGCAGGTAGCTGGGCTTAGTGAATATGTACACAGAATAGGTCAACCAGGTCTGGATTCAGCCTGACAGAGTTTCAACAGCTGTTCTCAGCCAAGGGTGGTGGTGCATACCTATGGTGCCAGCACTTGGGAGGCTGAGGCAGGAGAGTCACTGTAAGATTGAGGCCCACCTGAGCTACATAGTGAGTTCAAGGCCAGTCTTAATTATATAGCAAGAACCTGCCTCAAACAAAACAAAGCAAAACAAAATGCCATTGTCTAGAATTAATTTTCCTTATCTGTAAAATAAAGAAACTGTACTGGGTGATTTCTAAGCCCTGTGAGAGCTCAAAAATCTGTATTCACAAGTCAATATCAGTGGACATACTGCTCTTTGGTGTATTCGCCTTTTCTTCAAGAGATAGGAATTTTATAGCCAAGGCTGCAGGTAATGTCTCCTGTCCCTTCCTCTGGTTTCCACTTGATGGTCTCTAAGCACTGGGAACACACAGAAAGTGTGGATCCTCATATCCAGTACTGGGGACACCTGACTCTTTGTATTTCTTGCTGCCTTATGTGGGAAGCAAAACATGGGGTCCCTGTAGATAGGGCACAAATAGTGGAAAAGGATCACTCACTTCCCAGCACAAGACTGTATCCTAGTGGTGCTACCACAGAATCAGGGATAACAAAGCGGTCCCCATCTTTTAGGCCCTCATTCGGATTTGGGAGAATGTCGCCTTGGTGAGAGCCTGTTGGCAAGGATGTCTCACATACAAGGTGCGGCTTTGCCTTCCCCAAAGTGAAAAGCAAACTCCTGTTGAATTTATTGAGCACTGTGGACTATCAGCAGCCCTTACAGAGTGGTAGTTGAGAAAGTCAGACTCTCTGGGTCCAAGTCTAAGTTCAACCACTCTAGTTTTGTGACATTCTGTACATTGCTTTCTTAATCTCCCTTATTATCATCTTTTTCTTGCAAAGAGCTATCCTCACAGGGTTATTCTGAAGATGAAAGGAAAGAATTCTTAGTACAGTCAGAGTACAGTGCCCACAAGGGTAGATGCTTTATAATCATAACGAACACACTAGGCTGTTGCTACTCCTTGTCCCTTGATACACTAAAAGAGGGCCCATGGCTTTGACAGATGAAGCAGAAGTCTGCTCTGCACACTTGAGTAGGCAGTTTGAGCATTGTGTAGCAAGAGGACAAAGAATTTTGTGGTCACTCTGGGCTGGCTGCTCTCATTAGTGAGTCATTAATTACTAGTGGGCACTGAGAAGTCCCAGGGAAAGGGAGCGTGTATCTGAGCCTCAAGAAATCTTGGCCCTGGTGCTGCTGAGTTGGTCTCAGGTTCTTTTCCAAATGCCAGGGAGGAGAGATGTGAGAATGTAGTAAGGGGCCATCAAGTTCTAATTATTGTGATGTGTTTATGGCAGTGAGTAAAATTCGTAGGCCTTTTATGAGCTTTGCCTCCCATGCTCACAGCTGTTCCTCTTCAGCTAGGCAGTGCGAGGTCCAGAAAGAAGTTAGCATGACCTGAGGCTCCCTCTCCTCCTAGATTTAGGTGGTGCTTGAGGGGGTGGGAAGAGAACAAAATGGGAGTCTAGTGGAGGAGAGAGAGACTGGGGTTAGGGTTGACCCCCTTTCTGAATTAGGCACTGAGTTCAGCAACCTCTAGGATCCAAAGGTTCTCGACTCTCATCTTTTCTTGATGATATCCAGAGTCTGCCTGAAGTGTTTTCCCTAAAGCCCTCAGGAGGATAATTGATTGCTCACAGATTGAGGTAAAGGAAGTCCCCTCTGGTGAACTTTGCTGATTCAATCCTATAGAATGATGCCTGGGCTTTCTTTCACTGGTAAAGCAAGGTTTGCTCTACTCCAACTTAATCAAAAGTATTGTGAGGCCAGGTTTAAGAGAGGTTCTTAGTTTAATGTGAAACAGACCTAGGCTTGCTCTTAACTCTGGTACATACTAGTTGTGTGAGCAGTGAGCCCAATTCCCCTCCTCTAGGCCATGAGGATAATGAACTTCACAAAGGTCTGCTGGTAAAAGGCAATGAGATCATGTGTTAAGGGTGAGCAGTGTTAAATTTAATTTCCTATAGCCTGCTCCTCCTCTTGCCTTAATTCCATGTCATATTCTGTTTTTTTTTTTATCATCTTTCTTAATTTATGGTTCTTGTCTAAACAGACAAGTCAGTTAGAGAATGAGTCATGTGGAAAAGGGTGGCCAAATATCACCTCCGCATGTCTGGTTTAGGTCCCAGGTTAATGGGAAGTCATCTGTCCCCCTGCTGCCTCAGGGGCCAGGTGCTCCATGAACAAGTTGCATAAACATTATTAGAGAGATAAGCCTGAAAAAACTGTTCTCTGGTACCAGTGACCCTAGGCGCAGATAAAAAGGGACAAAGCTGCAGTGGCACGGGTGGAAGATTAGGCTCCAGGAGGCAGAGGGTGAAAGATTACAGGTATGATAGTGCTGTGTTCCCTAGGAAGGCTGTTTCAGCAGAAGTCTAAGGGTAGGGGCTGAGCAGATTTCTCTGCAAGGATTCAAGGATGGTTAAGTTTTCAGAGTCTTTTTTTTTTCCCAAGACTGATTTTCGTTATTCAGTCTCTAAGGGCATCATGCGTTGTGGCTCTTGTTAACTTGGAAATCACCTTAACATGTTCATTTTGTAGACAGGATAGAAGTCCTAGAGACATGAAAGGAGTTGGCTCGGAAAGTGGGCTGCTAGAATGCAGGTCTTCTGATTTCCAAGCCAGTAGGATGCTGAAGGCAGCCCCTAGATGGTTCCTGCTGACCCAAACCCATCTAATACCCATGTATGATGCCGTCACTTTGAGGGTCAGCTAAGCTTATCAGCTTGATTCTAGTGAAGCAGAGTACAGCGGAAGCCATGGGCTGTTATTTCCAAAATTAGGTTGCAAAAAGTCTAAGGTGCCTTGTCTCTCTGTTTACCTCAGGCATTTAATAAAGATGTTGTTAGCCACAAGACTTTGTCATTCATGAACTGAAAGTTCAGCATGGTAGGAAAAAGAGGTACAGGATTAGACCCCACTTTTGTATTGAAGATGGGTAGATGCAGGCCTTCAGACTGGGCATCTTCTTTGGGGCTGCATCTATGGACATGAATACCCACTTGCTCACAGACGACTTCAGTTAATTCCTTCTCACTACAAGTACATGACATTATGTCATCACATACACTGCCACACTCAACTTTTCTTCCACTCTGCTAAGGTACCATCACTAACAAAGCAGTCCAGTCTCGCCTTGGCTGGATGAGAGAGAAAGGCAGCGGTGAGGTTTACCAGCTGGGAGACCTGATGGTTACTCTTTTGGCTTTGTCCTCTCCCTGAATGACAAAGCACCAGCATCTGTGGGCTGCCCCAGAGGGCACTGGAAGCATCTGACCTTTTCATCCCTGTGAGTCTGTGGTCTTAAGGGAAGAATGACATAATGGCCCTCTGTTCTTAGTGGACTCTGCTGAGCTAAGCTGGCCTAGTGGGTGACTTGTAAAAGCCCCGGGGTGAGCAAGAGTTCTCTGAAGGTCATCTTGCCTTTTCTTCTGCCTCTGAGAAGGGCAGCTAATTGGGAATTCAGTAGGTCAGAGACGCAATGAGGAGGGGTGTCTGATCTTCCCTTCAGCTGGGATGTGCAGGATGCCTATAGTGTTCTCAGTTATCAGTCTCTGTTATTTCTCACTCTTTTTGTCAGTTCTTCCTGCTGCCCTTCTCATACCACAGTTCCCTGTTTTTGCCTCTTCTGCTGAGGTGTAGCTGATTCTCAGGAGTCAGACTTCATGTCCATTAAATAGTTGACTTTGGGCTCTGCCACATTGACACTTCCCTTTGGGCTTCTCTTCAAGGTGAAGTTTTTCCTTAATGACAGGGTTTGCTTCATTGAAGCCTGAACTAAGCATGGTAGGGGAAGGCAGCAAAGAAGTTTGGAATCAGCCACATATACATATAATTCCAGGATTCTGTTGGGCTAATGAGAGCTTAAAAGCAGCATGGGCAACTTAATGGCTCACCAAGTGTCTGTTTAAAAAAATAAAAAAAAAAAATTAAATAAAAGAAGATGAAGCAATTGAGCTCAGTACAAAGACCCTGGGATTCATGCCCAGTACTCAGAAGGGGCAGGGATCACAGGAGTCTTCTGTTGTAAGCAACCTTTGGCTTTTGGCATCTTTCTGAGCCACCTGAGTGTTAGCACAGGATGACTGTGTAAGCTCTGAGAACTTGAGCAATCTAGGGATGCTTGCGTTCGGCAGGGCAGATCCAAGGCCAATACCAAGACTTTTGTTTTTCTATCTCATGGTCTTTTCCAAATATTTGCTTCATAAGCCTGAATCACCATACAGGATATGACCACTTGCTTTTCTGGAGAGAAGAGGAGAAAATAAGCTCTCAAATCCTTCTCAAAAACTGAGAGTATGAAGCCCTTTAGGCTCATTAAACAGGCTGTTACAAGGTTCTTGAACTTCAAAAAGCTCTTACTGAATAACATTTTGATGAGTTAAGTGTTAATGAATCAGAAACATATGGATAAAATTTCCCTGAAAATACAAAAGGGTTTCAGAATCCAGGAGAGTCCCCCCACCCCCTTGGGCTCTGGGCCTGCATGTTAGGGACTCACCTCCCCTCTGCGGCTCATGGATGGGACTGCTCACCCTCTGGCCACCCAGTGTGCTGTGGCTTTCTCCTGGAATTCTTCCTCAACTCCTGTGGTTTAGTGGCCAACTGGCTGGGGTGGGCCCTGAGCAGAAAGGTCAACTACTGAGAGAGATGAATGAGAAAAGGAAGGGAGGCGCAGGAAGGAGGCCGCCGGAGGCCCAGAAGATGGGCCATGTGCTGGGAGTAGGCAGGGACTGCGACCACGGCTGCGTGCTGGCTTCAAGTTTGGAAAGCCATTTAACATGGTTTATTTCTTTGCAAGCAACATGAAATTCTCCCAATTCATGCCTACAATTTTGTGTTTCTCAGGCCACCAGGACTTTCTGGAGACTGCTCTATAAGGTTTTCGCAAAGGCTGGATTAGGAGATGCTAAAGTTACCAAGGTGAGGGTCCTCTGTCTGTAAATCATGCCTTGTGAGGCTGCCTGTCACGGGGGCCTCATCACAAGCTGAATCACTGAGGCCTCCTGACCTTGGACTTGGCAGGTTTCCAAACTGTGAGCTAGATAAACCTTGTTTCTTCTAAGGACCTAGATTTAGGAATTTCATTAAAACCATGAAAAGTTGACTCCTGCAGTGTGTAAGGGTGTGCCAGTTAAGGCTGATTGCGTCAATTTGATTGGCTTCAAAAGTGACTGGGAGGATAAAGGACATTTTCTGGGTGTGTCTGGGTGTATCATGGAGGAGAGACTTTTGGTTCTCTATCTTGACCTTGGCTCTTCCTCTCTGGTGCTGCTCCCTGGCTTTGCTCCCTGGTTTCTGATGAACAAAGCAACTGTGCTCTGCCATGCCCTTCTACCATGACATTTCCATCTTGAAGCAGTTAACCATGGACTGAAACCCCTGAAACCATAAGTCAAACCTCTCCTCCTGTAAGTTGTGAGTCTATGGTATTGTGTCCAAGCAAAGGAAAAACTGACTAGCACAAAAGGATTATTTACAATGTGACTCCAGGGAACATTGCAAGAAAGAGGGACAGAAGCATAAGGGGGGAAGTGAGTGAGTCAGTGAAGGATATTTCCTAGTGAGTACATTTCCTGAGTGGACTCAGTCCTGCTGCCTCTGAGGTGTACCCACCCCAAGAGGAAACCAGGGAATTTATCTGGCAACTCTCACCCTTCCTGGCCTACTAGCACACAGAACCCTTTTCTACATGTTCCACGTGGAGCACATCATGCTCCTCAGCCCAGCAAGGCCCAGGACAGTGAGACAACTGAGGGTGGACACTGTTGGAATGTAGGTGGCTTTTGGGAAGAAATGGGAAGAAGTGCACTGAGTGTAGACATTACCTTCCATGAAGGCCTCATATGACAACTCTTTTCCTACCCTTGGTGTTGATCTATGTCTGGTTTAAGTCTTGGTTGGATGCAAGAAAAAAGGGAGGAGCAAATTAAACTCTAAGTCCCCAAATACACTTGTTTTCAGAGACACTACAGTGTATAAATTTATCTTTACATTGCCTGCCTGGATTTTGCCCAGAGTGGCCATGACCTTAAGGGTCCACTGCCAAACAGCTTAGCTCAAGCCAGAGATGCCACCTGCTCTGGCTTCCAGCATTTGTGACCTGACACAGTCATCTGAAATCTTAGAGTGGGAACTTTCTATTTTCCTCCCACACCTCCTGGGTTGGCTGGTCAGCTACAGAGTCAAGCTGATGCCTGGCAGGGGTATAGGGGGCGGAGAAAATTGTCACCAACCTTCCACTTCTTCCCTTTGATGGATGAACATTGTTAGGCCAAAGATTGCAATTAGGTATCCACAGAAGAAAGGAAAGGGTAGCAAAGGGGCAGCCAATGTGGAAGCTGGGAGATTCGATGATTTCCTGGAGGCTCTCTTGATTTTTCTACCACATTCTTCTTTAAGCTGCTCACATCAATCTCTTCTTAATTCCTTAATATTGCATTGTGCTCCGTAATCTTAGGAAAGACAATGGCTCCTCAAGGCACAGCTAGTCTTGCCTTGTCACCAGGTAAGGAGAGGAGCAGCCTTTTCACTCTGGACCTCTGGGACAGAGTAGCAAAAGGATTAGTAAAAGAGATACCCAGCAATGGGTGGGAAAAGAAGAATCAAACTTTGCCCATTTCCTCTTCTTCCTGAATGACTTGTGACATTGCCTGTTTCCATCTCTGATCCCTGGGCTCCTGGCCATCTTGGCCATCCTGAAGCCTTTCCTGCTCCACTTAGCTGAGAGCAGATGGAGACTGACAGATGTCTCCTTCAGGAACAGATCTCTTTGCGTCCATCCCAAGAGAACCACTCCTTGCCAGGCTCTGGCAAGATCAGCACTTCCCAGCTTTTCCTTGATACCCAGGCTAGAGGATGTGCAGCCCCTCTGCACTGGCTTCTTCTCCCCTGGCTCTCCCTCCCATCAGCCCCCATTACCCTAGACTTGGCCCTTTTGCCCCCTCCCTCATGAGCCTTGTCTGGGTCTCTTGTTCCTTACACCTTGACCTTGACCATCCTGTCCTTGGTGGCAAGGCTGCCTCATGTCCTTGCAGGTTTCCGCCTGACCTGTAGTCTTCCTCTTGCTGTGATGGGGTGTAGTACACATACTCAGGAAGCCTCTCCTTCACCCACCCAACTCCACACTAAGGCTTGGCTTGGCTGCCTTTGCTCTGAGGATGATAGCCCCTTTCTGCATCTGAGAGTGTCTGTGAGGACCAACTGAAGCCACGTGTGTGAACCCTCCCAGGGAGCTGTCATCTGCAGAAGGAGGAGGGATTATGCAGGCTGCTTTTACAGGAGGCTCAACTATCCAGGATCTTCACCATCCCATGCTGGGCGTGACGCAGCAACTGGGCCTCAGAACCTCCTGGTAGGCCTGCCTCTGGCTCTGAGGAGTTTAGGGTAAGTGCCTGCAGGGGTGCTGATGCAGAAGATCTCTTTAAACCCCATCTGTCCAGAGTGTCTACTTGTAGTCAATCTGCCCATATCTTCTCTCTGACTCCTACCACCAGCATTGAACTCCCGGCTTTTACATTCATGATTCTGTTTTTACTTTCCAAAGGATGCAGTTTGGGGCTCAGGCCTAGGGGCTGATAGCCAAGAAGTAATTAGCAGGAGTCTCCTTTCAATAGCCTCTGGAGGAAGAAGTGAACCTTTTCCAGGAGGTGGGGGCTGAGCAGGCAGGAGACATAAGATTATGTCCATCCCATCATTCCTCAAGGTTGTAGGAGCCCCATAGTGGCAAGGAGCACAATTAGTCCTGTTTGGCCTTTGGGACAGCTGGAGGGGTCACAGGGACATTGATTGCTGCACCTACCCTGTTCTCAGCTGCTGTCCCTCTTTAGGCTACCCTTTCCCTTCCCAGGGAACTGCAGGTTCTCAGAATCCTGTGTGCTGATTCCTGCTGGGTACTGTGTGGTGTGGTGGATGCTCACACAGCCCGGCACTGCAGGGAAGTGGTAGGGCCTGGGAACATCCTCCCCATGGATATGTGGGGATGGGGGTTCTGAGATAAGCTCAGGGAAGCTCTTGGGTGATGCATGTGAGAGGTTACTGTTGATGTCAGGAGCTGCTGTTGACGGTGGTAACAAGTCCTGCCGATGTACGTGATGGGAGCTGGATCAAGTCCAGGGAAGCCCAGCAGTTGGAATGACAGGGTATGGGAAGAGGCTGATCATGGAGGAGACAATGACAAGAAAGACACAACCAAGAGGGGCTGAGCTTTCTCTCCAGGCCTAGACCTGCCTGTAGGGCACCACCTCCCAGTGACTGTGTGGCTAGAGATTCTCAGCAAGTGCAGTCTAGCACTAACCAGAAGCCCGGAACCATGCTTCTGCAAGCAAGAGCTGGTCCTACCTCAAGGATTCTCCACTGATTCTGTGTGATCCGAGGGTTCCACTGCTGTGACATCCTTCGGAGCACCCTGATGCAAGGAGACTTGTACTCTCCACTTCCAGGCACCCCAGGAGCTCTTGGGGGATGTGCAGGTTTCCTGTCAGCTCACTGTGAAAGTGACTTTCAGGGAAACAGGACTCCCTCCCTCTAGTTGTTGCCAGCAACTGAGCATCCACTGGTGGACAGGAGGCTCCAGCCTCACTGAGGGCTTCAGGATGAAGCCAGGCCTCCAAGTCACTTCAGAAGGTAGTGTGTGTTTTGGATGTCATGGAGAGCTCGAAAACGTCCTCAACCCTGAGCTCGCCATGTCTGAGAGCCACCCCTGCTTTTGCCTGTTGCGCACAGAGGTGACTCATTGTTTCTTATTAGGTGCATTCATGAACAATTTCTTTGCTTACTGAGTCCTGATGGCTTCCTGTCTTCTAGTCTTGAAGCAAAAGCTTTGCACTAAGTCACTCCAGCTGAGGCATTAGCTCAGCCTAACTTTTTAGGTCACCTTTTAGACAGCTGGCTATGAGGTTCTGAGCAAGAATAGGAGAGGCACAGCGGGGCAGGGAGTCAGGCAGAGGACCAGTTAGAGGAGGAACTAACTCTGGGGGTGCCCGGAGACCTCTCATGCAGCTGTTGGGTGTGCTCAGCTGGCCATCTCCAGCCGTCAGCCCCTTCACAGTCAGGTCCAGCTGCATAGCCACCTTGGCAAGGTCACCTCTTCTCAAAGCAGACCATCTCCAGTGCCCTGGTGAGGTGGGCACCCAGGGCGGCCAATTCCTCCTGATTGAGGACAGGTCTGACCTGTGATGTTCATCATAGAGCGCCTCACACCGCAGCCAGGGCCTCACTGCACTGCACCGCATGCAGCTTCTGCCTCTGCTCGGTCCGGCTTCTGTACCCTTTCTTGTGCCAATGTTGTGAACATCATGCACTCAGATTCTCTCCCAGAATCTGCCTCCAGAGCCTGCAGCTTGAATTCCCACTTCATGGTTCTCCACAGAGGTGGATCAAGGTCAGGCTGCAGCCCAGTTCTGGCCCAGAGGACCAGTAAAGCTGAAGTGCAAGGTTCCGAAATGCATCCTTACACAGTTGAACCAGTTGTTGTCAGAGTGTGCTGACTGGACACCAGGACTTTACAGATGATCAGTTATATGTCTCCAGCTGCCCAAGAGGAAACAGATCAGGTCCATTGGTCCTGAGCACCTTCGGATTTCCTGTTCTCCCTGCCAGGAGTGCTGGAGGTGGTACCCACTCACCTTCTTAGGCAGCACTTCCTTGACTCTTAATCAAAAAGATTTCCACTTACTGCTCAATCGTGCGCTGTGTTGTCTGTTACCTTGGTTTCATAACAATCAAGGATCACCATGGCAACTTAATTTTTCAGTGCTTGTGTCTCCCATCAGAATGCGAATCCCACAAAAGCAGGGAATTTTGTACCCCGCTTGCCTCTATATCCGGGGATAGGATGGCTTCTGTGAGGACTTAATAGAGAGTGAACGCACATTTAGAACAGCAAATACTTACTGTCAATAATAGAATCTAGAATTTAATGATATTCTGATTGCAAAATATTAACTCACGCTGTTTCCTTTTAGTTAAGGTAAGTGGTGCTGGTTTTTACTGTAAGCAGGAAGAGAAACTTCTTCTACAAGGAGATATTAGTAAATATTTTTGGCTATGCAGGTCATAATGCTTCTGTTGTGGTCACTTAATGCTGCTACTATGTCCTAGAAGTGGTTGCTGACAATATGATTAAGCCCTGCTCCCAAAAGCAGGTGGCTGCGGATTTGGCTGACAGGTTGTCATAAAATTACCTATAAAATACACTTGTTGAAGTAAAGAAGGAAGCCTATTTAAATAAAAATATTAACTAGCTTTACAGAAACCATATGCAAATTCCTGAAATTGGAGAGAAAACTCTGTTCTAACTTTTCTTGCAACACCTGCATCTACATGCAATGTCACAGACTTGTAGACTTTTAAAGCAAATAATAAATAAAATGATTTTTTGAAGAAGATATAGCTAGCTATATCCCCAGTTCTATTTTTTTTTTTTTTTAATTCACCAAGTCTTGCCTATGTGCCCTAGGCTAGCCTTCAAGTTGGGACCTCTTGCCTCAGCCTACTGAGTGTCTGTGATTACAGGCTTGTACCAGTCATTCTGCCCAGCCAGTACTTTCTTCTCGTTATGGCTTGGTTTCTCCAGGCCTACACAGCAGGTGTGCGGCTCCTCTGTGCCGGGTCACAACATGTATGCTGGGCTGTGCTGGTCTCTCATGTCTCCAGCTATGGACAGTTCATCCTACTGTAGGTAATGAATTCCCTGGCTTCTTACTGGGAAAAACCCTTACAGTTCAGTGCTCTGGTGTGGGAAATTGGGATGATTCTTACACTTGCTCTATGTCTTCTAACCTGTGCGCTCCTTTATTTATATAAGTGGTGGTTGAACACAACACCCAGGGGCTCTGCCAAGTGGTGGTTGAACAAGCTGAAGCTAATCTTTCCTACCTTTTCTTCTTGATTGTCCCTGACCAGGTGGCTTTACTGCACTCCAGATTCTAGAATGTTCACAGAAGAAGGGATCTGAAAACTCATCTGGCCAAATCCATGTTGAAATGGACAGGATGTAGAGAGGTTCAGTGTTTTTTCCCTGAAATCACATAGCTCGTGGGGGGTATAGCAAGCATGCAGGAGCCTCTCTTGTATAGCCCCTCCACTCTCTCTCCCTCTCTCTTTGCAGGTGGGGTGCCTCATGTGAGTGCAGGGTAATGACCCCTCTCCTTCCTGGAGGAGCTGAGTGGATTCTTGCTGAGACCAGCCGTCCATCAACTCAACCTCTTCCAGCTTCCTCTGCAGAATGGCTCCCTGGAGGCCCTCCCATGAGGCACTCCAGGAACCAGCTGCCTGTCAGCCACCTTATTAAACTGGTTTCCAGATGTCTCCACCTCAGACTGAGAAAGCAGTGAAGGATGGGAGTTTGTTGCTTAAATGAAGTCAGCTGGGTCTGTAATAAATAATGCTTTGTACTGATGAAGCAGGTGTTGCAGAAGATGGGATGATGCGGAAGACATCTTCAGTGAGGCCATGTGTGAGGGACAGAGAGGCTGATAGACAGAACAGACCACTTGGGGCAAGAAGGAGAGCTCGGTGGACAGTTAGAAATGGAGTTGTGGTGGGTGCAAGCTATAATTGTGAATGTTTGAGAAAAACAGGACAGGGAAAGAAAAGAAAGCCAAGGAGGGGAGATGGGGCCAGAGGGCTAAAACAGAGTCAAAGTACCTGAGATTTTATGTTGTGCTGGTCTGCCAGGGTCTGTTGCATTCACAACAGCTAACAAACACACAGCTAACCTTGGTCTTTCTGGTAGGCCAAGCCCGATGTGGCACAAACAGCAGCTCATCTGCTCTTTGCAACGACCTCGGGCGGAAGCTGCTGTGACTGTGCCACTTACAGACAAGGAATGTGAGGGTCAGATGTTCTAGAGAACTCGCTCAAGGTCACTTCATGGAGCTAGGGAAGTCTGGCCCCCATGCTGGTACCCTTAGCCATTCCACTTTCCTTCCTGGTGATATTTGGAGAAATAATCTTCCCAGGCAGAGGTCTTTACTGTCTACTGGCACACACTTGGGAGGTTTATCTAAATGTGAGTTCAGGCAGAGAGATAGAGGAAGAAATAGGAACATAGCCTTGTTTCCAAGCACTTGCTCTGACACTATTGCACCCAGCTGATTGGATGAACTTGGTTTTCTCTAGCTCATAACTGAATGCACTGCTGTGGGTGTCTCTTTCTGCCTCAGCCACTGGGAGGAACATTTTTCCCTATATGAGAAGCATGGGTATATTTGTTTCCTGGGGTTGCCATATCTAATTATCTCTGAGTTAGTGAAAAGTGATAGAAAGTGATTCCCTCATAGTGTTGGAGGCCAGAAGTCTGAAATTGAAGTGTGTGCACTACCATGCTTCCTTGGAGGGCTCCAGGGAAGAATTTTCCCTTCATTTTTAATAGTTTGGGTGGCTTTTTGACAATTCTTGGTGTCTTTTGGCTTGGAACTACAGCATGACAGTCTTTGCCCTTGTGATCACGTGCCTATTTCCTTCTGCCTACTCTCTCACTCTGCACCTAAATCTCCTTCTCTTTCTCTTATGAAGACATCAGTCACACCACTAAGGCCTACTTTGATCCAGAATTACTTCATTTGATAGTGATTACATCTGAACACATACTGTTTCCAAAAGAGGTTACATTCATAGATGCTAGAGTTAAGATTTGAACATATTTTGGGAGAGGATATGGTACAACCCACCACAGTGGGAATAGATGGAAAGTTTGGGTTATTCAAAGAACAAAAGCAAATTGTGGAGGACAAATGTGGCCCATTGGTACTCAGGTATTGCACTCAAAAATGGAATTTTAACCTAAGATTTTTACCTTCTGCTTAGTCCTTGGTTACCTCTCCTCACCCATGTGTTTCTTTCTGCCCACCCCTTCCAAGGCATCATCCCTAGATTTTAGAATAACACCAAGTTGTGGAGTTGGAATGCTTCTCATGTTATTTAAAATTCCCAAAGGGGCACTTATTGGGGGTGAATTGTTATGTTTTAAAAACCAAGAAGGGCAAAATTGATTCTTGTCTTACACCAGGCAGGTGTAAGAATTTTAGTAAAATAACTTTAAGAAAAAATACAAGATCCCACTGATGTATCATCAAGATCATGTGTTATGGGAGCTCTGAGTGTCTGTACCCATTGTGGGCAGCTCTCTGTCTCTGTCTTTCTGTCTCTATATCTGTCTGCTTCTCTCTCTCGCTCTCGCTCTCGCTCTCGCTCTCGCTCTCACTCTCGCTCTCTCTCTGTCATGCACACATGTTTGCTCTTGCTCTCGCTCTCATTCTCTTTTTTTAAAAAAATATTTATTTATTTATTTTGTGTGTGTGTGGCCAGCTCAGCCCACCAGGGGGCGGGGCTGGCTGGCATGTGGTGCTGGGGGATTGAACTGCGGTCTCTGTGCTTTGCTTAGCTTAGCTTGTTCTAAGTAGGTGCTTTAGACCACTGAGCCATCTCACCAACACCTAGCTCTCATTCTCATTCTCACTCTTGCTCTCTTTTCTCTCTCAAAAAGTGCCCTCATGGGTTTCAGAGAAAGATTACATAACACATTTCAGAAAGTGACTCTGGGAGTAATCTCAGTGGCTACACAGAAGGAATTCTCTGATTGCCCAGGACAGAGTTACCAGTCACTGTGGACCAGTAATGTAGCCCTAGTGGCTGTAACAAGTAGCCTTGCCAACTTTAAGATTCAACACAACAGACATTTACCTTTTAGTCACATGAAGTTCAACAAGGAGACACATCTGACTTAGCTGATCTTATATATATTGGATCCAGTAGAGGTAGTATTATATTGGATCCAGTAGAGGTAGTATTATATTATATTTTGACAGATGGTCCTGATACTTCATGGTTTCCAAAAGTTTGTCATATTTTCTTCTATCATGGCTTAGAATTGTGAATAACTCTCAATATCATGACTCTTTGGCTCTACGGATTGAGAACAAGGGTCACTTTGGCATTTACTGGCAGACAGATTGGTCTGGAGTACCCAGCACACAGAACTCACACCTCTGGTGCTGTGGTGAGGACATAGGTAGGCTGGGCTCAGCTGGGCTCCTCTTCCTCTCCGTGCAGTCTCAAGTGTTGGATGTGATATCTGCAGCAGGATAGTTGACTTTCTTATATGAGGTTCTATAAAACAGAGCTCCAAGAGTCTGGGGAGGAAGTTGTATGACTTCTAAAGACCTGGCCTTCAAAGTCCCCAAGGGTCACTTCTGCCACATTTTGTTAGTCAGACAAGGTATGAAGACCAGTCCAGATTCAAGGGGAGAGGAACAAGAGCTCCTTCTCAATTGTTACCAGCTTAAATCAGTCACAAATCCTTTCCAGCCCATGACATTTTCATGTGGGACCTGTGAATTTGGAAGGCTTTCTTGTTCTATGGGGGGTGGGGTGTAGGAATGACCCTTGACTTTGCTCCCTGCTGCCAGAGGTCCTGGTGATGGAGCTCCTGGTGTGGTAGTTCTTTTTTTAACCATAACTTCAGAGGCAGGATCACAAGTTCTGGAGAAGGATCCTGGTGTTCTTGCTTAGAGACAAAGGCCAGAATGACAGTGACATTCCATGTCAGGCTTAGCAGGAAGGGAGACACCCATTCCTGGAGTGGGTATCTAACTACAACCAACAGCAAATGCAAGAGCTGACATTACTCATACTAAAAACTTTACATGTAGTAACTTGCTAAATATTTTTAGTAACCTTATGATATAAGTAGTGTAATTATGCTCATTTTGTAAGATAAGAAACTAAGACATAAAGAGGTTAAGTAACTTGCTTGCTGCAAAATGTAGAGCCAATATTCAAATCCAGATGGTCTTGGTCCAGAGACTGTGGGATTCAAGTAAAATGATAATCTAGTAGTCATGCCTGTAACACCCATGAGCCTTAGAGTTTAGTATCATTGAGAGCGGTGGTTCGGAAGTCTATTGCCAACACTAACAGGTTGATTTACTTTCAGTCAGAAGTCAAATCTTTCCTTTGTGAGTTTGTAGATTTCTGTGTTAAAGCAATCTTTGCCTTCAAGAGTTAACTAGGGGCTGGTGAGATGGCTCAGTGGTCTAAAGCACCCACTTAGAACAAGCTTAGCAAAGCACAGGGACCACGGTTCAATCCCCAGCACCACATGCCAGCCAGCCCCGCCCCCTGGTGGGCTGAGCTGGCCACACACACACACACACACACACACACACACACACACACACACACATAAATAAATAAATAAAAATTTAAAAAATATATATTTAAAAAAAAAAGAGTTAACTAACTCTTTCAGTCAGGATGATGGGCACACCTATCTGTCTCTCATAGTTCCCTGGAGCTCATATGCAAATTAAGCAGAATGAGTTTGTGTTGTGGTAGACCTCGGTTGTTGATGAAGTCAAATTACTGGTTTTGCTGATGGTCAGTGGGTGTAGCAGTCAACACAAGGCACCTTCATGTGAAGAGCTGCCTTTCTGAGGAGACCAGAAGCCGTGCAAAATCAAGACTTTGCCAAGGAAAGCATTGTCATGGGACCTTCTTCCAGGCCTCTTGATTCTCCTAACCCCACATCATGACCCCTTGCTCCTAGCTGTGTGCTCTTTGAATCTGCCCTTGAAATGAATTTTCTTCTGAGAAGAAATAGAAAACCTCCAGGGAAGAATAGCTGGCATATTTCAGACATTTTGTGGGACTGGGTGAGGGGCTGCTTGGCAGAGGTGAGCACCCAGGGCCTGGTATCACGTGAGATTTGTTTAGGGCCCTCTGGCCTTCTCCTTCCTCCTATGTGGATGGCAGATGGCTGGTGTTTTTAATAATTGAAAAAAAAGTGGGAGGGAAGGCAGGCTCAGCAGGCAGAATGCGGAACTATCCAGGCAGCACAATTGAGTTGTGAATTTGTTTACTTGGAAATTAGAAGTGGTCTCTTCTCATTTCACTGCTTGCAGCCTCAGTTACCTCCAGGAACTTTCGAGGGTCTTATGAACTGACTTACTTTAGCAAATCTTTGTCAGGGTGGTACATGTAGTGGTGCATGAGGGGGCCCTTCACAGTCCTCAGGACCTTGTGTACTATAACTCCAAATTCTATGACCATTACAAATCCTTCAGCCCTCAACTGCCTCCTAGCTTGAAAATAGGTTATCTCAAAAGATCTTGCAAATCAGCTTGCAGGATCATTTTGGGGTGTTTAAAAGAAAAATGAACAAACACAGAAAAGCAGAAATGTCCACTTGCATCAGAAAAAACACAGAGTGCCAAGAAAAGATGGTGGAGCTCTTGCTGCATTCTATTGCCAAGTATGGAACTAACTGTTCCCTTCATCTGTTCTTCATTTAGTACAGAGTATGGGCAGGGGTGAGTGGGGATGGAGAGGGAGCAGAGTCCCAAGTCCTTGGTCTGATCCTTCTAAGTCGAGTGCTCTTCACCCAGTCAGCTTCTTTTTCTGAGTCTCAGGTTCTTTCCTGATAAAAGGACAAAACAATTTTACAGCTGAGAAGGATTAGAGGGAAAAAAAATCATTCTTGTACATAATGTGGCCACTAAGGAACAGAGATCTCTGCAGTAAAGCAGGCTAGAGGGGCGTTGGCAAGCTCATGGAGGAGGCTCCTGATTTTGCCTTGGAAATATCATCAACATGATTAAAAAAAAAACTTAAGTAACAGGGAGTGGGGAGAATAGGCCTCCATATGGGGGTCCAGGGCCTTTGCACCCAAACTGACCACAGAAGAGGCCACAGTAACTCAGCACCTCAGCCTCCCGGCAGGAAGGACTGGGAAGGAACATTCCAAGGGCTGGGAGCTGAGGGAAAGCTCCCTTGTCTCTGCCTCTCCCCAGCACTTTCTCTTCTGGTGAAAGCTGGGTCCTGCTGACCAGCTGCCTCCAGGGGCGAGTCAGCCCAGCAGATGGCAGGAGGCTGGGCTGGGAGGGGGCAGGCAGCCCGCAGCACAGTCTTGCTCCCCACTGAATCTTGGGACATTCTGTTCTCAAGGAAGGCTCCTCTCTCCCTTTCCTCCCTGCGTCTCTTCATTCAGTGAAGCTCTTGGCTCATTCTTCTTTCCTTTTCCTGACTTCTTTATCTGTCTCTGTCTCTGTCTCTGTCTCTGTCTCTGTCTCTGTCTCTGTCTCTGTCTCTGTCTCTCTGTGTGTGTGTGTGTGTGTGTGTGTCTGTCTGTCTGTCTGTCTGTCTGTTAATCTGTCTCTCCCTCTCACCTTTCCTTATTTTCTCTTAGCCAAAGTTAGAGGTAGGACCCTTGGATAGGCCAAGGTGAAAAGCTGTGGAGCTCCAAGGAAGGTCAGTGTGCTCTCATCCTACACCAGTGGGCAAGGGGTGTATCAGTGTTTGTGTCTCACTCACTTCTCTCTTCCTGCTGGAAATTGCTCATGAGAACTCTGATTGGGCGAAGGGACCAACCTGCCCCCTTCTTCCTTGAGCCCTACTCCACAAGAGCAAACTGCAGCCAGAATACTTCCTACATTTGTCCCTAGGAATTTAGATTGTTCCTCATTTAGATGAGAGGATCAGAGAGACCCCTGAAGGGGAGGAAAAGAAAGAGGAGTGTTCAAAGGAACCCAAAGAGAAGCTACTTTCCTGAAAATTCCTCTGTACTCCCAGGTCCTTGATAGATCCTCAAATGCTGATAGACAGAATGGTCTACCCTGGCAGACATGTTCTATATTTGCACTGCAATATATGGTGGCCACTAGCTTAGGTGGCCACTCAGCGCTTGAAATGCAGCTAGGGCAACTGAAGAAGAGCTGAACTGTAAATTTCAGTTAATTCAAGGTAATTAAAATTTACATAGCTGCAGGTAGCTGGTGACTATCATACTAGACAAAACATTGGGGAGTAATTGTGCCCCTTAGTTGAATACAGCATTTGCAAACTACTTTTACACATTCTCCCTTCGCTCACTTCTCTCAGCAGGCAGCTCAGCATTTGGCAGCCATACAGTGCTCCATAAATGGGTTCTTTGCTTTAACCCACACAAGGACACTTGGGCAGAGGTCCTGTTATTATCTGAATGGTGCATGCCAGAAGTGGAGGTGCAGGGAGATTAGGTCATTTTCCCAAAGTCATTCAGGTAGGTGGTGCTGGCACAGGACTTGTAATGGCTCCCGGGGGCGCTGGAGTTGCAATTGAAAGTATGTCAACAATAACAAAGAATTCTAGGGCCTAGGTTTAGACTTTTGCCTCTGCCACTACCACTGTGACCACGAGCAAGTCCTGTCTCCTTCTGTGGCCTCAGCCACAGTGTGGCTGAGAGTCCATGGTCCTCTTTCTTTAGGATCAAACAAGGCCTCAGGGCTGTGTCTAAATGTAACTGGAGCACGGTCCTTACCTTGGGACTTCCTGTGAGGACTGCACAACGCCAAGAAGGGTGGATCTCAGGTGGGGGGCCCTAGGGTGGGTGGTACATGGAGTGTGTTTAGAGGACAGGGTGGGATACAGGCTGGCTGAGGCTGAGGGAAAAACAGCGTGGAGGTGAAGCTGACAACCAAGGCAGCCTAAGTGAGGAAGGGGCTAAGTTTCAACTCTTCTAAACTGCTTCTAGAAACCCTTGTAGGGACAAGGGGAGAGGGTGCAGCTGGAAATCTAAAGTAACCCAAAAGCAAGGGTGGGGGACAGCTAGTACTTGTTCAGCTTCTCAACTGCACTGTCTCCTCCTTTCTGAGCTGGCTGTGACGGTTCCAGTTTCCTCCCTCCCACTCGTCTGGGGTTTAGTCCCTATGGGGCTGACAGTGCCACAGGCATTTTTTGCTCAGTCCTTGTGACTTTAAACGTGTCCTAGGGCACAGCATATCCATCCCCACTGTCCTGTCTCCAGGCACGTCCAAGCTGTCATCTGAAATTGTCCAGGCAGCATTCTTGGCCTTGACACGCCCACCCAGGCTTTGCTCTGGGAATGAGACAAGATTTTTCCCTTGGTGCTACCTCCACCCCCTTCTTGCTGGCAGATGGTGACCCTGCCTGCCACTATAGAAGTCAAATTGTCACTGCAGCTAGAGCTAGCTGAAGTCTGTGTCTCACCCATGTCGGAGCTTTGAGAGCACCAAGCACTGTGAGGAGACCCCTGGGGCACCCTCAGACGAATAAGCAAAGTCTTCTTCCAAAGGTCATAGTGAAGGGTGGTGAAGTTCAAGGTGCCCAGGAGACACACAGTAGATGACAGAAGTGGGCCACTGTAAGGTCACAGGGGACAGCTGGTCTGAGCAGAGTTAGAGTCTGGCCCTGTTGACTTCGTTCTGGCTTGTTACTGTCATGTAAAAATGTGGGCAGAATGTGCTTGATGCTAATTTTTGCAGAGAATCTGGATTTTAATTTGAAATTTCCTAATTTTTAAAAACAGCAAACTGGCCAAATAAAACTCATCTCAGGGTAAAACACATTCCCATTTCCTATGCGCTGGTGAATTCCTGAGGACATGTTTGCTGAGTGGTTGAAGAAAGGACGGAATGAGAGGAGCTGACTGCTGGAAGTCTCCTTCCTCCCTGCTTGTGCGCACACTGCCACTGGTTTACAGCCTCAGCATGGACTGAAGCTTTGTCTGTAACAGAGCAATTAACCATATAATTGTCCCCTTGGAACATTAATTACAAAGAGCAAGTGAATGCAAAAACAATGGCCACATATACATTTGCTCCTCTCAGGCTTATGGGTAGAATTTGCCTTTGGCCTTCTTTCTCCCTCTTTCCTAGAGTCAGGAAACAACACTGGAAAACAGCTTTCTTAGCCTGTGGTTAGTAGCTCAGGCCTATAATCTCAGCAATCAGGGAGGCTGAGGCAGGAGGAGCAGAAGTTCTTGAGCCTAGCCTGGGAAATTTTGCAAGACCTGAAAGAAGGAAAGAAAAAGAAAGAAAGAAAGAAAGAAAGAAAGAAAGAAAGAAAGAAAGAAAGAAAGAAAGAAAGAAAGAAAGAAAGGGAAAGAAGAGTGAGAGAAAGGAAAACAGAAAGGAAAGGAGGAAGGAAGAAAAGAAAGGAACGAAAGAATGAATTAATGAAGGAAGGATGGAAGAAAGGAAACAAGAAAGAAAAATAAAAGGGCTGATGATACAGCTCAGTGCAAAAGCCCTGAGTTCTATACCCAGGGCTGCTAAAAACCAAAGCAGAGCAGAGCAGAGCAGTGCAAACTTCCTCAGGTCCTGAATCCTGAAGTCTCCAGATAAAGGCAAAGCTCAGTAAATGCCTGGAACCCTCCCAAGCTCTTCCAGCTTGCAAACATGCTGGCACTGACTTTGTATGGAATGCACTCTTTAAATGCTACTAGTTGTGTATTCATTGCTCCCACAGGATTGTAAGATACATGTATTGTGTTGTGTTCTTGACATGTGTATTAGTCAGTGTTCTCCAGAGATGCGTAAACAATAGGACGTGTGTGTGTGTGTGTGTGTGTGTGTGTGTGTGTGTGATGACATAGTGGAGAGGTAGTGAAAATGTTAGTTCTTTTTCCTTTTTGCCTCAGTTTAAGCTTTCATGATTTTCTCTAATGGGCTTCTCACTATCCTTCAGAACTCAGCCTTGATGAGGAGAGAGATTCTAAGTCCCCTCCCCTGTTGTCTTATACCTTGTCCCTTCCTGGTGAACTTGACCACAGCACTGATACTGCCTCTTAGTGCAATATGGGAAGAATATAGCCTTCTGACCTGAGCTCTGTCACTTATACCTGATGACCCCAGGTAAGTTACTTCGCTTCCATCTGCCTCACTTCCCTCATATGTAAAATGAGTGATCTGAATAAAAGATAGTTGGGAGGATTAAATCCCAAGTACTTACAAGCAAGCTGGCCTCTGCAGGTCCTATGTGAAGGTGTCTGTTTCCTTGTTTCTCCACCTCTGTGGGAGCAGTGCAATACCTGGCAGGTAGTAGGACTTCTGTAAATATTTGCTTAGGGAATGAGAGAGTAAATCACTAGGGTCATATAATCACTTCCCACTTCTTTTGTATGTCCTTGCATGAACTTCAGATCAGCGCTAGCTCCTGGCTTCTGCCACCCACTGCCTCTTGCATCTTTTGCCTCATTTGCTTATTTTCTTTTTCTGAGTCTGTCTCCTGATGGGGTCCTTTTGGGGTCATGAAATCCATTCCCCTATTTTCATCAAGTTCTGTCACTCATTCATCCTTTCTCCCAGCCTGGAATCTGGACCTGGGGAAGACATCCAACACAAAGATTTTTTAAAATTCCCCAAACAGAAATGTTCTCTCCATTTAGGAAAGTCCCTGGGCTGCAGACATGAGGGCATTGGTCTGTCTTCCATGATGCCATTTCCTGGGCACTGTAGCAAGGACGAGGGTGGGGTGGAAGAGATGGTGCCACTGGCCTCTTCCTTGAGGGATTTGGTTGAGGAGGTGTCCCTTCCTGCCATCTGGTTTGCGATTATGGAAATTGAACAGCCTTGCCATAGGCTGGAGCACATGGTCCACTTCCTTTCCTCCCATCAGAGATGATTTTATCTTGCCTATGGCCTTTTGAAATAGCAAGCCCTGTTGCACTGTGGTATATCAACCAACATCTTGTACAACCCAGAAAGTAAGAACCCATGGCTGCCTCCTAAATTCTGCAGAGTTTCTTTTTCCAAAGATGCATTCATAATTTCCAACACCAGTGTGGCCTTTGAGAGGCAGTAAAACAAAGAATCCCATGAACCCACAAACCTCTAAGCTTAATTTCCAAACCATTGCCTGGCTTGCCTGCTGGTTCAGAGAGTGTGGCCCTAATGAATTCAACTTCCTACAGACCCCCTCTTGAGAGTCCTTCCATAACTACTTCCTCTCCCCCAACCTTTTCCTGTCCCCGTTTTCCTCTAGAAAGTTCAGATGTCACTTGTCTACAGAGTGAGAGAAACTGAAGAAAAGCCATGCTTGATATCTAATAAGATGGAAGTTGGTGGGTGAGCTTGACTTACATCTGGACACTCCTTTCTGGGCCAGATGATGTCTGGCTCAACTCTCTGAATCTGAGGGTTCCTTTTTCTTCTAAGAATTAAAAGTAGAAATATCTAGCTGTTAGGGGACATTTTTTTCTGTGGGGAAATCCAAGTCTTTCTCTCCCCCTTCCCTCATTCCTTCTTTTTTTTCATTTCTCTTCTTTTTCCATAATAATCACTTACTTCTCATGTCAGATAGATGCTAAAGAAACAAAATTAAACATTCAGAATTAGTCTCAGTTTTTATGCTCTAGGACTTACAGCAGAGTGGGGGAAACAACAACATATAATTTTAGATAAATAAGAGAAGCATAAGCATTGGAATAGTCCCCAGAGGGGTGCCATGCCAGGCTGCACAGAAGGCAGTACTGCGTGAAAGAAGAGTTCAGTCCCAATGTGATCTAGAGAATCATTAGCTAAGTATCCATGCTAAGTATTTTCTGACCATTTAGTTAGAGGAGAAATGTGAACAATTAGTACCGCATACTATGTGTACATGAATTTACATGTCTTGGACAATCTTTATGCTGAGATCCTGAAAATATTTGGTGTCATTGTATGTAATGAAAGTGATATTAGATGGTAGTAATAATGATGAAAGCAGCTGTTGTGTTTATGCCCATATTTTAATTTTCTAAGCTAAAAGAAGGGCAGTCACATATTATTCCTCCAAAATTTTTAGAAACTTTACTGACTCATGAAAGCTCAAAGTTAGGAATCTCTGACCTAGAGAGTAAGTACGAGGTAGAGGGAAATGCAAATGAGGGGGCACTTCTGGCCACCAGTATGAGAACTGGGCTACTAATAAAGCTTTCTACTTTCTTAATGTCTTATATGTCCTTTACTTCCTTAATATCCTATCTGTCTTATATGTAAGATGTACACACATGGCTCTTCCTGTGCAAAGAGTCACAGTATCAACACATAGGACACGTTTTGTATTATTTACCCGGTAGTAATGAAATAATGTTCACTAAGTTGAACCTGTTTTTGTACTTTGTTGTTGACCAAGAAAATGGTTTCATGAGATGGAATGGAGAAGGAACATGGGTCTGAATTCATGATTGTTGGTTTGTTAGTGACCTTCACCAATCATCTGACTTAACTAGGCACACATAAACTAGTTTTTCTAGGAATACTTGGCAATATGGCAGAAGGCAAGTGTGCTGAAAGGGAATAGCTTACAGAACACTGACCTGGAAATCACCAAAGTACTTTGTTTTTTTCTAGAATGAACCTTCCTAGCTTCCTTCAGTCCCCTAATTTGTAAAAAAAAAAAAAAAAAAAAGAAAAAGAAAAAGAAAAGAAAAAGAAAAAGGAAAAAAGAAATCAGACAATAATTTCAGACAAGTTGTTCTCAGACTTTTGTGTGGATTAGAATTACTTCAATGACTTCTTAGTTGTCAGATTGGTGGGCTCTATGCCCTGAATTTCTCTTTTTTATATATGTAAAATAAAAAATGTACTACATTCATAACTTTCATACAACTGACAACATAGAGAGCAGTAATGATAGTCATACATGTCACATATACACACATCAAAAAGTCTCATTGAATTAAAAAACAAGATGAAGGATCAAGAACAGGGGTCTGAAGCCCACTCATAGGATTTTAGGATTTAACAAATAACAAGAAGTGTGAAATTTCAGGCCACAGCAGTGTTGACAACAAAAGAATGATAAATACAAGAACACATATTTTTACATTAAAAACAGTAAAAGCTACACAAACAAATCCAAGTCTAAACATTAATACAAAAAAGAAAAAAAATCAAAATCAAGAAGCAGATCAGAGGCCAAATGAAGATCTATCGATTAAGTACCTATTTTGAAGAAATATCTAGGACATAACACAAAAGTGATATTTACCAATAAGATTTCCTAGTTTTCTTACATACTTCTCTAGAATTAGAAAAGAATTTATCATTTAACAATGGGAATGTGATTTAATGTCTTTTTCTTTAAAATAATTACAGAATTTGACAACAATGTATACCCATAATGCTTATTTTATAGACATATTCCAAAACTAAGATGTGTATTATAGAATACATTTTCTTTTTTTTAGTATATGATTTCTCTAATTTTCCCACATTCAAATTAATAAGGACTTCGGCAATATCTACACTGAATTCTAATCTTATAGAAAATTTATTGCTAAATCAATAAGCCATAATGCCAGGACAAAGCATTATTTATGATTAATGAAAACAACTATGTTTCTGAGGCACAAGTCATAGAACTATTGAAATTACTAGCTGGATAAACTTTGAAGATAAACCAGTCAATTGATAGATGAAATCTTGTACAGCATATTGTTGGATTTTGCTTCCTAATCCACTCTGCCAGTTTATTTTTTTAAATTGGTAAATTGAATCCATTTACCTTGATGGTTATAACTGAAATGTACTGGCTTTTGTTTGACATGTTATTTACCTGCTGTTGTATACCTCTTTTTCTTCTGCATTTAGTTGTTTGCCTTATTTGGTGGGCTCTTTCCATTGTCATTCACAGAGTTGTGGTAATTTTTATCCCTTTCTACAATAACTTTTAGTAGTCTGTGTCGGGTTGGATTTGTCATCATATAATTCTTTAGTTGTTATTTTTCATGGAAGTATTTCACTTCTCCATTAAACTTGAAAGAGTTTTTCAGGGTATATCAGTGTGGGTTGGAATTTGTTTTCTTGCAAGACTTGTACTTTACTCTATGTCTTGATGGCTGTCCTGAATTTCTGATTCAGTAAATTTAGCTGGGGTCTAAGATTTTTAACTTTTCAACATTTTCATATGTTGCTGATATTGCTAGTCTAAGCATTACATTTAGAGAACCACTGGCTTTGAAACTCTCTCAAACACTTCTACCCTAAAGCAGTTAGTCATTCTCGTCTTTGAAGAGTTTATGATCTGATTCATGCTTTTCCTGTGTGTGGGAAGGAGACTGATAACTTCACTGTCTTGGTTTCTAATCAAATATTTATTTACTTGGCACCTTCTGCATACACATAACTACAAGACAGAGAGGAAGCCTGCCATAATCTTCCCATCCCTACTTCCTCAAGAGCCCCTGCCTGTGGCAAGAATTTTGAATCCTGTATGGCATTTCCTATGGCCAAATCTACCTTTTTTTCCATAAAAGTTTCTTTTTTGTCCCTTTTCTTTGTTTTTTTTTTAAAGAGAATAAAAACTAGTAAAAAATAGAAATGATATAGAATTTTACTAAACAAAATGGTAAGAATTTAACAATGGTTGTTATATTACATATTGTTGTCTTCAGCTTAGTTGTTCAGAGAAACTGAAGATGCACGTTGAGACCTTGAAGAAAGTGCTGCAGCTGGTGATTACAAAAGGAAAGACCTCTTAAAAATAACAAAGAAATAAAGTGCCTGCTTAGGCAGAGCGCAGAGGCTGGGTTCAATCCCCTGCATGCCATGCTGGCCCCACCCCTGGGGCGCACGGAGGTGGCAATTGAGACTGGGTGTGGAGGCACACACCTGTAGTCCCAGTGCTTGGGAGGCTAAAAACAGGAGGATCACTATGAGTCCAATCTACATAGTGAGACGCCATAGACCTTGTACTAAATTCATTTAAAAAAGTGCTAAAAATAACAAAGAAACAGAAAATATCAATTCAGTAGCTGCAAGATGATTCAAAGAGAAATGATATAAGACTGATAGGTGTCAATGAAACTACATGAGTCAACACTCATGACATAAAAAACACTTGAAGAAGTAGTAGCAGAAGAGTTCTGAAACATCAGAAAAGAACTTCATATACAGATGAGTGGGGTATATAGAACTCCAATAAGCCATAACCAAAATAAAATTTATACCCAGACATATAATAATTGAGATCTCAGAAATTCAGCAAAAAGAACAGAATATTAAAAGTTGTTAGAGGAAAAAAATCACCTGTAATGGAAGCCCATGAACTTTCATTTCATCTTCCCATGGGTGCTGGGCTGGAGGGCACAGGACGATGTGGCTGCTGCCACCTGCCATGTGTCCCCTGATCTGGATGACACTGAGAATAGTAGCTATGCAGACAAGGTTCACCTGGTACATGGTAGAATAGGTGAGTATTTTTGTTCATGAAGGGTGCTTTGGAGAATATGTGGAATACAGAGGAGAATGGAATTATGGTGTTTATTTGGATGCAAGAAGCAACTTGAAACATTCACCTGGTAGTCATCACTTATTCTCCTGCTCAGACCCTCTCAGTCTGAATCTGCCATGGCTTATTTTCCCCTGCAGTGTGAGAAGCCAGGATGAGCTTGCTCAACCAGCCTGAAGTGCCAAGGAATTGACTCTTCTTGGGGCAACCTTGACCAAGGAGCACCAGAGTTGAGGGATGAATACTCCTTCCTGGTGCCTCCAGAGGAATCTGAGGTAGGTGGCTCTTCAGGGGTCTTTCCAATGTTGGAGTCCAGTAGCCCACAAAAGCATACATAGCTCAACCATGCAGCCTGTTGCCAGCTTTGCCTCTTTTTCCATATTATTTTTCCAGTTCTTCTTTCACTCCTTCTCAGAATGAAACCATTGCATGCAAACCTTTGTCTCAGGCCCTGGGTTTTGAGAGAAGCAGAATGATGATAAACATATTTCAGATGTATGGCAACACTTAAAGAAGAGCAGACAACTTGGCATGATGGCGTGTATCTGTAGTCCAAACATTCTAGGAGATTGATGCAGAAGGATCACAAGTTGCAGCCCAGCATGGACAACTTAGAGATTCAGTAAGGCCCTGTCTCAAAATATAAATAAGTACATTTTAAAACGGACTGGGCATGTAGCCCAGTGTGAAGGCCCTGGGTTCAATCTCTAGTGCCATACACACAAAAAAGAGTAGGTAGTTATAAGAGTAGGTAGTTACGTTTTTTAAAGCATCATTATTGTGCCAGGTTCTGTATACTTGTTCATGCTTTTGAAAATAAAGATTCATTTAAATTTGTATTAGAGTGATGTACACACACACACACACACACACACACACACACACACACACACTCCAAATCAACTGCCACAACATGATATAGTGAAATAATAATTCCCTATCATCTGCCCACCTCAATCATCCTTCTGTCCAAGCAGGTTTAATACTTGGCAGTCTTTCATTGTCCTAAATATCATTTCCTTATCAAGGTTAGCCATTACTTATTAAATGCCCCTTTTGCAGGAGGAAGTCTTAGCTTTTCTACAGTTCTTTCCCTAGAAATTGTACCACATTAATCATAATCATTTTTTTGACCAGTCTTACATTACCATGACCAGCTTAGGATATCATGACCAAATAAATAGTGCTCCTTGATGATCCACATAGCATACTATAATTATGGTTATTTTTTATAATATCTTTTTGCTTCCTGGGTATAGAACCATTTCCACATCTTCTTTTCTGTGTCTTTAGTTTTTATGTACTTATTATTTTTCCTCTCTCAAAAGCATCTCTTGATACCATCTTCCAGTATTTTGTATGCATGATGGCCAGTCCTCTGTATGCATAGAATCAACCAATCTGGGAAACAAAATATT
>NW_004524711.1:6894502-6896013 GCF_000260255.1 Octodon degus | reverse complement strand
TCAACCAATCTGGGAAACAAAATATTTGAGAAGAAAAATGTGTATCTGCATTGAACATACATAGATGTTTTCCTTGTTATTATTCCTTGAACAATACAGTGCAAAAACAGTTATATAGCACTTAGGCTGTAAGAAGTATTATAAATGATCTTGAGATGACTTAAAGTATACTAGAGCCTATGCCTAGGTTGCATGCAAATATGATATCATTTTCTTTAAGGGCCTTGAGCACCTGTGGGTTTTCTAATCCACAGAGCGCTGGAACAATTGCCTTGTAGATAATGAGGGGGCATCATCAGATGGGTTGGAGTAGCTTCCCCCAAAGCAAGATGGAGACCTCTAGTTACCCACCCATGGAACAGGTTATAGGTTTGATGACTTATGTAATAGAAAAAAAAAACACTGGATACATGAGTAAGAGGCGTAAAAGTAGGCATAGTTAAGGAGGTGCACACTCAGAAGCGCGTGAGGTACATTATGGTCTGGGGCTGGGAAGTTTTATGTGGTCTTAAGGGTATCTTTAAGATGGGTGATCTAGGGTGTGCAGCCTTGTTGTCCGTCAGGTGTCCCATTCTGTAGGCCAGGTTAGGACACGACCATTTGCACGTGTCTGAAGTTTAGAGCTACTTCCTGAGTAGTGTTGCTTCCTTGGGGACAGAGGTCTCAGGGAGGAAAAGTCCAGGCTCAATTTACAAGTGAAAAGCATGGATTCAATTTACAGGTGCTTTGTACCTTAGGGACATTTTTTGGGGAATGAATTTCCTAGGAAGGAAATAGGCACAGTAACCTTGGGTAACATTGTGCTGGAAGGTGATGTTTTTCTTAAAAGTGCAATTTTAAAATGATCATTTTTGTTGTCTCCTTTTTAAAAACCAACCTTTATTTTTCTCCCTTACCTCAGGAGGACTCTTTTCATCCAATATATGACAAACATAGGGCATTAGGAAAGGACAAACTGCTCAAAGAATAATTCTGAACATCAGTTTTCAGGTGGTAGGAATAAAAAATGGAGAACAAAATGACAACATATCTTAAAGCAAGCTCTAGTTCCATCTAGATCTTAAATGTAAAATAAAAAGCCTTGAAACTATTCCCTACTCAGAGGTCACAAAGACAATTTCCTGTATCACTGGTTTGTTAAAAGGTAAAAACACTATCCATAAAGGACATGAGGGATAAATCGGCCATACAGCTTGTATTTCTCAAGACAAATCAATAAATAAGAAAGTATTTTCAAAAGGCTAGTATTTAGAATATTCAAGAAGTCTCAGAAAATGACTTGCAACCCATTTTTAAAAAATTAGCCAATAAAATGAACAAGTATTTTACTAAACAGGAAGTACAAATGGCCTGTAAATATTAGCAATAATGTGCAACCTTTTTTTTTTTTTTTTTTTTTTTTTTTTTTTTTTTTTTAGCACTGTGGATTGAACTCAGGCCCTTGCGCTTGCCAGGCAAGCACTGTGCAACCTTTTTATTAATCAGAAAAATGCAAATTTAAACCAAAAGTG
>NW_004524711.1:6840410-6894402 GCF_000260255.1 Octodon degus | reverse complement strand
AGGCTAGTATTTAGAATATTCAAGAAGTCTCAGAAAATGACTTGCAACCCATTTTTAAAAAATTAGCCAATAAAATGAACAAGTATTTTACTAAATAGAAAAGATAGATTCTTGCAAAACATGCATCCATAAGAGTAAACTTCAAGGAAATTTTCTTTTTTTTTTTTTTTTTTTTGGCAGCACTGTGGATTGAACTCAGGCCCTTGCGCTTGCCAGGCAAGCACTGTGCAACCTTTTTATTAATCAGAAAAATGCAAATTTAAACCAAAAGTGTGTATCATTTCTTACTACCTAACGTGACAGCATTTAAATTACCTGAGAGTACCAAATGTTGTTGGGAATATGGAGCCAAAGAAATTCTTGTACAGCTGGTGGGACATAAAATAATGAAATTCACCATGGGAATTATTTTACATTATCTAGTAAAGCCCAGCATGAGCGAAATGTATGCCCCAGCCAGTGAGCATCTATGTATGCATTATAGAGTCAATGACACAGATATAGTGGGAGACACATAAGAAACCTGCCCATGCTATTATTCATAATAACGCAAGCCAAGAGACAACCAGAAATCCACTCAGAAGAGAATGAACAAATAAATTACAGGATTTTCATGTAATATAATTCTGTACATCAATGAGAAGAATACACTTTCATACACATTTCATTGTGGATGAACCTCAAAGGCATAACACTGGGCAAACAAAGACAAATCATAAAACAAATACAGTATGACACCATTTATGTAAAGTTCAAAAGCTGGTAAAACAAAACAATGTATTGTTTAAAGATATATATAAGTGGTATAATTACAAAGAATAGGCAAAAAAAGATTAAAACAATAACTGGCCTAGTGGTTACTCTGAGATGGGGTTGGAGAGTACAGTGGGATAGAAAATTGGGCCAGCCAAATAGTTCAGAGGATTAAAGCTCCTGCAAGCTGGCAGCTGGGGGTTTGATCCCCAGGCCTGCCATTCCAGCCCCACCCCTGGGGTGCGCTGAGAAGGCAATTGAGACTGGGCATGGTGGTGCGTGCCTGTAATCCCAGCACTTGGGAGGCTGTAAACAGGAGAATCACTATGAGTGTGATCTAGTAGTGAGACCCTGAACACCCTGTAGACCCTTCCCTAAAAAATACAGGAAAAAAAGAAGAAAATCATACAGTGTTCAAAGCTATTGGTAAATTTTTATTTCCTAGGTGAAATGGGAGGTAAATGGAGCTGTTTTAATAATATAATTATTTTAGCTGCATATGTTCAGTGCAAGTGATGTATTCGTTTCCATCATACTTTGCAATACAGTACCAACTGACTGGAAATAAGATTTCAAAGCAAGGTTTTCTGCCATTGAGTTTTATTTTCTTGGGTCCAGAAATTCAGGGTGGTTAGGCTGTGAGCAGCAGTTTTCATTGCAAAACCTCCAAATACCAGTATAGTGGGCTTGTTCTCTGTGTTCATACAGCTGCCCAGAGGAGTCTGGAGCTTCTTACTCTAGTTTCCAGTAGTCTAGGGCTCTAAGGCAAAGACGATGCTGGGAGTGGGGCCTAGAGGAGGGAGTCTACAGAGTGCTGTTCATCCTCTGTGCTTTCACATTGCCCTCTTTGGAGGAGGGGTACAGAAGGTTATACTGTTGCATGGCTGGAGGAGAGGACCTGAGTTTTACTCACTTCTCAGTGTTACCCAAGCCTATGCTGTTTCCGGTTGCAAGCCTCTCCAGTACTTGGCACTTAGGTATGTAGGTTTCAGCACAAATCTGATATCCTGGTAGCAGAAATGTTTGCTGCCTCTTCCCCAAACCCTACCCCACCCCCACCCCATGGGTCCCTTTCACTGAATTTGTTTTTCTTCCTCCATTGATTTTCCATCCACAGACTTGTCCCTCACATCTTCTGTCTTCTATCAATGCTTCTTCCATTCTTTTTCTTCTTGACTCTGAGTTTGGTCTGAGGGTATGCATATTCAATGTGCTGAATTTATCCAGAACTACTGCTCCCAAAGACCCTTTAGACATAGGATGTGTTAAAAGACAAAATTGCAGCAAGTGGAGTTTTGCAGATCTTAATTGGCTTTGTGAGTGTAGAGCCTGGCAGCTGTCCAATCCAAAAGTGGTTCAGAATGCCCGCTCCACATGGCAGGTTGCATTTATAGCCAGAAAAGAGAAGTGAGATAGAGAGACAACCTGATTGGTTATAGCTAACGTCTCTTTTATCTGAACTTGGTTTGAATGCCTGGTTGCTTGTGATTGGCTGAGACTCAACTACTTGTTACAAGAATAGGGTACAGTCTGTTTACGCATCAAGTTAGGTTATAAAGAAACCATTAAGCCAAACTTAAAATATATGGGGACAGCTTTATGTCCAATTTAACAGATGATAATTCCTATTTTGGAGTTAAAATTGAGACCACAAAGAGGGCATGCCACTTGCTGAGACCCAAGATTGGATGGCAGGTGTGAACCACTCCAACGTCTTGCTTTTCTTCCTACATGTACCCGTCCCCTCCCCCTCCCCCCAGAATGAAGGCTCCAGAATCTTTTGACATTTCTGACTGGAGGTGCATGCTTCTGTCTAATCTGGAATCCTCCTGTTCTAAGTTTCCACAACTACTGTCCACGGGGTGTAAGGAACAACCCAGACCTGGACACAAAGACTCACAGTGACTGTGCTTTCAGCCAGCTGTGTGGAAAGTAGCAGTCTCCTTTGGGTGCAAGTAGGGTGACCTTAACTCTCCTCACTAATGACTTCACTGAGGCAGAATGGTGCCTTTGCAAGCAGTAGGCATTCTCTCTGACCACCAGACTGGTTTATCCTGTGAAGGCCCAAGAACAAAATTTTATCTGCCAGTGATCAGGGAGAGAAGGACAAGAGAGTGGGATGGGAAAGTTACTTTTTCTTTTTTTCACAACCTCAAGTTTCCCGTACTCCTTTGGAACTAAAAAATTTGTTTTGACTAAATGGAAAGTCTCCAGGAACCAAGGGCTGATGGGGCGATTTCTTTCCAAAGTACTCCTGTTGCCTTCCATCAATGTCTCTTTCCCTCCCACCCTTGCCCCATTCCCCTCTTTTCTTCCTGGCCTCTCTGACGCCATCTCCACTATCCACCAGCTGCCAACTAAAAAAACATTCTGCAACTTATTATAGGCATTACTTGTTGGGTCATAGGGAGGTCAGGCCCCTCAGGGATCAGTGGGGTGAGCCCAAGAGGTCAGATGCTGAGAAAGGCAGCAGGTCTGGGGGTGGGTGCAGGGTACAGGTGCACATAGAGGGCCAGGCTCTTCTGTCTGTCCTTTTCACTCCAATATCTGTGATGGTCCTGAGGAGAGATTCAGTCAGCACTTCACAGGCCTTGAGGCTCCTATAATGGCACAGGCAGACAAATGTAGGATGTTGCCACTCCGACTTTTAGAGTCAAGATCTATCATAATTTATCTAGGAGAGGGAGGGAAAGTGAAAACCTCACCTAACACTACAAATGAGGGCTAAGCTACCTTTCTCTCTAAAATGAAAACCACTTTCTCTCTACTTGTGTCTAGGCAATCCTGTGACCACTGATTGGGTTGTCCTAGCCTTGTCCTTGGTGTCTGATAGCCAGAGGTTTTATAGAGAAGGTATAGATATCATGAGCTGCTCTAGGTACCTGGTGGCATAGGCTAGTATTTCCCATTAATCCCATAGGAAGGAACTATTATTTTCTCTTGGAATTTGAAGCCCAGAGATATGCATACCCAGAGACAATAATAAGTTGAATGTGTGCTTGTATATATGTAATTTTGTCTATAGTACACAAATAAATACCCACCTAGCAGTCTTAGGCAAGAAACAATTCCCATTCACTAAAAGTTCAATGAATAGTTATGGAGCTCCTATGTGTCAGGCACTGTACCAATTATGGTAGATCTAACATCTAATCAGCTGTGGTCCTTGCCCTCAAGGAGCTTGTGGCTGGAAGAGTGTTATAACAGCACATCGTTTAGCTTCATTCAGTACAAGACTGCCAGTGTGAAAGCAGGTGGGGTAGTGTAGGAAGAAGGCTGATCAGCAAGACCATGGGGATTTGGGAATGATAAAACCAAATTCTTCTGTAATCAAAGAGCAAAAGGCAGTCATGACAGAGGGGGAGGGAAGAACTAGATAGCATTTGTGTCTTGGTCCTGGTGGATGTGTTGTATGTTCGGTTGCTTCAAAGGCATAAACACAATATTAATGGGTCTTCCAGTTAGTTGATTGGTATGTTGTAGGACCTCAATGCTAGATGGTTATTGAATAAATGGAAACAAGGGTAAATGAACTTTACTGAGATACACAGATACAGTACACAAACATGGTAAGAGTGGAGTCTCCCTTGGTGACTAGAAAGTGTTCAGAGTCGCTGCTTAAAAAAGCAGCAGGACATAGAAAGAATGTGTTGAGAGGATGTGGATTTAGAGCACTTTTCTAGAGACCTTCCAGGACTCTTCTTTTAGTCCAAGCACAAGTTGTCAGTTGTATGACTTTCTTAGTTATGACTGGCACTAACCAATAACATGGCTATTGTTTGGATCATTAGATGCATATTCAGAGTGATTCTGTGGCAAGGTATTGGGAGGGATAAGGCAAGGGGCTGTCCTTTCTGAATAGTTGAGCACTGCCTAGAGGGAACTCAGATCGATGTGAAATGAAGCATGCCTCTTCCTGTAGTAGCTGGAGGCCAGTGCTTTTCCAAGTAGGTCCCATACAAGGGACTGAGGCCTGGAGTTCTAATGTTTGAAATCATTGGCAAGCTTTTTCTTTTTTCTTTTTTTTTTTTTAAAGCTTCCCACAATGACTACAGTTGCACACTTGACTGTGTTGGGATAACAGGTTAGGAGCTGTTCACAACCAATTTTTCTGCTGTCTACTACTGAGCATTGTGAAGTGAGCTTTGGTAGACTTGAATTCACCTTTCTTTGGAACCTCTCATATGTGATAAAAAGCACGCAGAGTTACAAATAATGGTTTTGCATGATTTTCTCACTGTACTAGCAGAATCCCAGACCGCAGCACATGATGTATGTTTATTGAGAGAATACCAGAAAAAAAAATCAGTCTACAATTATTTTAAATTTTGACTTTTTTGTGAAATTAAAAAAAATCAATATTAAACATGATAGTCTTGAGAATGAATGGTCCTAGTGGGATTTTGGTCCTAGACAGTGTTTTCTCAAGACAATTAGTTTGTTTTTATTTTAAAACAAAATCAAAACCCCAATGTAAACAACAGCCCGTCCATGAGGCCTCACTAGCCTGCCCAGGCTGGCCTTGAACTCCTAGGCTCAAGTGATCCTCTTGCCTCAGGTTGCAGGAAATGTAAGTATCTAGCTTTTGCAGGACAATTAGTTAAAAAGAATGCAACCAAAAGAGTTACTGTCAGTAAATGCTGAAGAATGCTAGTTAGTTTCTGTATGCCAGGCACAATATTGGTGCTTCCCATTATCTCATTTAATCTTCACTGCAACCCTAGGTACTTGGTACAGTAATTATCATCATTTTATAGATGAAAAGAATGAGGGTCAAAAAAGTTTTGTAACCGTCTCACTTTGGATGTTAACCCAGGACCATGAGTCTTCATGGGCTTGACCAGACTCCATCTGTGCCTGCTCCTCTTTATGTTAACGTCAGTGGGTGTTTCTGGTGTGAGCCTGGCGGTCTTGTGAATGCAGGGAATGGCAGCCTCGTGCATTACCCACTCCACCCTTTCCTTAGGATTATGGTCAGGACTAGGAAGTGACCATCAACTCCTTCCCACAGACAGCTAGGTCCTAGCAGCTAGGACCTAAAAAGGTCCTTCCCCCAAAAGCTAGAATTGAGAGAGATATCAAAGGGATTTTGCTTTATTTATCTTTTGAATCCTCCTCCTACAAAGTCCCTACACCTGGGCTTTAAAAAACCCCAAGAATGAGTGAATGGGTGGAATTTGCAAGGGGCAGGAGGAGGAGCAGGCAGCAAGAATCCCTTTTGTCAGCAGCTGTTGCCAGCTTTGAAAATATTCCTTGTCCATAAATGGGATCCCTCTTAAGTCACCCTGATCAAGTGAGGAAGAAATAGAGCCAGCAGGACTCAGTGGGGGCTGGAAGGACAAGGAAAATCAGCTGAGTTCACCAGGGAATTTAGAGAGCAGAGGTCGGGTGTGGGTCTGCTGGAGGTCTACCCTGAGCAGCTGCGTCTGCTTCAACTTGTGGGGATTTTTGTAATTGTCGTTGCTAGCTTTCTGCCTTACTTTACTCATCAGTAAAATATGGATCCAGATAAGATCTCACATCTTGTAGCGCTGTTGTGTGGATGGTGCAAACAGTATACTTCATGGACAAGAGCAAGTGTGTGTTAATATGTAGTGCATTGTACATTGCCCAGTTAAGTGCACAATATGTGTGAACTTTTGTTTTTTATACTATTAAGATTTTTGAGGGAGAAAGAAGAGTTTAAAGAGCATCTCTCCTTTCATGGTAGATGCCAGAAGAGTGAACTGTGTTAAGTAGGAGGAGCTATAGGATTGCCAGATTTGGTTAAAAACAAAATAAAACAAAGCAAAACAAACACTCACACCCCCAAATGACCTGAGTTAAATTTTAATTTCAGCAACAAATCTGTCTCCTATGAATTGTTATTGATTCACAATCCACATTTAATTCTTGCTGTATTTTATCTTATATTTCTTATGAGGATGGGGGGGAGGGCAGAGAGGGAATATGAAATCCTTCCTTACACCTGGAGGAAAATGACCCAATTCTTATGTTAGGTTTGAGAGGGTTGGAAGCCAGATAGGAAGGCTGTCTGCAGCTCTCCCTCCAATAGCTGAGACCAGGCAACGTTCTCAGTACATTATTCCTCCCTATGAACCTGGAGCCTGTGTTTGCCAATTCTGAAGCTACCCTATCTCTCACTGCTTCCCTCCCCAGAACACACAGGCTCGCAAACACACAGGCATGGGGTGGAGAGGTTAAGGGGGAGGGGAGGTGGGGTAAGGATTATAGTTTTATCATAATAGCATGTGCAAAGATTCTTCTAGGATAGGCAATATTTGGAGCATGTCTGTGGCCTGGGGCCAGGGCTGGGCAGGGTTGGAAACACCAGCTGTCCAGGGAAGGAGTGGTTCCTTAGGGGCTTTGCCAGGTGCAGGGGCTTGGGGAGAGGGGACAGAGGGGCCTTTTCTTCCCTTCTCAGGGCTGCTTGTCCCACTCATTTTTTTTTGGCATTTTTGGTCAAACTGTCATTTTTTAAGCATCCTATAGTAAGAGATCTTTCAGCCAAATTATTAACATTTCTGGGACTTGCTGCACCTGTGTCTGAGAGGCTGAGGGCTTTCCAGGGCTAGTTTGCAGGGCTGAGGGAAGAATTTTGCTTTTTTGAGAAGGTACTTGGAAGCTACCTTAATATTTGTTTCTCGAGACCACAGTTTCTCCTGGCTCACCTTGCTCATGGCATAGTTCTCCATCAAGTCATCCAAATCTGTAGGCAGGAGATTTGCCCTGGCGATCTCATGAATAATTTCTGTTATATCGCTCCGCATCCCACATTGCTTTAGCAAAGGATAGAGAGGTCAGATTGGGCTATTTAAGAATAGCTTATGGGACTGGGGATATAGCTCAGTAGCATAAGTGCCTGCCTGGGTAAGTGCAAGGCCCTGAATTTGATCCCCATCCCTTCACACCCCCAAAAGGGAAAAAAAAACAGCCTATCTTGAGGTGTAAAAGAGCATTTTAAATATAACAAGACATCCGTAAGGAAAGTATTGATAACATTGGACTTTTGTATGGTCTAAAAATGTGATACAAAAGCCACATCCACAAAGGAAATACTTATTACAGATATTCTTTATATAAAGAGCACTTACAAATCCATGGCAAAGGGAAGCATATATAACTAAACAAAGAATTAAAATAATAAATAAACATACACAGAAAAAGATCAGCTTGATAGGTAATAAAGGAAATTCAAACTGAATTAATGATGAGGTGTTGCTTTTGTGTCTAAAAATGACCAAAAAATTTTTTTTTCAAGGTAATGCCAACTTAGCAAGGATGTGAAAGAACTGGGGTTGCACAGCATTGTAAATTACGGTGTTAAAATGGACAACACTTTGGAAGGGTATTGAGGAAACAAATCAAGAAACAGAACTGTCCCTACACTTTGAACCTGTTAGCTAACCTAGAAACCTTTCTGAAGGAGTAATTAATGTTTGACACCAAGATTTAGCTGTGATGTCATTCATCACTAACTGCTTATAATGAGAAAACACTTGAAATTTATATTTAGTGATAGCTTTTATGAGTTATGGTGCATTAATTATTATACTACTATGTAGCCATCAGTGCATGCTATAGGACAGTGATGGTTAAGCTCTTTCAATGGTGTTCCCTTGGGTCAGATTCTGGGTTCTAGATCTCCTATCCACAGGGGATGTTTTTCTGTTTTGAGCACTTGGCTTCTACTCAATAATGAACCTGAATCCAGGATTCATAGTCAAATATATGAAACCAAGAGTGAAGACCACTCTTTGAGGCGAACATTTAGTGAGTTTCTAGCTGTCCTCTGTTGGCATCTCCAGACCCACTGTCCTTTTTACTGTCTCAGCTCTGCTCTTTGCCTGGGAGGTGGTCGTTATGGGCCATATCAATGGATTCCTTGTCCTCTGCTTGTATTTGGGTTCAGGTAATCCCTAACACAGCGCTAGTGAGGGAGGAAGAAAAGGGACTGATTTTTTTTTTGCTCCTCCACTGTGAGAGCATCAAGACCTAATATCCTTCAAAAAGTCCTTCAAGATGTGAAACTACAGGACTCTGAGTTCCCACAGCTATCTCTTTCCACCCTTCTTCATGCCCTAAGGGGCAACAGCTAAGGGTCCACTTCTGTTTCTGGGACCTCTTTGCCTATGGAAACCATAAAATTTATTTTATTTTATTTTTGTTTGTTTTTTTGGCAGAACTGGGGATTGAACTCAGGTCCTTGCACTTGCCAGGCAAGCGCTTATTCTACTGAGCCATCTCCCCAGCCCCCCATAAAATTTATTGTCACCTTTTGAAAGTCAAAGAGAATTCTTTTTTTAAATGTATTTGGTACAAGGTCTCACTACACAGCTCAGACTTGTAGTGATTCTCTTGTTTTCAGCCTCCCCAGAGCTGGGGTTACAGACATGTGCCACTATGCCCAGTCTCGGTGGCCAGCCCAGCCCAACCTGGCAGCACAGCGTGTGGTGCTTGGGATCAAACATAGGTTCCTGCATTTGCCTAAGAGGGCACTTAGTCCACTGAGCTATCTCACTGGCCCTCAAAGAATATTCTAAAGTAATTAATTTTAAAGGCAAAAATCAAGTTTATTGATTCTTTTGATGGTAAGAAACAAAATTTTTTATAAATGATAATATTTGCACTAATATGAAAGAAAAATAGGCAAAATTATGCACACAATTTGATATACAACATTGGAATATAAGCAGGTAACATGTAAGGTTATGAGCACAATTAGCTCAATTATAAGTTAGGTGAAAACAAACTTTTTCAAAAACACACGTTCACAAGTCGAGTTTATTAATTTGTTCAACTTATACAATAGCTCTTTTTCAGATGTGTTTTCAAATTTGGAGTTGTTCCTGAAAACTAAAATAGCATATGCTTATTAAGTTAAAATGATAAAAAGCTTGGTTGAATTATCTGAGTTTTAAAACTTAGATATGCAGAAAAACTATTCTTGTTATAGAATCATATACTTTTGTTTCCTTATTACTGTGTCTCTGACATTTTCTATGTATGAAGGATTGTTTTTTATAATGTTTTATTTAAAAAATTTTCAATGAAATTTCCATAATTTTAGTCAAAGTTGTGCCTTATGACCAATACATTAAACAAAGACAACTTCAAATATTTTTTATGTAAATTATATTTTAGTTGTTATAGCATGTTATATTAATATTATAATATTAGTATATTATATTGCATTTTTATCTGGTTAAATTATGTTACATAGGATATTTCTAATTGTAATTATTTTTGTAGTATATAAATATCTCAGACCAAATGTATTTCTAGCTATTGTCCATTAATACTTGATCAGATGTCCTATTTTCAAGAAATATTTTTATGGCAGAAGACTTGTTAAATAAATTACATTTAACCAGTTTTAGGATGTCTCAACAAACCAAAATGATGTAAAATAGTCCTTATCAATGCCATTTTACTTTTGTATAGATTGCAAATTTATCCAGTTAATAATGGAAACTCCATCTAATTTTATTTTGCAAGTTAAAAATTTTGTGTTTAATGACAGAATTTCAGAATTAATCTTTCCCCTTTTTGGTACTCATGGCCTGATTTTCTGTTCCCCCTTTGCTTTTCCCTTTCTGCTTGCTTTTGCAAGGCCAATTATATCCTGTTTTCAAGCTTCTTTTTTTATGTAAAAGTTGTTAAAGGTTTAAAAAGTTGAAGGTATTAGGAACTTTATTTGCTAAAGTATTTATTAAATATTTTAATTTTTTGTATTTAGTACAGGGTTTTCAGGGTCTCATTACACAAATCGGACTAGTAGTGAGTGATTCTCCTGTTTTTAGCCTCCAAAGCACTGGGATTACATGCCCAGTCTCAATCACCGTCTCAGCGTGCCCTGGGGGCGGGGCCGGCACACATGCCTGGGGTCGAATCCTGGTCCCTAAACAGGTGCTTTAATTTGCTGAGCTATCTGGCCAGCCCCTTAACTTATTTTGAACAATATACAATTAAAATTTAGAAGGCTTATTTACAAAGTGTTCACTATAGTTTTAAGACATTTAGATTAATTGTCAAGGTAGTTTATCTTAGTTTCAACCATTTCTAAAACCTGATGGATGACAGCAAAACAAGAGAAAGTGCTTACTGCTGGGCTAATGGGTTTTTCCTACTTAACATCAATACTGACACACAAAAATATTTATTGGTGTTAACATGGATAAATAAAAATACATGCAATTTTGGCCAGTTTCAGCTTTTCTTTGAACCACAGAGTGTTTTGGATGTTCACAGTATAGTCCAGCAAATTCTAAATGTTTTCTGTTCCATAGCGTCCTTCATTTAATGAGAATATTGTTTTTTATTTTGTTGTTTTGTATCTGTTATTTCAAACCAAGATGCTATTTTTCACTAAAATCTGTGTTTTTTACCGCTATCCAAACAATTACTTTTATCTTTAGCAGTAACGAGCTCTGAAAACCAGGCATTTAATTAAAATATTAAGTACCAAATTTCCATTCCTGAACTACTTAACTAAATTTGAAGTATTTGCTATTACTATGTCAAATTAAACTTGCAAAAATTTTAGTTTGATTTGAACTGAATTTAAAAATTGAGAGGCACTATTTGAATTCAGAGAATTAGCTTTTTTGACTCATCTAAAGACGTCAATCGAACACTCATTGTTTAACTATTTTCCAGGTTCGTTTTCATCTAGTGACGTCAATAACAGATATAATTTCACTTTTAAATTGAGAAGCCTTATTTGATGTAGATGAAAAGTCACGGCTCACAAATACAGAAAGGCATTTTCTACAGTTGTGTGTGTAAAATTGATTTTAATGTTTAATGTTTCTTCAGTTTATTTATGTCTAGTTTTCATATGATTTAGTAATATAACTCTTCCTTTTTTCCTTCCTTTCTTTTTAAATTTATTTTTATTAATATATGTTTGCAGTACATAATGATTGCATTCATTTGGGCAGTTGGTGCATGTACAAGACACATTTTAGTTATATTTTTTATCCCCTCTTCCTCCTGTTCTGCCCCCTGATTCCATTTCTTAGTCTTCTTTCTTTTCACAAAAGATCTATCTTCCTGTTTTCCCATTAGGTAACTTTTATTCTTCTCTTTATTTCTACTTTGAATTTCTCATATAAGAGAAACCATATGATATTTCAGCTTGTGGTCAGCAGGCTTCTACGAAATTATGATTAGTAGAGACCTTGAATGCTTCTCTTGCATAGGATTGTCTATTACATTACATTAGATTTGGAAGTGGAAGAGCAAAGAGAAACCATCATTATGAGAAGCAGTCTTCCAGATTTCAAGAGTTGAAGGTGCACACGTCGCACAGTCTGCAATGATATGATGACAGATACTGAAAGTGCAGAGAGGATTTTTCTAAACATATCCCATTTGATTTTAATGTAACAATTAATAAAAGATCTTATTTATTAAAAATGAATAATCTAGGAAATTTCATAGTGAATCTAATACTAGGCAACTGACATAACTTTGGATTATCATAGTGAAACCTAAAGGCCTGGTCATTTTATCTATGTCCAGCCCATACTTTAGTAAACAGTCCATTATGAAGAAAGCCTCTGGACTTATCCTATTTCAAGTGTGCCATCTGTTTCCTGCTCAGTCCTTGGCAGATAGAGTGGAAGAAAAGTCTCTTCCCAATATGTTATTACATAACAAAAGCAGGTTACAAAGGGAATGACAGTATGAATCGCATTAAGTATGTTAGGTAAATACATTTTTAATAATTGCATAGTAACATTTTCTGAGGGCATGTCCATCAAAACATTATTGGTAATTGCATCTGGATGGTAGAATCACAGATGCCATTTTTTCTTGTCTTATTTTCCTTATGCGTATTTTAAAAGTACTTTAGGCACTTTTTTCATGGTGCTTAGTGAGGAGGAGTGGAGATTGAAATAATGCGTTGCAGCTGCGCTGTGGTTCTCACAGGCGACAGTGTGTTTTCTAGGGTGCATCTACCCTGTTAGAAATGAATGCCTGAAACGCCTCCAGTTCTCTTGAATAGTGACTCTGCCCACAGGTGAATTCTCCACTAGATACCTGTGGAGAACTTCTTGAGGATATTACCCAAGGGTGTAACCGCTGGTCATAAACTATGTCTAGACAGAAGTTTGCCTTGGTGGAGAACGACCAGGCTTAACTTCACAGCGACCACATTTGCCCACAGTCTAATCAATGCTTTGTGTCCACACCCCAACAAACACTTTATGTTATAAAATTTTTGGATGATGTCTACAGTCTGATGAGTGCAAAATGCCTCTGTTATTTTATTTTATTTGCATGTCTCAGTTACAAAAATATATTTGTCTCTTTATAGCCTATTTATTCAACTGAATTACTTCTGAGATTTTGTGTCCCTATTGTTTGCACATGTTTTCATTCTGTGCTCTGTCGTTTATTGTGTTGATTTCCAAGAGTTCCTTGTAGATCCCGCCTGTAGTCTGGATCTTGAATATTCCTCAAAAGCCTATGGATTAGAAGCTTGGATACCAGGAAAGTACTACTGGAGATGTAACCTTCTGGACGTGAAGACACATAGCAGCACTTTAGATTGCTGGAGGTGTGCTCTTAAAGGGAACTGTGAGATCCTAGTCTCTTTCTCTTTTGCTTACTGGTTGGTGAGTGATTTTTTTCCCCCTGTCATTATGAGCTACCTCACTACAGGTGCAAAACAGTTGTTCAACTAATCAGGAAGTGGAATCCCAAAACTCTAAGCCAAAACACACCCATTCTCTTTACAATTGAATTATCTCCGGTGTTCGTTATAGTTAAGAAAGCAACTAATGTAACTCCCAAAGTATGCAAAGTACCTAACATATACATGAGCATTTTTCATTAAACTTGAATTTCTAGTTCTCCGTCTTCCATAGTAAGTGGAGACAAGAAAGATTTGACTGATAAATTCATTAATGTTTAGTTTGTGAATGTAGAGGTAAAAATATCCATCTGTGACTCCACTGAATCCTGACGGTCTCATCACATGGAGCGCTACTTTAGAAACAGCTGCTGTCCACTTAGACCATGACAAGGAGTAGAAGTAGACTTCGGAGGTCAAACACAGCGGCTGTTGCCGTCATGACCAAGCACATTACTATGGAAAGTGCTCTTATTTCACCTTCTCAGGGATTACACTGAATAGTGACTGTCTTGAAGATAATGGACACTCACTGAGCCTTAACAAGTGTCAGTCACCAACCCTCAGGCTTTGCTTGCAGTGTGCCCTGACCATACAGGTGTTGCTACTGTACTCATTTTACAAATGTGACAACTTAGGTTTGGAGAGTTGAAGCACTTGCCCAAGGGCCATACTGCTGAGAACTGTAAGATCCAGGGCTCAAATCCACATTGGCTAAGATGACTGCTAGGTTACTGAAAAGCTCTATTGTAATTATTTTCAAAGTCATATTAATATGTTAAAACTGAAAATAAGATATTCTCTTTTGTTTTTTTTTTCTTTTCTTTTTTTTTTTTTCGGAACCGGGGATTGAATTCAGGCCCTTGCACTTGCCGGAGAAGCGCTTATTCCACTGAACCATCTCCCCGGCCCCAAGATATTCTTTTTTTATTATGATATCTATTTTTAAAGAGAATAAAAATACTAAAGAAAACCCATTAGAAATGAAACAGAATTTCGCTAAACAAAATGATAAGAATTCAGCAATGGTTGTTATATTGCCTATTGTTGTCTTCAAATTAACTTTTCAGATTATTAGATGTAAGTATGCAGAACTGGTAAAAATTGCTCAAAAAAGTAAAAAAAAAGAAGAAAAATTTAAACATTAACTGTTCCTTTCAATAGACCAGTATAAGTCAGTAGTACAGTTATCTAAGCTATCCTATGTACACACATGCGTATTTTTCTTTCTTTCTTTTTTCCTTTACCTCCTCTCAGTTGTTTCTTTCCTTTGCACAATACCTTTCCCTTTAACAGTATCTATTGTGCCTTCCAGGTTCTTACACTGGGAGACAATATGATGTCTAGACATGTGGGCCTGATTTATTTCAGTTATGAGTATGGCCTCTAGTTGCATCCATTTACCTATAAAAGCCTTGAGTTTATATTTCTTTACAGCTGAATAATACTCCATTGTATGAAGAAATTATACAGACTGCAGAAAATTGAGTTTATAAGACTCTTTGAGACTAGCTCAACTAACCAAACTTTTGGTTCAGGAAATAAAGCTGAGGGGATGGTGCCATTTGTTCAATACTGTACAGTTGACTTGTTGTGGAACTGGAACTAGGACTTATTTTCTGTTTCTAGGTTCTGGTGTTTTCTTTTAATAAGGAAAGGCTACTGATTGTATGCACTCCACAAGACATCCACAGTTAGTAGCCACGCACCAAAGAGTTTTGAATGAGCAGAACAGCATGTGATTATCAAAGCTGGATGCAGCCCCCATAACTCAGGCTATTTGAGAGACAATGAGAGAGGGAGAGAGATGACTCATTTGTGTTTATAGGAGAATTTTTGTGTGTAAAATTCCTCTATCTCAACCTTAGAGGAACTAACAGCTACTGTTTGAAGGGTATGAAGGAGAAGACATGAGAGAAAGAGAACATACAGGGGGTATGTCTATGTACATAACCACATATGTGCTATATATCTATATATCTATACCTATACATGTATTTACACGTAGATATATATAGAGTCTGCTAGAAAAAATGTATACACACTTCAAAAAAAGAAAAAATAGCACAATTTTTTTCAACAGATGGTGTTACCCTTGTATTGGGAACCCTAGAAGATGGCATATATTGCAAAAAACCCACTTCCCTGCTGACCCTTAAAGAAAAAATTGAAAAAGCAGGTCAGCAATCTCAATGATTAAGGCTATCCACATAGTACTTCACTGTACCAGTAAATGCCTGGACGCTAATGTCCACCACTTGGAGCACCTCTTGTAATTGTAGAGGCCCAAGGTAACTTGTCTTGGGGCCGGGGAGATGGCTCAGTAGAATAAGAGCTTCCCTGGCAAGTGTAAGGGCTTGAGTTCAATCCCCGGTACTGCAAAAAAAAAAAAAAAAAAGGTAACTTTTGTTAATCTCATGATGTCTCAATAAATTTATATTTAAATATTTATGCAAGGTTTTTGTTTCCTGAATTGTGTATACAACTTTTATCAGACTCATATATTTACTAATATGCAATGTATACACATTTGTATATGTGGGCCAGGAAATTTTAAAAATGAAGAGAGAACCACCAAAATTAATATTTTTGGAATGTGAAAGTTTTTTATCTCCATAACAAGAAGCTGAGGAAAGACAATTTTTAAGATTATTGGAGGAGAAGTTTGGGAAGCTAAAGGGTCAGTTACAGGCAGAATAGAGCAGAGCCCTGTCAAAAGGAAAGTGGCAGGAGAACTAGACTTGCTCAAAGAGGATTCTGATGTGGGTAAAGAGTCACCCAAAATGGAAACCAGTCAGCAGCAAGTAGAGACCACCACCGATGGGAGGCTTTGCTGCCAAATAGCCTGGGTGAACATCTAAACTTCAACCATAATAGAGGAAGTCAGGACTACGGGTGTCCTACCTATATAAGACAAGGAAAGGAAATGCAGATTAGACCAATCAGTAACAATGGATAAGGAGGATATGGGGTCAGAGTTCTATCTAGAAAGCACAAGCATTATTCCCTCTCTCCTCAGTGATGGGAGAATCCCAGAAAGAGCTTAGAGAATTCTTCTAGACACAAGAAACAGCAATAAAGCTATCATTTCACCAAAGGTCTTTTTTATGACAGGGTGGGGAAAGATGGGGAGAAAGAAACCACTGAGAAGGGAGAATATAGGGGCATACTAGAGCTCTTTACTTGCCAGAAGACTACTTTAAAGATGCTTGTTGAAGGCCAAAGAGACAGAAAGAAGGTAAGAAGGGGCACTCTAGTTAGAGAGTAAGCAATGGAAAGAATCTAGAAATAGAACTGGAGGATCCAGTTCCAGTGCAAGGAGTATGAAAGAGATAGATGAAGTGGGGAGTGACCTCCTCTTGGGGAGGTAGGTTGGATGTAGGCCAGCGGGGTGGTGGAAAATAGGTGCTAGTGCCAGGAGGAGGATAAATTGAGTGAGAGGCCATGGGAGGATGAGGGGAAGAGGGCACAGGGCAGACCCCACTGGAATTGGAGATGCAGAGCGAGAGATGATGATTTTTCCAAAATCCATCCTTTGCCTCTTATGCTGGCAAGACAAGGGTCTGGAATGGCAGGCAAAGGAGGACAGGGTTGCTCGGGAGGTGAGGGGGAGGGTGCCGGCTGTCAAGGCCAGCATGATGATGGCATTGATCCCCACTGTTTGTTTCCCAGGAGTGAGATTCTTTTATTTTTGTAGCCTGCAGAGTGCTGATCCAAGTCTAGATTGTGCTCCAAGAAAAGATGAGATGCAGTAAAATAACATGTCAGCTGGTCCTCCAAAGGTTCTCCCTAAGGGACGCTCTATCTTTTTGCATGGCCTTGGACAGCACCAGGAAGGCAGAGGAGGGGCAGCTTTCTGACCATGGCTGGCTGGTGACCTCGGGCTTCTGGATTTCTGGAGGCATCACCCCCTCCTGGCTTTGTTCCTCCTCACCCATTTCTCATGGCAGCTGGTTGGCCTGGAAGGACTCAGCAAGGTTCCCAACAAAGCAGGCCTGGGGAGGCAAGCAGAGGAGCTGGGCCCAGTGGGATCTGTGTTCCAAGCCTCTTCTTTTTTTCCCAGCACTTCCAGGGGATAAAGAGAAGGATGTGTAGGAGAGATGGACAGTGCCTGTAAAGGTGATTATGACCCTATTCTCTCTCATCACCAAGCTTTGGGTCTCATTGGTACAGTTTCCATCCTTTGTTGACTAAACATCTGCTTAGGCCTTGTCTTATCTGTCAATTCTAGAACCTATAAACTATATACTATATACTCATACTGTGACACCTCAGATTCTAGCCATCCCATGCTATCTTACCTAAGATTTTTTGTTCACTTGACATTTATCCATTCTGCTCCTTTTCTGTTTTTGAGTTATCCTATTCATGGAGGATGAAATTTCTTTATGGAAAGAACCCACTAGTCAAATGGTCTACATATTAGAGACAGAAGTCAAGGTTCTGGATCCCCCAGAGGTTCATGTCTTATGGTACTAAGAAACAACAAGTGACACAGGCCACAAGAAGAAGTATTAGTGTAAACTCAGAAAAGAGATACAGTCTTTGACATTCTTCCTTTCCTCTCTTCTTCACTCTCCTTTCTTTTTCCTTCCTCCCTCCTTCCCTCCCTTCCTTTCCCCCCAGCTTCATTAAATAAAATTCATATAGCATACAATTCTCTAAGTGTACACTTCAATAGCTTTTGCTACATTCACTGAGTTATGTAGTGTCAGTTTAGAATGTTTTCATTACAGCCAAAAGAAACACCACAGCCCTTAGCCATAATCCCACAATCCTTTCATACCCCTGCCTTAGCCTTCTGTGATCTTTATTAATCAAACAGCCACCTCCACCAAAGATGTGTATTTATAGAATGCTGCAGAGGCTATAAATTGATTACTCATATTCATTCCAATTTTGATCTTGTCATAGTCCTTTGGGGTAAGCAGGGCAGGTGGTTCTGTCTTGCATTTTTCAGAACAGTAAACTGGGTGTCGCTCCATGACATTGGGCTTCCACAGAGGGATGAAGTGATGCAGCCCTTTATATATGAGAGAAAAATGCAGAGGAGTTTGCGAGTAATATTTTATTTTGTACTCCTTAAAATTCAGGAAAATAAAGACAAAAAGAAATATGAAGACAGAAGAAGAAAAAGCTCAAACTTCACTTGGAGAAACTGAGGAAGAACACCCGTTAAATACTCTGATTAAGATTTATGAGCTACTGGCAGGCAGGCAAAGGGGGCTGAAATATCTTCTTTTCTGGTGACTAGAAGAAAAATAAGAAGGAATCCATAAAACAGTGGGAAGTCTTTCCCAGGGCTGAATCTAAGGCACAGTTATATTAGGAGACAGCGGATGGATGAGCTGGCTGCCCCCAGTCTCCCATGACAGGGACGCCATGAAGGCCGATGACAGAAGCATGCTATCTTCTATTCCATGAAGTTATTCATATCCCCCATAAGGAGGAGTTCCTATTTATTTTTCGTGCTCCTGTCTTTAAAGTGAGAATCTGTATTCTCTCTCAACTGTGGGTGAAACCCTCAATGAGGCATTTTAGAAACTGCAAAGAAAAGGTCAATGTATAATCCTTGCCCTTCAATTCAACTTTTATTGCCTACTAGTATGTTTTCATTATTTGATGCCATGTAACAAACTGCTTTAAAACTCAGTGGCTCAAACAATAATGCATCATTACAGTTCACAGTTGTGTGTGTTGAAGGGGCTCAGTGGGACACACTGCTTGCTTGGGTTCACTCATAGGGTCTTTGTCACACACTGACTAGGGCTGCAGCTATGTGAGATGGTCATCCAAACGGCACACTCCAGTGGCTGGTGTTGAAGCCAGTTGGTGGCTGAGATCTCAGCTGGAGCTATATGTGGACTGCCCTTATGTGGCTTTGCATGCTATGCCAGCTGCTTGCAAATGGTGGCTGTAGTCTGCTACTCTTAGTGCCTTGAAGGGGACAGTTGGAAGGCCACGCTCATGTACAGTTCTCTTCCTTTCCATTCAGCATCAGAGCTCTTCGTGTGGTCTTTCCAGGATCACATGAATGTCAGTTCAGGGCTCCAGGAGACCAAGGCAAAATGAAGGCTAGACCTGAGCTGGTATAGGGTCACTTTTCCTATACTCTGTGTGTCCCAGCTATGCTGCTCTTCCCAGATTCAGGGGAGAGAACGGAGATCCCAGTTTGTAATGAAAACAGAACAAGGAGATAGTAGAATAAGTACAGATGGGAGAAGGGTTAGAAATAGGGGAAAATGGGAAAGCGAGTAGGGTAAAGTAAAGAAGTGTTGAGATGCAATATGTGCATGTGCCTGTTCCCATGGTGAATGTAATTCTTACGCATGGCAAACACATACTAACAGAAAAGGAAAAAAATATTTTTAAACAATGAGTTTAATCTGTCAGGCAGTGGAGGGGACTCAGTGACATACAGAGAAGCCAAACAGTAATGTAGAGAACCTCACTGGCAGCAAGCTAGAGCAATACAGATTACAACTAAAAGGCCTGGAAGAGTTAAAAACACTGAGCAAAGTGGGCTACATTTGGGAATCATTCACGAGGAGATGCGTGTATTCAACAGACATCACTTGAATCTCTTGAAGCCATAGTTAATGTGGCTTTCTATTAGAAAGTGTGGTTTCATATTATAAAGGTAAATATGTCACAGCTTTTTTGCCTCATGGTCACCAATTCTTGGGTTTTGAAAGGTCGGTCATCTTATAAGTGAATATCTAAAAGGCAAAGAGGGAGTGACAATTTACCATTGAGATCTGTCTATCTATCTATCTATCTATCTATCTATCTATCTATTTATATCTCAATATAGCATATTACACTTTATGCCAAAGATAACATAATGTAATGCCACAAATGTATGATATTGCCATAGGTCTCTTGATTTAGCTTAGGGTTTGGCAAATATATATATATATATATATATTGTATATTAATAATATATTATATATATTATTTCCTTTTTATTAGTGTATGTTTGCCATGCATAATAACATATACACTTGTGTTAAATAATATCTATAAATATATATAAGTGATTATATATAATATATATAATATATATAATATAACATTAATGCCAGATATTTATGAAAGATGTGGGACAGCACAGCCAAGTGGAAAGGTTTCTTTGGGAAGATTCCTGGGTGATAGATATATGGAACTTCGTCAAACATTATTAGGAAACAATGAAACACGTGCAAGCCTCTTGGGTTCAGCTGAAATTCCTTAGAGACCTTGAGGAAGCAGCAGCTATAATTTGTATTTCTGGACAAGAACTTTGTGACTTGTCCCAAAGTCTGCCAGGGTGAATGCTGGGATGAGAAGCATCGCCCTGCCACTGCTTCAGGTGTGGCACAGCCCTGTTTTAAGAAGATAGAGTTACAAGCAAAAGGAAGACACAAGGATGTAGACAGCAACTGAGAGGAACTGAGAGGAGCGAGTAAAGATGGAAACAGAACTGGGCAGCCATAGTGGAGAAATGAAGAGGAGAGGATAGAGAGAGTTTTACCACAGTCGGAGTAGCCAAGACCAACTCTCAACTTGATTGGAAGCCTAGTCAGTTGAAATAGCGTTTTAGGCTAAGCCACATGTTTTAACAATTGAGTTCATCAGTTTTAGTAGGAAGATAGAGCTCCCATATTTTAAGGGATCACACAGAAAGCTTATGATGGTGGAGTGGTGAGGATGTTGTCTCAGCACTGCGCATGTCAGCTTTGGGGGACCTCAGGCTGAGGCTCAGGGAACCCAGTGGCTGGGGGAGAACGGTTCATTAGGAGGGCGGTGCATCATCCCTTCTGGCTTCGCTAATGCTTCACATCGTCCCAGCTTATCTTCCTGAAACACTGCTTTTCCTACACTTCCCTTCTGCTTACCCATTTCTAGCAATTCAGGCTTCCAAGCATGGTATTGAATTTCACATTTCAGCTTGTGAGGCTGGCTTTGTTATTTAACTTTAATATCAATAGCAGTAAGTTCCACAGTTCCAGCAGCGTTTTTCTAGTTCCATACTCTTCTGCCTTTGTACCCTTGTACCACTTGGAACACATTCCATCCTATGCTTTTTTTCTTTCTTTTTCATTTTTTTTAATGTATTTGATACAGGGTCTCACTACACAGCTCAGACTCATGGTGCTCCTCCTGCTTTCAACCTCCCCAGTGCTGGGATTACAGGCATATGCCACCATGCCAGGACTCAGTCGCTGGCTCAGCAAGCCCCACTGGTGGGTCCAGCGCAGCATGCAGGACTGGGGATAGAAGCAAAGCAGGTGCTTAGTCCGCTGAGCTATCTCACCAGCCTATCCTGTTCTTCTGATTCAAGAGACTTCACTCCTTCTAGTACAATGCAGTTTCCTGGATTTCTCCAAGTGAGTTCCTCACTCTTCATTTATGTGTTCGTCTGTTGAACTCATTTACTCATTTGTTTACTTAATGAATTACTTAATGAATTAATTTACAAAATATATTCACTGACTGAATTATTATTGACTTACTGGTCATATTTTTTAAGCATTTCTATTTGCCAAGCACTAGGTATGCAGAGTTAGACACACTCCTTACCTCTAAGGAGTTCTATTGAAGAAGAAAATCTCAACTTCTACAGTACTCACTCAGCAACAGCACCATGCTGCTCTACCTTGTGTCTGTTGAGTGTTCTTTTTGCTGCTTTCTTTGCTCTGTAAAATAGTTGTTTCTGTCCTCCTATTCTTTTAGTCTCCCAAAAGGCCTTGTCCATCTCAAACTTGCTAAAACCCTAAAAGCCTGGGAGTGTCTGAGAGAGGTGGACTGCTGGAATCCAGTGTGCCAGTGTGGTGAATGGGAGGAGGGGTCAGCACAGGAGATGGGATGATCTTACAAGAAACAGACCACTTTATGGGACTCCCAGAGCCTCAAATTGAGGCAAAATTGCTGTTTCCTCTGCCTCAAGTCAGCATAGCAATAAAGAAGGCCTGATATTTTAATTTATGTGCCCTCATGGTGCAGGGCTCTGCCTCTGTGCAGTAGATGGAAAGCGGCACTGGGATTGGGGGAGATGAAGCAAGTTAGCATGTGCTCCGAGGACCCAGCCAAGAACAGAGGATGCCAGGGCTGCCCTTCCTCCCTCCAGCAAGAGTCCTAAGCAGGCAGCAAAGTTGTTTCTCTCTGTTCTGAGACTGCAGATCATTGCTAGAGAATCTGCTCCATCTTTCTCCCTCTGCTTCAGCCTGGTTATGTAAGGTCACCCGCCCAGAGCTCAGGCTCTGGGGAACACGTGGCATAGTCCAAAGACACAAGGAGCCCAGGTGTTAGGGGAGAGGGTTCTTTGCCTTTGCCCTGGTCCTGGGTCTTCAATTTTATCATCTGAAAAATAAGGAAGCTGAAATAGCTCAGTCAATTCTTTCAACCTTTTCTTAGCAGAACCCTTTCATCATACAAAGCATAACACAGAAAGTGAGGGTGCAGAGATCGCAGAAGCAGAACCCAACTGCCTGGCAAGGCTCAGAGGAAAATCAACAGGCTTCTCACTTGCTCAAGCTTCCATCTCCTTTCCCTCTACCACATGTTTTCAAAATCTGTTGACCAGAATTGTGGACTCTTATGCTTTTTGCTGATCATTAAACAAAATTAATTTTAAATGAGTCACATCGGTATACACATGTTGACAAGCTGTATAGATTTACTACTGCCTATCTTTGTCTTAATGATTACCAAGATTCTTCTTTTTTATTTTTAAAGAACAAAATAAATCCAACTAGAAGTTGCAATATTTTCTTCCCACACCCCAGTGGATCGTCTTGCTCAATTCCTGGGATGTACACACCCTGCTTTGGAGATCATTGGCCCCCGGGGTCCTCAGGTTCTTTCCATTCCTGCTGTTTTAGAAATCTGTGCCTGGAACAGAGGAGCAGAGCTGGTGTTCCCCAGCATTGGTTATTGCTCATAGAAGAAATGAGCTTCTGCGAGCTTGAGAGCATCGTTGTAGGAGGAAAATGCACCATTATAAACTTGCGACAATGTCTTACTTCTGCTCTGTTGGCTGAGGTTTCTATCTGGCCTTTCCCCTGCTTCCACCTGTCAAGTTTCTCCAGCCTTCTAGCACATCTTTGGCATGACCCTCGGCTCTAGTTGTGGAGCAGTAGCCTTGCATCAGGCTATGCCAGGAGATTCTGTCAGAAATCTCCTTATGGAGGAAGAATTATAGCTTGACAATTCTCCACCACAGTTTTAAGAGTATTTTGTGAGGACCAGGAAGACAAGGGTGTGTGCGTCGTGACCTCTTCTTTGTCTTTAGGCTCTGGCAAGGGGCTGGTCTATTCCTGAAAAAGACAAAGAGCTTGGGGGTGCTACTGGATCACTTTCCCTGGGAAGACCATAAGGCTCAGAGGAGAGGTAGCTGAGACCAGTCCCCAGTCCCCAACTGCTGATAACTCTTTCAAGAGATATCATTTAAAAGCTGTCAGAACTACCAAAGCCTGCTTGCCAAGGCAGGCTTCTCCCCAAATGGGCTTCTAGATTTATGAGAAACTAAAATAAACACAGTGGGCAATGCCCGTCAAGGACGTGATTAATGCAAAGCAAAATGGTGGGGAGAGACAGTCAGGGCATCACTCTATGCTGAATGATAGTTTGATAGGCCAGGGGCCTTGACCTAGGTTCAGCCAGAAAGCAAGTCTTACTCTCCTTCCACCTTACTAAGAGGAATACCGAGACGCTGGCCACTGCATTAGTTCCCTGAGGCCACTGTAACATCCTGGGTGGTTACACCAGCAGCACTGCTGCTCTCACGTTACTGGAGGCTCGAGGTCTGAAACAAGTTGCTGGCTGGCCCATTTCCCTCTGCAGGCTCCAGAGCAGGGCAGGTCTTTGCAGCATCCGGGTTCTGGTGGTAGTTGATGTTGTCATTCTTTGGCTTGTAGCAGCAGCATTCCAATGTCTGCCACTGTCTTCACACAACTCTCTGTCCTATGAATTTGTACTTTCTGATTAAAATTCCCTCTTATAAGAACATCAGTTGGGCCAGAGATATAGCTCAATGCCTGCCTGGCAAGCTTGAGGTCCTGAGTTCAATGACCATACCAAAAATAAAAAAAACAAAACAACACAACAACAATAGTAACAACAAAGACCCAAAACAGTGATCATGTTGAATTTAGGACCTGATTTAATATAGTATGATGGCAATATGACAACTTCTACCAAGATCTTATTTCTAAATAAGGTCACAATTACAGATTCTGTGTGAATTTATTTTGAGGAAAATATAACCCAGCCCACTGTACTCCTGAAATGTACCTTTTGCCAGGGAAGAATGGGAGACAACAATGAGCAGTTTACTTTACTTTATTAAATTCAGAATGCTGCAGTAAGTCTTCAAGAGGCAAACAGGTGGGGTGATGGTCCAGAAATCTCTTTGTAGACTTCTCACACATGCAAGTCTCCCAGAAATTCCAGAGCTTAAATCCCCTCTTAACGCAATCCAGTCAACCAAAGGCCTCATCACTACTATTTGGCTTCCAGGAAGGACATCACCACTCTCATCCCTGATGGGCAGAAGCCTAAATTTCGATCAGTCAATGAGGTGTGATGAACATGACTCTGTCGACTCAATGAGACAGGAACTTCTGCTCTGTATTTAGCCTTCAAGGTCAACATTTAGGCTTCAACCAATGACCTCCCCTCCCTTGTTTTTCTTTGAAAAATGACTCTCCAGATTTATATATTCATAAATTATTATTTTTTGCTTCTTCTTTTTCTGCCTTTACCTTGTCTTCACCTTCTCAGTTTAAATTCATTCTGTCTGCTATTTTCTAAAAATAAAAAAAGAAACCTTTCTATTCCTCTTTCTGGCCAACAGAGAGGAACTCAACTTCTCTTGGGATGCTGGCTCAGGCCTTTACTCTCTCCCTTCCCTGCAGCCCTAGTTGCTTACTGTGTTCACATCAGTTGAGTTGGAGATGAGACAGAGGAGACTGGAAAAGGGTAGAGGACATGGAGAGAAAAAATGACACCGCACGGGGAACACTGGAAAATGATAGGAAATGACTGAAACTCAAGCCCTGAACCCAGCCAAGACTAACAGTAAAAAGAGTGGGAATGAAAGGGAAGGACGGGAAAACCCAAGGTAGAGCACAGAGGAGACAATCTGGGGAAATGCAGGGACATGTTGGAAGGAAAGACAAAGGCATGGAAAGAGCCAGCAGGAAGGCTAGGGAATTAGAATGGGGGAGAGGGAGCTGCATATTGTGATAGTTGGGTAAGTTCTTTGTATATGATATTGACTCTACAGACTTTCCTAAAGCTTACCGTGGTGAATGCTTACTGGGCATGTCTTACTGAGTAAATCATGAAAAATACCCATGACTCATCCCTCCTACCTTTATCTTTCAGCTTCGTGTCATTACAGCTTATGAGTTTCTCAAAGAGTAACACTTAGGCCAGAAGGCTGATCTTGATCTTAGGTCCCCAGAAAATGAGAGATTTCCTTTTTTTGTATGGACCAGACAGGCTAGGATTCCCAGGAGACATGGCCAATCTTGAGTCAGCAATGGTAAGTGTCAAACTTTGGAAGCCAACTTCTTTTGCTGGAACTCTCTCTCTTTTTCAGCTGAAGATCTTTTCTTACCCAAGGATTCCCAGGCCCATTCTCCTTCATTACTCTGAAACTTGTGGCCTCTCTTTCCTTCTCATGATCAAAATATCTTTATCAGTGCAAAGCACAAACCCTTTGGTAGCTAACATTCACTCTCCAAGACTTGTGTCCATTGTCTCTATCCCTGGGTGGTCCAAAGTTAATGACAATTTATCTAGAAGCCTGGGCAGCTCAGCTTTCATCAAGTGCATGGGTTGATAGTGGTGAACAAATCTTGCCCAGGGGCTGAGGATGAGGAAGGAGTACCTGGGCCATGTGGTTGAGGCTGACTCATATTCTTGATGATTCCTCAGGAAGATACCATATTGCAGTTATTTCAAAGGTTTCAACTGAAGGAACAGTGATGGGCTTCAATCTTAGAGGCCAGCTGGTAGTCTGAGCTTATCAAAATACCTTTTGTTTGTCTTAGTTTGGGATCACATGGAGGAAAACAGCCTGTTGGCTACCTGTTCACAGTTGAAAATGGAATGGTTCTGAGGCAAACTGAAAGAAACATTGATGCCTGTATGCTTCCAAGCTGCAGCTTGTAGCATCAAATGATGGGCAGTTGTTTCTCTTTTTCTTCTTGAGCAGGGCATAGTATTTATGTAAATTAAAAGTGAGCCTTGGGGACTGCTCGCTCATGATGTGAGCTCTTTGTTGGTGGTGCAATAGGGTGAAAGGGATGAGGGGTCACTTTCTCCTAAGTATGCCAGATAAGTCAGGATTGTCTTGGAATTGGTGGATCCAGCTCTGCCCCACGCTCTCTCTTCCCATCCGGGGTCCAGATGGTATGGGATTCAAAAAATCTGATGCTGTAGCTTGGAGATTTATTATCAAACTAAAATTCTCTCCAACTGGGGCTTCCAAGGCGAGTCGCTGCTGTCTACTGTGGACGCAGGTTCTGACCAGGGCCCCCAGCTGAGAAAACTAGGTGGAGCCACAATTCAGAGGAGCAGAGGGGAAGGTGAGAATGCAGCTGGGCAAACAGAGCCCGCATTGTTCCCGCAGCATCGGGGCTGCAGCCTCAGATGGTGCCTTCCACACAGTGCCTCTGACAAGTGCATCGCCGGGCCGCTGTGTTGACACAGGTGCCTTTCTCCTCAGGGAGCTCTGGCTTTGCAAACATGCGTGGCTGCTTGCTGCCATCAGATGGATGCTCACATCTGTATGCTGCCAATGGGAGAAACTGAGGCCCAGAGCAGGGGAGAAAGGCTTTGGGATAAGCAAGCCAATGATGGATGCTGGGAGGTCAAGCAGGTGCTCCATCTGCCCCCAGGCCTCTCTGGTTACCAGGTCCCCCTTTGTTTGGTTAGACCTGTTCTTAGCAGGGATGAGGCCCTGCACTTCTCCCTTTGGGAAATTGCCACAGCTTTCCCTACCACGCCCATCTGTTGGGGGAAGGGGCCTGGCCAATGACTCCCAGCCGCTCTGTTAGTATAGCCCAGCCAGCAGAGTGACAGGAGAAGAGGGACAGGAAGATACTGTCAGGCTCATAACACGTCCCCTTGGTGCTCCTCATACTCACTGTTCTGCATTCATATGATTTTCCTCTCCACTTGCCACAGTATCTTCTGGAAAACAAACTCTGAGAAGTCAGAGTGGAAACTTAGTTTATTCAGTCATTTGTGTGTGTGTGTGTGTGTGTGTGTGTGTGTGTGTGTGTGTATGCATGTGTGTGTGTTTTCCAGTTGCCCAGTGTTAAAGCTTCAACTCACATGTCCTAGATTCTCTAGCAGATAAGTTATAAGGCAACAAAATGGGGTAAAAGACATCTGCAGAGGAAAACATCGAAAATACATATTACATTTTTTAAATGGCCAAGACTAAACAATAGTAGCTAGAGATGCTTGCTTGGTGCTGAAACCACAGAGCTGCAAAGAAGGGATCATGCTGAAAGCCAGGAGAGGGCTCGTCCTCAGAGAACAGGGTGGAGTGTGGAGCCTCAACTGGGCTACATGAAGGGTTCTACTGCTTTACCTCAGTGTTAACTACATTACGGTGCAGCGTATAATTATCTATTAAATTATGTTTTTGTTTGCTTTTCAGAACCAGGGATTGAACTCAGGCAGCACTTATTCTACTGAGCTATCTCCCCAGCCCATATGCATTTGTTTTGTGTGGGGACCTCTTAAGGTTTCTATCTGGTCTCACAGACTCATGTACTCAGAGGTAAGGGTTTTTTTTAAAAAAAATATTTTTATTGAGAAGCAAGTAGCAATGAGACAATTTCACAACTGATTACTAGTACATTTTCAACAATTAATACATTGCATATTGTTGTCTTAGTGGTTATTCAATGTACAAGAAGCAGACCTGATATCCTGTCTCAAATACTATCAGAACAAACCTCTGTATTCATTGAATTAAGAGAATGGAGCTGTATATTTATCCTAACTGTTTTGAGTATACAGATACAAAATGGTCGTCATTTGCATCCCCATTTTTGGTTAGTTTTGTTAGAGAAGGGCATTCCATTGTCATTTAAATACTGTAGGCTCATGAATTCAACAAAATATCCAAATATAGAGGAGAGGGTTTTGACAGCTGATTGGATTGTGGGAGCAGAGAGCTGACTTGGGGTTAAGAGGTGGGGCCTGGATCCTGGGGGTGTGGCCAGGGGGTGTGGCTCTCCCTTCCATCCTCCTCCTTTCTCTCTGCACTCTGACTGCCCTGCGGTGAGCCCTTTCTGCTCAGGCCCTTCCCTCCTGCCTCACTGCCTTGGAGCAGTCCAACTATGGTCTGAAATCACGAGCCACAATAAACTTCTTTTAAAAGTTGTGGGTGTCAGGTATTAGTGGACAAAGAAGCTGTTTAAGGCAGGATTTGAACTGGTGTCTGTGCTTTACTTTATAAAAGAAGTGTCATAATAGGCGATCCATTTCCCAAAGGCTGGACAGCCGGACCTTTTAGGATGCAGATATGTGTCACAGTTCCCCTCCCAGCTGACAGAATTATGTCAGAGTAGCAGCCTTTTGTGAGAGGCTGCTGCTACTTTGTCCCCTAAATTTGGAGGGTAGCTGTAGTGGCATGGTAGAGTCCCTTTGATTACTTCAAGTAGGAAAATCACCCTAGTGAGTTTTCTTCTGCTTCTGTATATTCAATCAGCACCTTTAGAATATTTTCAAGTAACTGCAGGTGACTGATCCAAAAGACTTACCTGGATAAGAGCAATGTCAGTGGAGGTATCTGCTTGCCTGTGAGTACCTCTGGGGCTGTCTATCACTACCTACTGTCAGGTAGATGTGTCTGCTTCCTAGATAGCTGATGACAGTCACAGGGACCGCCTAAGATGCAACTCTGACTAATACAAATTCTAGGAACTGACTCTTCCAAGTAAATGATCTGTTGATCCTAGCGAGGCCATTGGAGACACTCAAGTATCATTCCAGGGTCCCCAAGTGCGTGTGTACCCTTGTGTGCATGGCTGTTTAGAAAGAGACAGCAGGTTGCTAGGCAATGCATTTCCAAAAAGGAGAGTGTGAGGAAAAAATAATAAATAAGCAGATGACAGGGATGGGATCCAAAGCCTGTCATGACAAGAGCATTTGGGTCCAGTCCATTCTGGTTTGATGGGAGTGCCATGGGGGTGTCAGAGCTTGCTCAGCTCCTGAAAGAGGTTCCAATCTTGCCTTTCAGCTCCTCACCCTCTGTCTTATGTGGTGGGGAAAGCAGAGATGAAATATAGCTCTCTGGAGGGCCATGCCTTTGTGAAAGGCTATTACAGCTGTAGCAAAACTTTTGTAATCTGTAACCATATCCCTTGCATCTCCAGGCTCCTTGAGTCCCTTCCAGGCCTTAAGGAAAACACACACACACACACACACACACACACACACACACACACACTTTCTCTTTCTCTCTCTTTCTTTCTTCTTTCTTTCTTTCTTTCTTTCTTTCTTTCTTTCTTTCTTTCTTTCTTTCTTTCTTTCTTTCCCTCCATCTTTCTTTTTCATGTTCTCCCTCTCTACTTTCCACTCTCCAGAAGGGTGGTGACAGTTGTTCATTTCACACAGGTTTTCCTTTAACCTTTGACAGAAATTTGCCTGCGATCTGTAGAAAGGCTGGGTGGTATCTGTGTTGGGACTTGTCAGATGGTGGAGGAAGATGAGAGAGACCACAGAGTGCTAGGTCACTGTGGTTTGTCATGAAGCCTCTAAGAGACTTTCCGGAGTCTTCTCAAACCTTGGATAATGGCTTGCTTCTGCTGCCCCTCCTGTCAATAAAAGCACGCCTTCACTGAGCCTGGGCTGTCTGCCCACCCACTCATTATTTTCTTACTTGGTTTTGGGAAATCATCTGGTTTGGTGGTAAAGGAAACAAGTTAGAACCTGACCTGTGTTCCTGTCCTAATACCACTAACTCCTAGCTCTGTGAATTTAGAAATTGTATTTAACTTCTCAGTGTTCTCACTATGATTTTATGAATACTTAGCTTGTAAGGTAAGGGTTATAGAGGATGGTCCTATCAAGGCATGGTATACAACAAGCACTCAACAACTATTGATTTTTGGCTTACTCTGAATGCTTTGGCAAAACAGTAGGCTGTAGCAGGTAGAACTCTTTCTACACACTCAGCGGGACAAAGTTGGGCTCAGATGTGGACTGAAAATGGAGTGAATTCTGGGTTGAGGAGGATACAAAATGAAGGGGAATAAAACCCCGCAAAAAAACAAAGCAGGGTTCCTTCAGTTCTAGCTATTTAAAGAGCATGAGGAATGCAGGTATGCTAAAGATGGGGTGACCGAGGATAGATACTGCTCCTGAAGTAGCCCTTGGGGATCGGACTTATGGCCCAGGGAGCTCTGCTTTCTCCTAATAAAAGAATATCTTAGGTGCGCTATTTTCAGGTAAGCAGGTTAAGTGTCTTCGAAACTGTAACCTGACAATTCCAGTCCTGGGGAATGAGAAACAGGGACTAGGAGACACATGTTTGTATCAGCAAGAGATCAGAAATTCAAACAGAACTAATGATTCTAAAATCTGGGCTTATCACTGCCCATTGTCCTCACATATTACAAATATTTGGGCCGGGGAGATGGCTCAGTGGAATGAGCGCTTCCCCGGCAAGCGCAAGGGCCTGAGTTCAATCCCCGGTTCCGCAAAAAAAAAAAAAAAAAAAAAAAAAAAAAAAAAAAAAATCCAATATTTGATAGAATGATTAGCATGAGAGTTTTGAGTATGAAGGCCAAAGCAGTGAATGTGGGCAGATTTGAAATCCAGTGCCTGGGGGCTGGGGAGATAGCTCAGTGGTCTAAGCGCCTGGATGTCAAGCACAAAGTCCAGAGTTCAATCCCTGGTACCACATGCCATGCTGGCTTCAAAACAGGGTGTGGTGGCACACACCTATAATTGCAGTGCTGGGGAGGCTTAGACAGGAGGAACACTATGAGTCTGAACTGTGTAGTAAAACCTTGTACAAAAAAAAAAAAAAAAAATCCAGTACCCACTCCATTGCCTTTAATTGTATAAACCAGTATTGATTTTTTTTCAATATGAAAATTTATTACTAATGTCTTTTCATCATCAAAACTTATAATTTTGGTCTTTCCTTTTTGCCTTTGTAGAGAGCCAAGAGAGAGACAGTGGCTACTTTAACAGCCTTAAAGTGGACTCTGAGAATGTCACCAATGGCATGACCTTTTCGACCAAATCCAGCAACCTGCACTTCATCAGTTTCCTCAATGAAGTTCAAGCACTCATCGTTAGGGACAAAAGCTGTGATTTTCTTGCCGTTCTTGATCAGCTGGACCCTGACACACTTCCTGATGGCAGAATTGGGCTGCTTGGCCTCAACCCCTACTTTTTCCAGCATGATCCCTTTTGCATGGGAAGCATCCCCGAAGGGGTTGGCCTTCAAGGCTGTGCCCAGATGGGTTTTCTTGTACTGCTTGTTGTGCCACTTCTGGTCCCGCTGGTGACTGCAGAGCTTCCTGGCAGTACGGAGGCCACAACACTTGCTCATTCTGCCATTGTGAGGGCCCGAGCAAAAGGATGAGACAGTGCAAGAAGCAAACCAGTATTGATTCTTAAACTCTTTGAACCTTAGTTTAATTAGCTGTAAAAGTGGAATCAAGTCTAGCTCCTGGGGCTGTGATGAGAACTAAATGAGCTAATATGTCTCAAACTCTAACAGAGTACCTAGTCATAGTAGCGTTCAGCACGCTTATTGAATAAACAGTGTGAAAATGAATCTATAATAGGCTTTCCATTGATTATTTCATCTTATTTTCCCCACATTCCTTGTGTTGTCCCTGCTTTTCTTTCGTTTTCTCCATTTCCTGTCAAGCTATTCACCTACCTCCTTACTCACCATTTCCTTCATTTCTTTTCCCCTCTAGTTCTTAATTCCCAGAATTAACTTCTCTGTATTGAAGGATCTCTTTGTCCATCTTTCACTATACCCTCCATCAGTAATACATATAGGTACTAGACACTGAGAGTCATAAGAGATACTAAAATCTGCTGCATCTGAGTGGAAAGGATGTCCTCGCAAACAGACGAGAAGGCTCCTCTCTGCACAGTTCTCCCTGGACAGCTTTCTAGGGGCCGTTCTGACTCTTGGTTTGATCCCTTGACTCATTGGCTAGGTCTTATATGCGAAGCTCATATGATAGAGTGGAGAATGTGTGCGGTAAGACAACAGAGCCACAAAAAGGGACAAAATGATCTCATTCTCTTAAGCCCTGGTGACACTTTAGAGGAAGAGCAGAAATGCCACAAAGTAAATCACAATTCTCTGCTGGCAGCCAAATCTCCATCTGCCAAACCATGCTCGTCTGGCAACCTGAAGATGAGAGAGGTAATTGAGGGGAAGAGACAAAAAGCAGGACATAATGTCCCATTGTGCATGTTGGAGAGAGCTGGGAAGAGAAAGAGAATCTGTCTGGAGCCAAGGGATACAATGTGGGGAGGACGCCATGCCTCCCAGAAACAATCATTCAAATCATAAATCATCATTGTCTATTAATGTTAATAAGGGTTGGCATGGGAGGAGGGTAGGATACAGTACATAGATAACTCAAAAAGCCTTTTATTTTGGATTCAGAATTCTATCTTCTTTTGTGCAACCGAGAAATCTACCTTACTCATCATTTTCAGTTGCTACTTAAATAAAATTTTATTTTCCTGAAGATTGAGGTATTTCCAGGGCAGATGGAAACATGGCCATCCAAAAGGGCTGAGAGAACCCTACCAAGGTCACTCTCTCATTTTTTAAATTTTATTTTTAGGAAATACTATGCAAATATGAGGCAGGACACTCATTGTTCTGACTTCTAAAAAAAGATAACAAGTAACTTTCAAATAAAATTTGATTTCTATGAAAAATGATCAGAGCAAGAACTGTGAAACTTATAAGAAAGGAGAGCCATTGCATTGCATGCCCAGTGGGAAGGCTTTTTGTCTTACCATATACCCAAGGCAAGATCTGTTAGGCATAACCATGGGGGGAAGCCAAGGCAAAAAGGTTTTCTTCTGATGCTTCTCTGCTCTCTAGTGATAACCCCATTCCCTCTCTCGTCAGATAGAATCACACAGACATATCTGACCATATACATGCATACAGACACACACATGCATGCACCAACGCAGGCCCAAGCACTTTGTTTTGATTCAAGAAACTGCTCATAATTGACTCACTTGGAAACTAGGGGATTGAATGCATGAATTGGCTTCCACACCCTTTCATTATTCATTTTGATTTTATTGTTAAAAGAGACCCCACCCCACACAATCTGCTGAGATTTAGACTATAAACTTTGTCACTTCCTAATGTTTTCTCCAATCTTTCTTTCCTGGCCAGCGCTATGATGACCTTTCGCCTTTTTCTAAAAAAATATTTATTTGCTTAGTTGGTATAGGATCTTGTTATGCAGATTGGACTCATAGTGATCCTCCTGTACCAGCCTCGCTGGCATGTGAAGCTGGCACAGCACATGTTACCAGGGATTGAACCTGGGTCTTTGCACTTACCAGGCAGGAGCTTAGACAGCCAAGTTATCTCCCCACACTGACCTCTCTTCTTGAATGCTCTCACTGTACCTAGACCTCCCTACTATAGACTGCTGCAACAGTTAATTATGGTGTCAACTTAGATTAAAAAAACAAACAAACAAACAAACAAACAAACAAATGCCTACTGAACTGGTTTGGCACAGTTCTGAGTGGGTCTGGATGGTGGACTCTCTAAAGAGAGAAGACCCAACATGGATGTGGGGAGCAGCGACCAATGGGTTTGCAGGCTGGATGGGATAAAAAGGGAAAGAAGAAATCTCACTTCTCTTCTTCAGAGGAATTCGTCTTCCCCATTGCCTTTGGATATCCATCTCCAGGTTTCCAGCACAGACTCTTATCCCTTCCACATAGAACCCTGAGCTTCCTGGTACCAACTCTCAAAATACTCTGCAGCAAACTTTCACTCTGGACTGGATCCTCCAGTTCTGTGCACAGATGGTCCTTGTCCTTCTGGATTCTTCCACACAGGACTGCAGGCCAGCGCTGTAAGCCTCCCTTGGAAATTATACATTATTAAATCTGTTCCTCTGGTGAACCTGGCTGACACAAATGGTAGAGCTTGAGCTTCAGTCCCAGAAATCTTGGATCTGTTAACTCTCCTTGGTACATAGCAGCCAAGATATACGACAAAGTGATGGCCTTGGGTGCTGGTACCCTCTACCTCCTGCCTGTCTTTGGCCTTTCCACTTGCTCTCCCCAGCTCTTATAATCTGGATGGATCGCTTTGGCAACTTGTAAAGCTCCTGCTGGCCTTCTTGCCCTTGCAACTCCGTGTGCGGACTTCTCGCTGTCTTCCTCTCTATTTCCTGCCTTCCCAGGATCCCTCAGAGGTGCCATCCTTGAGTCTTCCCATACCTCTGGTCAGCTGCAAGCTCTCTTCTCTTGTATTGAAGTGTCCTAGAGATCAGAGCATTTCCTCCCCACAACTCCTTCCTGAAAATGCAGCATGAAACTACTTTTTTTTTTGGTTAGCTCCCCCTCCCTGTCCTTTATTGCATTTGAAGAGTTTTCAAATGCTTCCCTTTTGTTTTGGATACAGGCTAGTCTGTGGCCACATGGCAGCCTCTCCCTGGTGTTTCTCCCATTCTGACAATTACATCTCGAGGCGTAGGCTACTTTCTTGACACAGTGATAACAATGATAGTGATAATAGTATTAAAAATTATACTAGCTGATACTCGAGTGTTAGCTGCTTGCCAAACACTGAGCTGTGGGCTTTCCCTCATTTATTCCACATGATCACCCTGGGAAGCAAGTGCTATTACTAAGGAGGAAACAGAGGCTAATGGACACCAATGGGAGGCCCGAGCTCAGGCAGCAGTGGGGGAGCCTGAATATACAAGTAGGCAGTGTTTTTCAGCCTGTATTCTTAATCTTCTTACACCTGAGCAAATGGTGGTCAGCCAGAGACCCAGTCAAAGAATGAGAGCCAATTAATGGTGGAAATTGTTCATATATTATTTGTTATTTCTTCAAGAAAAAGTTAAGGAGTTCCAGGACTTGGATAGCAACATAGCAAACAATACCAACAAATGACTTAACTAGACAGAATAATTTTCTCTCCTGGGTCACTTTGCTTCTACTTGACCTCAGTGCTTGACAGAGTCACTGTTGCCACCATGGCGCTGCCTTTTGCTCTGAGGCATGAAGTTGTCATCAGCAGGACCCTAGACTGTGGTTCCTTTGGCTGCCCTCTTTAGTAAGTGGCCACGCAAGAAGTGAGGAATTCTTTCCAAGGCAGCAACTTGGGTGTCAGTGGTGAGAACCTTCCTTTGGAACATGTTTGACGTGCACAGGCAGAAAGGAAGCTTTCATTTAGCTCAGTTGGTTTGTAGATAGATCTGAGGGGCCGCGGTCAGAGCCTCAGCCTGAGTGTGGTCACTCAGTGTTGTCCTGCTCTGTGGCCGCAGCCCATACTTTAAGTCCTGGCCAGACGTCTTGTAATACACATGGCACGCTGTGATGATCTCTGGGGATGGGAGAATAAGGTGTGGATGAGGCAGTTCAGCTTCAAGTTCTTGACCAAAAGAAGAGTTCAGAGCACACATCTGGAAGACAGTAAAGGCAAATGCAGAGTCAAGCTCAGCAGTATTGCTGCTCTGTAGAGTATTTCAGCTTGGGGGAGCATCCCCTGAAGAATGCCAGCAAGTCCTCAGTGGATGCTAAACATGGCAGACTCTTCTTCTTACAAAGAAAGTGAAACTAAGCTTCACAGATAAAAGACAAAGTCAGAGGTGCAGTAACTATTTGGACCTTCTGGCTTCCAGCACTTGGACAGAACTGCATTCATTCTACAGCAAACTCACAGGCAGTCTTTTCTATCTTTAGTTGCCTTTGTACCTTTATTGAAGACTCATGGAGTATGAGTGGGAGGGTTGTTTTGGGACTCAGTGTTCTATTTTGCTGATTTTTTTTTTTGGTTTATTTCTGCACCAGTAATTCCTTCCCTTGGTTTCCATAGGTTTATAATAAATCTTGAAGTCAGGTAGTTTAAGTTCTCCAATGTTTATTTTTTCCTTTGTTGTTTAGACTAGTGTTTGTGTTTGCACATGAAGTTAAGAATTTGTTTTCTTTTTCCAATTTCTGCTCCCCCCTCCTGTAATTTGTTTGGTATTACCTTGAATCCATAGATCAATCTGGGTACTTATTTAGTTCCCTGAGCCCTTTTTTAAAATGTGCATCCATGTCTATAGCAGCATGATTTTTTTTCATTTTAATGAGAAAAAGAAAGATAAAATAGCAATGAAACATTTCTCTGAGTTTTTGACATGATGCATGAATTAAATTGTCTTGTGGCCAGAAAGATAGTTCAGCAGATTAAGTGCCTGCTTTGGCAAGCACAGGGACCAGGGTTCGATCCCTGGTTTTGCTGCCATGTTGGCCCTGCCCCTGCAGTGTGCTGAGCCCCAACAGAGCCTGGGCATGGTGGCACATGCCTATAATCTCATTGCTGGGGAGTCTGAAAACAGGAGGAGCACCACAAGTCCAATCTGCATAGTCAGACCCTGTACTAAATATGTAAAAATGAAAAAAAAAATAAATTGTCTTGTGATGGAGCTTCTGAGCTCTCAGCACATACGTACAGATATCCAGGGATGTAGGTTTTTAGCTAATTGATTTGAAACTAATAAGAATAAATGTCTGCATGGACTATAAGCCACCTGGAGGCAGGATTATCAGGACTTCACTGATAAGATTATTTACACAAAAGAGAAAATTTGTTGATGTATCTTCTAGGAGCACTATTTCTATAGGCTATATTTAGAAAATACTTAATTTCTACAAGAAGCTATTTAATTTCATCAATAGCTATTACCTATTGTACTTCACAAATGGGTAAGATGAGGAAGAAAGAGGTCGAAGAATGAAGCCCAAGATCACAAAATAATTGAGTAGTAAAGTTGCCCTTTACCCTCAGCCCCATCTAATTCATGCTTTGCACATTGCGTCCAGAGGGCCCCAGGACTCTGCTGATGCCCACGGCCCACATTGGTGGGGGTGGGGTGGGGGCAGGAAGAGGAGGGAAGTGATCTGGTTCTCTACTTCATACCGTGCTTCCACCAGTTTTCTGGCTCCAGGTTTTGTAGACTGAGATTCTGCTTAGAAAACAAACACCAAAACCAAAAACTAGGTATGCTGCGGCAGGAGCATGCAAAGCACTGTACTCAGCCTTGCAGTGAAAATTTCTCCTTTTCTCCTGGATAAGGTTCCTGAAAGCCTTGAGGTAGCTGTGAGCATGCCAAGGCTGTCAAGGGCCTGAAGCAGGACAGAGGGGCTCCTTCTTGGTGGGGATACTGCAGAGCCTGTGGTCTGACGTGGAAAGCTGCAGGTCACCTAGTGCCCAGGCTCTGCTCTGCATCTCAGCCCAGGTCAACTTGTGGACAAGGCCGTTCAGTCTCAGTACTCACTCTGTGCTCTGGGCTCTTCCAACCTGAGTGCCTTCTGTGCTCTGGTGACTGCCTGCATTCCTGGGCAGCCTCTCCTGGACCTCCTCCTTTCCCTTCTCTTTGTCAGCCTCACCCTTGGAAGCCACTGCAAAATTCAGCCTTTTTGGTCTTCACTCTCCTTGAGAAGCTGGAAAGCTTTATTACTGAATTCCTGATTTTTTTGTCTTTTCCAAAACCCAAAGGCCCACATCTGTGATGTGCCAACAAGAGCCGGGAGAGGTTGTTTGGAAGAATCCAGAAATGATCTTCAACCTTTGCTTAATACACAGATGACAGATTTTCTCCTTCCCCACCACACCCCAACACACATGATTCTTGTAGCACCAGGAAATGTTTTAGTGCTTATTTTCCTCTTTCCTTGCTCTATCATTTCTTCATGAACACTTATAGTTATTGCCTTTCTATTGCTTCTAGAAAATTAATCAGAGAACTAAAATCCCTAGGCAGCAAGGGGCACTGGTGGGCATTTAATCCAGATCATAGCGATGTTGGGCTGGTAAGAAGAGACTTGATCACGCATGTTTAGACTTTCATTAGTTTCCACACCATCGCATTTAAGAATCTCTGAGGTTTGTTCTTTGTTGTCCTGTTTACTCTTTTCACTTAAAATGTTTCCTTTTTCAGTATATATGCATCATTCCCACATTTATTGTAGTGCAATTCATAATAATGAAGATGTGTAATCAATCTAGGTGTTTCCTGGCCAAAGAAAATGTGAATATACAGCGTGGAAAATGATGTCATAAAATCTTATCAGAAGATTTTATGAAATCTTGAAGCTAGAAGCTGGAAGATTGTGTGAAATCTTGAAAACAGAATAAAATCTCACTATTTGCAGCAACATGACTGAAGGACATTGTGATAAGTGAAATAAATCAAGCACAGGAAAATAAAGACTGCACTTTCTCATTTATAAGTAAGTAGAAGATAAATAATTGGTTTTATAGATTTACCCAGTGGAGTAGTGATTACCACAAGCTAGGAAGAGATTTTGGAGGAGAAGTGAAACAAGAGAGGATGAGTAATGGACATGTGTGAAATTGAATATGAGGAATAACTTCTAATATTTTATAGCACAACGTAACTATGCTTAACAATATTAAATCACATGTATCTAGTAGAAAGGTTTTTTTAATGTTCTCAACACAGAAATGTTCATGTTTGAGATAAAGGGTAATTTTATAATAAATTACCTTACATATATTTCCTTATATATAAATAGCTGATTGTACCTCATAGGCAGGTGCAACCATAATGTACCAACCTAAAATTTTAAAACCTGTTTCTTCAGTTTAGGGCTACACAATGCGTATAATGTGTATTCAGTGATGGGTGCTACTACAACTTGTTGAAAAATGTGGCAAATCCACAAATCCTTCCTTGGTTCATCCGGGATTCTTGGGGTGTCAGATATGATTCAGGATTCTAAAACTAAAGACCAGAGCCTGTCAGTGGTGGTCCAGATGTGCAGTTAACTGATCTGCAAAAGGCTTTAACTGGCATCTAATGCCAAGAGTAGAGGTTGGGGCTGGGGAGATGGCTCAGTAGAATAAGCCCTTGCGCCTGGCAAGCTCAAGGGCCTGAGTTCAATCCCTGGTTCTGAAAAAAAAAAAAAAAAAGAGTAGAGATAACATGATGGTAGTCGTCTATGCTAGCGCCTTCCTAGATGCAAAAAAAAATAAGATGCTTATAACCAATACACAGATGATTCAGTTTTAAATCCTGCTTTCATGGCATAAAACTACTTATATTGGTTGATTATTTGGTTGGTTTGTTGATTCTGACTTGCTACAGATTGGTTCTATGCACTGGGTAGCTGTTTAGATATCTGGTATCTCCAGGGCACAAACATGTGAAACTCCTTTTTTCTAGGAATTCAAATCTCTCCATTTCCCTTGATGTGTGTAATTGTGCAAATGCCTCTCCCTTTCTTCTATTTACATTCTTTCCCTCCAATGACCAGGGACCTCCTTGGGCCCCTAAAAAGGATTGTGAGAACACAGTTTCCATCTGTGATGCTTTGTGTTTTTGTCACCTGTTCAATGACTGGGACCCTTGTACAATGTAGTCTGCACTGCAGACCTCACAGGAATTAGCTTGAGTTTAGGATGGGGAGCAGAATGCAGCTTGAGTTTCCACAGATTCATCTCATTGCTTCAGGAAGAGGGACTGGGAAAATGTGAAGGAAAGAGGGGAACAAAAAGTATCAAACAGAAGAATATTCTGACCTTGTGTAGGAGAGAGGAGAGTGAATTGGGTGGGGACATTTATAAAGGTGGGAGTGGGCATTGGAGGAAGCAAGTCTAAGAGGGATTAATTTCTAACTGGAATAAAACAACTACCCCAAATAGGAGGAGTGCAATTCACCAAATGCCTCCTGAGTCCCTACAACTGCGAATCAGTGTTTGCACCAGGTGCACCCTGACATCCTCCCAGTGATGCATAGGAGTTCTGGGTGTCCACTTTTCTTCTGAGTTTCAGAGCAATGACCTCCAAGCCTTTGGGAGGAGGGGTGATGCTGATAGCAAAGGTTTTTTTTCTTATGGAACTGAAGTGAAGTAAGGTCAGATGTGGAGTTGTGGGCACCTAGCGTAGAACCATTTTCTTCCATATCTGTTCATTTGTTCATAGGCCTTCCCTTCTCCAATACTATTCATTGCCTTCAGAGCTTACATGAAGAAAAGAGAATGGATGCATGCTTTGAATCACCATGCCATGGGATGCTGTCATCAGGTAATGGCTTCAGTTCTCATCTTTTGAGATACTTCCCCATTGGCAGGTTGAGATAGCACATGTTAAGCAACTTTGTTTGGTCAGTAATATCTAAAATAAAAACACCTTTGCTTAGAATCCAGAGTCTGAATTTTTCTCCTTGACTAAGATCTGTTTGATTTGAGGGCTGCCAGGTAGTGAGATTTTATCCAACACACTCAGATAGCTAGGGGTTTTGGCCACCTGATTCTTGTTGTTATATTGTTCCCCTGCTGTCATTTAATCCATGTGGGGTGGAGGTGCCAGTTGAAGAGTTTTTCTAGAAACCAATGTTCATTCGGACTAATGGTTTCTCTGGGTCACTGGTCTTGCTGTGAACTGTCTTTCTGTTCACTGGATTTTTTAGTTGACCACCACAAGTAAAGCTCAAGACTTAACTGGTTTCTTTTGTTGCCTTTTGAGAAGAAGCAAATATCCTGAGTTCACTCTTGTCCTGGGTTTAGGTGGGGTCTGCTCTGCTTTCACGCATCAGACCAGGGGTTCTCATATTCAAGTAAACACTAACGCTGCAGGAAGTCCCACCTAAAGGAAGCATGCTGATCCCTTAGAGGCTGAGCGCCACGGCAGGTGTGCCACAGAGAACATGCAGAACCCTCCCTGTCAGCAAACTAGCCAAGTTGTCCAAGCAGCCAAGTATCAAATAGTCAGGTCTAATTGCCTTGTTGGCACTGTGCAATAAATAAATGAGTATTGGGTTGCAGTTTGGGCACTTGATCTCTAAAAGTTTCGCCATCACTGTTCTAGCCTACACTCAGAAATCTGTACTTGTGTATGTGTATGTACGTATGTGTGTGTGTAAACACACAGTGTGTATATGTGTATGGACACTACTGGAGACTGAACCCAGGGCCTTCTGCATGCTTGGAAAGTGCTCTATCACTGAGCTACACCCCAACCCTTTTTATTTTTAGTTTGAGACAGGATCTCACCAAGCTGCATGGGCTGATCTTGAACTTGTGATTCTTTGACTTTAGCTTCTAGAATAACTGAGATTGCAGGTATGCACCACCATCTTTGGCAGAAATATGATTTTATAAAAATTCTGCAGGTGAGTCTGATGGAAGTGGCCCATGGAAGCCACTCTTGAGCAATGTGTTATCCTGCTCCTTTTTTCCCCCATTAATTTTATTGAGAAACAAATAGCAATGAGACAGTTTCAAAACTGAGTAGTAGGACAGTTTCAATAATTAATACATTGCATATTGTTGTCTTCAAAGTGGTTATCCATAGCACAAGATGCAGACATGATATCCTGTCCAAACACTATTACTACAAATCTTTCTTCTCATTGAATTAAGAGTAAGTAGCTGAATATCTATCCTAACTATCTTGCTCTTTGAAGTATGTCTACAGACACACCTTAAGATGGGTCTTCTGAGCATTCAGCCCAAGTAGTTGTCTCTGAGTTGCGCCTCCATGGAGACCTCCTGAGGAGTCCATCCTTTTTCTTGAGAGTCAGGCATAGTTCTGGGAGGAGCATGAATTAAAGCTGCACTGAATTTTAATTCTTTTTTAAATAAATGATTTATATATTTATACATGAAGTGAAACACTATATGCATTAGTACCACTACAAAATTGGGAAAAAAATTCTTAAGTTGAGCCATTGTAAGTCAAGAAACAAATGGATACAAGTGAGGCTGTTGGAGCCAGAAAGGAAAATGACTCACTGCGGCCATAGAGCTGTTCTTTAGCTTGGCCAGGACTAACGATGACTCTGTTCACACCAGGAAAATTGCACAGCTAAATCCACTTTCCTGTTGTTATACTGAATGCTATTTCTGTATAACTGTCTATATTAATGGACCATTTATGGAGAATTATCTAGTCCAGTAGACAATCATTAAGCCACATTTCATTCTTCCTCTGACTTTATCCTAATTGGTAAGCATGGCCAAGTACTGCTGTACCAACCTCAGCCTGATCATTTTGTTTTTCCTCTGGTATCTACACCATCAGGCTTATGGGATGGCATGGGGCTTAGCACATCAGTTGGATTTCCACCTGTGGGTCCCTTGAATTTGTCACCCATTGTAGTTTATCTCCACCTGGTGCATTATAACTCACCACCATCTTGTATAAGTTTAGCAGAAAGCATCCCATATCACCTATAAAGGCCACATATAGCATTTCCAGGTTATGACATAGGAATTGTAAAAATGTAGAGTATCCATGCCTAGAAATCACTGAGTAATTTACAAACAGAACCATTAACACTTGTAACATTTCAGGCAATGCATGTCTGAGTTACCTAGTGCTTTGGGCAAGAGGACTGAATATTTGTTTAAGGGAGAGAGTTAGAAAAGTTAATTTCATCTGTCAACTTTCTAGTTGACTTCTCTACTTTATCCTCCACTCCTAGGATTGCTTCTGCTCTGTCTGATCTTAGATGAAACGGACAAGGTGCATAAAGAAGTCTGCTCAACTTGACTCCCAAACACCGGCCTCATCTGCCCTTCTCCTTGTTTACTTCTCCAGCATCTTTTATCTAATAAATGAGGTTCTGCTATGCCATGCCTATTGCAGTCATTTCCTCTCACTGTCTTGTTCATAAACAACAACAACAACAACAGCAACAAAAACAACAAAACAGTTACAGTGCTGTTGGTATGGAGTATAGCACCAGGGATTCAACATGAGATAAATTAATTTGGCCCTTAACTGTCTAGGCTTATCTCAAGGGTTAGAGGTGGATGAATGTAAATGAAATGTGCAGACAAGAAATAATGTGTAGAGTTGCAAAATTTCTGTATACATAGAAGACATAAATCAAAATGACACAATATTAATGTTTGGTAAATAAAAATGTCTCTGACAGAATACATACTTTTCAATGTTGCATTGAACATAGAATAGAGAACCAAAGCAATTTTCTAGATACTAATGGCCTAAGCAGGATGTTTTTAGGCAACCATATGTTCAACCCACTTTCCAAGTTCAAGAGAACATGAGCACTAGAGCATTTGGTGGGACCAGTTTGTAAGCAAAGCTCTACTTATGAAAGCAACTATTAAGATTAAAAAGTAAGATCAACAACAGGTGTCTTTTGCTTTCTGCAGTAGGTGTGTTCTGGAAACAGCTGGGTGTCAATACCTTCTTTATGAATTTGATGCTTTCTAACTGTAACAAAGAGACTATTGCAAGAAACTATGTAGTTGATATCATTGCAAAGTCACTTGAAAGTGGTAAAAATCACTTTTCAAAGATCATATTCTTCAATTATAATGTATTAAAAGTGGGGGGTAACAGTTCAAGACATATTGCTTGTAGGTAAAAAGAATATGTAGTAGATTGTTAACTGGTAGTCAACTTGTTACAATCAGCTGAATTGAACTAAAGTGGTGCTGGGTGTGGGAGGCCCACCTGAGGATTATTTGGAGAAGCCGTTGGAAGCTGCTGGTTGTCTTGGGCTATTCTTCCGGAGGACCTTGTCATGCTGGCTTTCCTGATGAACTTGGCTTTCTTGTCAAAGGAGGAGCTTGGGAGTTCCTTGTCATGGAGGATGGCAGCAGTTCATTTTGGGGGAACTCTGGTCCCTGTGGATCATTTTGGAGGAGACCTGGTCCTCATCTTGAGCATCGCTTCCTGGCTGCAGAGGGGAAGATGGTGCATTGCTCAGGCTCATGGAGAAGCTTGTCACGTTGGCTTTCTTAATGGGAACTCAGCTTTCCTCATCGCTGGAGGAGCTTGGGACCTCACCATTGCTGAGGATGGCTGTGGTACTTTTGTGGGAGCTCTGGTGCTTACCTTGACTGTCGCTTCCTGGCTGCAGCTCAGGTCCCTCAGCCTGTGGCACAGATCCTTCATCCCGCTGGTACAGACTTCCTAGCTTCTGCCATTGATCTTTGAGCCTTGGTCATGAGGCAGGCCTGCATGAGACCTTGCCGTGTTGCTCTTGGTCTTCATTTGGACTTGTGAGAAGCATTGTTATGTGTTCTAAGTTTTCAGCTGGGCTCATACAGGATATTAGGATCCAGACTCTCAGTTGGAGTCTTTGGTTTTAGTGTGTGGAGAGATTTCTTGTACTTTATCACTATTCTTTTTTTTTTTTTTTTTTTTTTTGCGGAACTGGGGATTGAACTCAGGCCCTTGCACTTGCCAGGGAAGCACTTATTCTACTGAGCCATCTCCCCAGCCCCTATCATTATTCTTATTTTTAAATCTTTTATGTATTTATTTAATTGGTACAGCGTCTCACTACACAATTTGGACTCGTAGTGGTCCTCCTGTCCTTAGCCTTCCCAGTGCTGGGATTACAGGTGTATACCACTGTGCCCAATTTCAGTGGCTGGCATGGCCTGCTCACCTAGGATTCTGGGGCCCACATGGCATGTAGTACCAGGGATCGAATCCGGGCCCTTGTGCTTACCAGACAGGCACTTAGATCACTGAGTTATCTCCCTGGTCCCTACACTTTTTGTATATGATTCTCTGGATGATTATAAAATAATCTTATAAAATGTGTCCTATATTGTATCATTTTACCTTGCAAAAACCCCAAGCCATGACAGAATATAAGTATTTATGTATTGCTCACAGAAGGATGGGGCTTCAGAAAGTTATATTTATCAATTATTTTTATATCATTTTAGGTTGTTCTAAAAATGTAAAATATCTTTCTCTGGAGGTGAAAAGTTGACTGAGCCGTCATCTGTGGTCCTTCACAGATCGCATAGCCTTCACTCTCTCTTTCCAACAGCCCTCACCTCATCTTGACCTGAAGGAAGCTCCTTTTAAGCTATTTAATTGATCATTCACTTTTACTCTCATGACCTTCACCTAAACCTAAATACCAGTCTGCTCCCACCACTGTGGCCCCATGCTCTGGGCTGGTGAGTGTCCTGCAAAGCATGTAGTTGGGTGTCAGAGGACTCAGACTTCATCACAGGACTCTGACTGGAGTTGTCCACTATGGCAGGCACATGTGACTACTGAGTGCTTGAAACGTGTCAAATGCACTGAGTATTGATTTTTTAAAAACTTAGTTTAAAAGTTGACATGTATTTTAGTTTTGGGGAAAATTTTAAATATACTTGAAATAATTTGACCATATTTCAACTGTTTTTATGAGAACAAAATAAAAATCAAAGTTTTCCAAAAGACTTTAACCTTTGAATTAAGATGTACTCTAAGTGCAAAATACACACCAGAGTTTGAAGATTAGTAAGAAAAGAAGAATATAGAATATTTCATTAATAATTTTTATATTGGTTACATGCTGAGATGATAACATTTAGGATAAACTGTGTGAAATAAAATATATTATTAAGATTAACTTCAGCTGTTTTTAAAAATGTATTTGGTACAGGGTCTCACTATGCAGCTCAGACTTGTAGTGTTCCTCCTATTTTCAGCCTCCCCACGCGCTAGGATTTCAGGTGTGTGCTACCACACCCAGTCTTGGTTGCTGGCTTAGTAAGCCCGGGGTTGGGACCTGGTGCAGCATGTATGCCAGGGATTGAACCCTGGTTCCCTCTCTTGCCTAAGCAGGCGCTTAGTCTGCTGAGCTATCTCACTGGCCCTATTTCTTCTTTTTTGATGTGGCCACCAAAACACTGAAAATCATAGATGTGGTTCATGTTTTTTCTAATGCGATCACACCTAGTTCATGACTTCTGATTGTAGCCAAAAAAAAATCAGTTATCTCTACAGCAGAGTTTGAGGGTTTTAAGTTGAATCCTCTTCAGCTGCAGAAAATCCAATAGCCTCTGATTTTATTATTTCAGTTACTTTCCAAGTATATACTTGCACAGTAATTCCTTTGAGGCTGTGGATTTTCTTATATGCCTTTCTATTCTGTGAGCTCACCTGCGTATAGCTTGTACATCATCATCATCATCATCATCATCATCATCATCATCATCATCATCATCATCACCATCATCATCATCACTAGTGTTAGAGTCAGGGTCTTGTTATGTTGGCCAGGCCAGTCTCAAACTACTGGGCTTCAGTGCTTCTCAATAGGCACACAACACTCTTCCTAGTTTGTTTATGCATTAAAAATAGCAAGTCTTTCAGAAAACACTTAAAAAGATTTCTAAAGAAGGCACAGAATTGTTACTCTGCAATTCTCATTTTTGACAGATGAAAGGCAAAACTTAGGGTGAGGATAGGGTCTGCCCACATACATACCACTCACCAGTGGCACCTTGAGACCCCTGTTAGTCAGTATTCTTCCTGTTCCATTGCACTAGAAGGAACTGGGGCCAAAAATATAGCCATGGACATTATGACAGATCATTACAAAGCACCAAGCTAGCTGGTTATTAATAAAAGCCAGATGACAGACCACAAAACACGTCATTCCGAGAGCCAACTCACTGGGTTGAACGGTGGAAGGAACCTTGGGGATGCGTCAGGAGGTCAGGACCTGGAGTCCTAGCGCTGCCCTGATTGGGCTCAGTCCTGGGGAGGTCACAGGGGAGCTCATTCCTCACACCTCACCCCCTTCTTCATCTGTCCCACGAGAAGTTCAGAGCAGAAGAGCTCTAGGATGTCTTGCTTCTTCCATAAGCCAGATTTCAGTCAATCTAATCCCAGCCTCTTGCTGACCTTCAGCTGCATAAACACCAGGCACAGCCCCTGGGTTTGTAACTGCTAGTGTTGCAGCCAGCAGCCTTGCTGTGCAGGGCCTGTAGAGCTGGGCCAGGAGAGTCCGCGGGCTCTGGCACTGTTCTTCCTCTCCCTTCCGGTCAGTGACCTCCTCTTTGTAGCTGTGTGTACCATCACATGCAGCTTTCCTGGGTCAAGTGCATTCATATTTTAAAACCATTTGTCAAATTAATATCCAGAAAGTGTTTACTAATGTCTTTTCTCACAACCAGGTATTTTAAAAATCATTTTTTGCCATTAAAGTCATCTCAATATGTTATTTCCATTTGCCATTTTGTAATTAGAAGGAATATTGAACTTTCCCCTGTATAGTTACTGAAAACTTTCACTTAATCTCTTGGGCATAATTTGGTCCTGTTTTTAAATGGTTTTTACATTAGTGGTTTATAAAAACTCATTACATTTAAATGTGTTAAGCCTTTCTTTCCCCAGTTTTGTACCCTTTTTTATAAATATTTTCCTGCTTTGTTATTTACATTGCACTTTTGTGCATACTATAATTTATTTTTAACTTACAGCCATTCGCATTTTAAAGGATCAAATTTATCTACCTTTTCATTATAAGAAAAAGTATGTGCTTTTATTTTTATAATCTGTCTCCTACTCTTCATCAGATGATTCCACATACCATGGCTAGCGATTTTTCTCTTTCTAAAGGCTTATTTTGAATTATGGTCTGAAGAAGATAAATTCCTTTTTCCTGTATAATCAATAATCTCCTACACAGCTCACTGAATACATTATCCTATTCCTTCTGTACTCGCCACCTTAAAGTAGTCCATAGTTGCAATTAGAGAAAAAATTTTTCAGGAAGGCTAAATGGTATAATTATAATTCACCAATCCAGGTTGAACTATATGTGGTTGTTAGAATGGGAAAAATTGTAGGAAAAAGGATCTAAGTAAATGATTATCATTGCTATACAAAATATATCAGCATATGTATTAGCATAATTTTTATATAAACAAATTAGTATAATTTAGATATAAAAAGAAGAATTTAATGAAGTATTTTGCATATGTATTTGGATATTTGATGGAGAGTATCTGGGCACATAGAGAAGGTGAGTAAGAAATTAGTTTTCCAGGGTTGGCCCGATCTTTCTCACTGTCAGGATTAATAGCTTTTGGCATCTGGATGTGATTTGTGTTATTTCTGCCTGGTGGATATGAGGTTGTCTTTCTTCTGGGCGGATGGGAAGTGTGGAGCCCAAGCACACAAAGTCCTACCAGGAGATGACAGCCACTTGGTTGGCTCCTTGGGTCAGCTGCTCTCTTTGCAGAGCAAGCTGTTAGCTGCTGCGCTTGGGACTTGAAGCACCTTGGAGGTCACATGCTGACTACAGGCCGCGGCAGACTTCTGTCAGATCCTTCCACCTCTAGGAGGTAGGGCTCGGAAGGACATGCGGGCTAAGGAAAGACTTGAGAGCCAGCCAAATTTATCATGTCTGAACCACATAGGCTGGACTTTATTTTCTTTTGGGGATAAATCTTTTTAAATTAAGGAATTAAAATAGAATCTAACACATCCTGCTCATCCAGTACACGTTCATTGCACTGCAGGGAAAACTCCAGTGCTGTCAGAGCAGAGTCAGTGAGACCTCTGGGATGACTTGGTTAGAACCAACCGGCCACCCTGCTGGTTCTTCCTCTAAGAATGTGGACTGATTTTAGGAGGCTGTAAAATTTATTGCTCAGCATTCTTGAGATTGTTGGTATCAATTTTGGCTTTAGTTTACATTACATTTCTCCTGCATGGAGGGAAGAAAGAATTTTGTCTGTATGAGATTTAGGCTTGGAGGAGAAAAGACCCCTAGACCACAGAAGCTGTAGTTCCGAAAATGCACTGCGCTTGGCTCACCCAGCTCTCTGCATGCAGTCCCCCAATTTGGCTCCACCCTCCATTTGTCACAGTGTTCCTCCCTTCTCCATCAAAACTCTTCCAAGTCAACACCAAACAAGAGAATGTTCCATCCGTCTTTCTTGTGTGCACACCCTGCCTGACCCAACAGTGTAAGTGAAAATCTGGAGAACTTGAGCCCATTTTGCATGACACCTTAAACTTTTGTGATTTCTCTCTGCATAAGCTCCTCAGTTTACAGGGTCTTTGCACAAACACACTCATTCAGATACATTTCATAGTTTTGGGTCCTGATGATTTTAGATTTATTCCTCTCCAATGATATTGTAATTTAAAATGTAGTGCAAAGTCTTCTCTCTTTGAGATAGTTTAGTTACCAATGTAGGGATAGTCAGAAAAGTGATTCAGAGGACTTTCTACTAGGATAATAGAAGCTCTAAAAATTTTAATAGTGAAGCTTAGGAAGGGTCTAGAGAAGTGAATATTCTGGGATAGCCCTCAGTCTTTGGCCTACTCTTAATCTCTCAGCATTTAATAGCACAAGATTGAAATTATCATGATTTATAGAATTGCATGTGATAGTCAACCCTAATTAGTTTTAGCAACATGGGATACATAATGACCCTGAAAACTGAGCACTCTAGGCTTGCCATTAGGTTTGGGAACAGCTGATTATTGTTTATCTATTTTCTTTTTCTGTGTGTTGGCTTTGTTTTCAGATAGTCTCAATTCAAATGAAGGTGAGAGTGCATTTGAACAATTTCATCCTATTGCTTAGAAAATCCCACAGAGAAAGATAAAGTTTCTTTTATTGAAGGTGCAGTTGGAGGCCTGAGGAGTGATTGCAGGGACTCAACTCAGCACATGTGAGTTCCTCTGAAGAAAGAACAGCGGCCAGTGAAACAGCCTTTTATTAGTCCCAGCGCATCAAAGTGCCCAGCCTGGGGAATGGGAGTTAAGAGCAGCCCTCCAAAACTGCATGATGGCTCACTCAAGGGAAATTAGCCAGTGGTCCCTAGGGAAGGTGATGCTGGCCAGATAGACAATGTCCTCTTCAACAGATAGTAGTGGACAATGTGAGGAGGAGTTTTATTCAGCTATAGATGAGTTTATGATCAATCCTTACTTAGTATAGGCAAATTAGGTCTCTAGAACCTATAAATGATGCAAGTGGTGCTAGAAAGATATCAGACTGGAAGGAAAGTGTCATCAGTAAGTGTAATTTGGTCAGATTTCAGTCTTCTTCCTCTCCAAGTCTCCCCTTTGACTATGTTTTAATTACACTGAGCCTTTATGTCCCTCTCCATTTTACCTTGGCAGCCTTTGAAGCACATTCTAATACCAAGAAAGTATAAATGAAAGACTTGAGGGTCTACCTCCTGCCCCTCTTTCCTCTCTGGGCAGCAGCATGAATTCCATCCCATGAGGTTGCCATACTTTTTTTTTTAACATACTGCTTTCCTCTAAGTGTCCCAGATGTTAGTCCACAGGAGAGCTATGGATGGCCATGCCGAGTGGTTTCCTCTGGGGTCACAGGACAGGGATGCCCTGCATCATGTTACTTGATGAGAGAATCAGCAGGATGTGGTGGAAAGAGCAGGGAATTTAAAAATTAGAAGTCTAGTTCTGACTCGACCACTAGCTGCGTGATTTTAGGAATGTCTCTGCCATGTTGTTGTCCTCTCTGTTTCATTGTAGTGTACATGTTTCCAACTAATTGTCTACAAAATACTTTCATGCCCTAATGTTCTTCCACTCCAAGAACTCACTGTACCACCTTTAGGTTTTTCCTCTGAAATATAGGATATAGCTAATCTCCTAAGACTATTCCTGAGAATAGATATAAGGAGTTAGGAGAAGAAAATCCTTTAGGCTTGTGTGTGTGTGTGTGTGTGAAGGGTCTCACTGGGCAGCTCGAACTCATAGTGATCCTACTGCTTTCTGTCTCCCTAGTGCTGCGGTTACAAGCATGTGTCACCATGCCTAGACTCCATCATTAGCTCAGTGTGCTTAGGGACAGGGCCAGTGTGGCATGCAGTGCCAGGGATCGAACCTTGGCCCCTGTGCTTACCTAAGCAAGGGCTTAATCTGCTGAGCTATCTTGCTAACCTTTGGGAGAAGAAAATCCTTTAGAAAATCCTTTCCTACATCTATTTCTTTAAGTGTTTTACCTATTTTATCTTTTGGAAGGAGTTGTATATGATTGGGATCAGAAATGTCCCCCCAAAGTTTCATGTATTGGGATCAGATTATAAAGCCACTATACCTAGTGGATTCATCCATTAGTAAGTTCCATAACTGAACATGGGGTCTGGTTGGAGGTGGGTGATTGGGGGCACGACTTGGAAGGGTAGATTCTCATCCCCAGTTCCTCCCTTGGGTCTCTGCTTCCTAGTTGTCATGGGATAAGCAGTTGTCCTCTGCCAGTTCCTTTCGTCATCCCCTTTCTGCCTTAGAGCCAGCTGACTATGGGCTGAATCCTCTAATGGCCTGAGCCAAAATAAACTTGTCCTTTAAGCTGTGAATGTGTCAGGTATTTTGTCCCAGCAATGGGAAAGTGACTAAGACCGTCTGAAACCCAACTCCTCCACTAAGTGTGTAGTCTTACAGTACTGTTAACACTCTTTCTCTTTCTTTCATTCTCTCTGAGTCTCTTTTCCTCATCTTTAAAATGGAACAATAAGACAGTCATTAATATTAAGTGGATTGTATTTTGAGAATGCCTATAACATAGTAAGTGCTTATAAGGTTCAATCATTGTTGTTGTTATAGAATAAAATATATGAAATGTGTCATAATTTAGGGGCTTCATGTCTAAGTGCTAGCTAGTGACAGGCACTCATGTTTCATGAGTCAGCTATTTTTTTTTTTTTGATAGCTCTAATTATTGGTATTGTCTTGGAAATATTTGAAGATACAGTCAGGTCCTTTCTTAGTAACTCCCATATGCTTTAACTTCTTTCTATTGCTATCATTATCAGACTGTATTCATTCACATTGTATGAATATTCTCAAGTTCATTAATCTCACCAATTTAATTCTAGGTGAGATCTAAGCAATATTAAAGTTATGACTTCTCTCAGGTATATAATTGCACCTTTATTAGATCTGATTTGGACTAGATTTCTTTTCTAGTAGCAAGATATGTTTGGGATTCATATTTCACTTGTCGTTACAAAAGCCCTGAGCTGTTTTCAGGTAAGATCATTGTAAACTACTTTAGAATTTGAGTTATAACTAAAAAGTCCCTCTGCCTTGCCAAAGCAATATTATCTTTTGGGCTAAATATTAAAAATGCAGAATGAATAAATCTTGAGGACAGATGATTGGTGCACCTCAAATAGACCACATTTTATTCATTTTTGAAAGGAAGTGACCAGAAGCAATGAGACACTGATCACTGAGGTAAACCAAATCTCTGGGTTATGATTTGAGACTCTGGCCCAGTATTAGGGAGATGGTTTAATTTTCTTTTGAGTTCTTTTTGTATTCTAGATGTTAGACTTCTGTCTGAAGAGTAGCTGGAAAAATCCTTTCCCAATTTATAGGTTGTCTGTTCACTGAAGTTCTTTTGCTATGCCGAAGCTTTTTGGTCTGACATGACCCCATGTGTTGGTCTCACTGCTGTGTCTTGTGCCATGAAGTTCCTGTTTAGAAATCCTTTCCTATATCGATTTCATCAAGGGTTTTACTTAATTTATCTCCTAAAAGATTTAATGTTTCTGTTTTTTATGTTTAAATTTTATTGTTTTTTATTTTAATTTATGTGGGGTGAGAAATAAGGGTCCAGTTTCATTCTCGTGCAAAGAGATAGCAAGTATTCCCAGCACCACTTTTTAATAGGCTATCTTTCATTCAATATTCTGCATGAAGTGCAGTCAAGTACTAATGGAAAGAAGTGCTGCACTTCAATCTGATTAAGGTGGGAAGGTAGGTACTCAATTATTTTCAAAGCTTTGCTTAGGCCTGTTCAAAAGATTTCATGGTGTCTTTTCTTTGTCATTTTTGTAGTAAGGAAAAGCTATCAACTGAACAATCTTTGTAACCTCTCTTCCAATCTCAAAGGTGTGCCAATGAGTTTTCATTCGGAGATGTAACTTTTCCATAATTGAATCTTTCCTTTTTATATAAACATAATGGTGATGTTTGGTAGGATTGTATCAAATACCATATTCTTGTGGATAATTATATTAATTGCCAAAACTGAGTTTCTGTCATTTGATAGAAATGAAACTGTCTCCACATTCAGCTAGTCTTCTATTCCTACAGGAAATGAAGTATAAGATTAAATGCTTAATGTTCTTAAGGTACATAGCCAAGCCCTATCTAAAGATTTTATTTTTAAGCTATTTGTCTCCATTATATCAATTATAATATAACTAAAGGTGAATATATATTTACACTTATACATATAAACTACATACTGATACCCATATGTGTATACACACATATAGATATGCAAAAGGTTGGTTATGGTTTGGGTGTTGAATGTTCCTGAAAGGCTCATGTGTTGAAGACTTTGATCCAACATTTAACTGGCTCAAAGACAGACTCCTCATAGCAGAAGATCATGGCACAGCAAAGCTTCTGGCTAAAGGAGGTCTGAAGAACAGAATAACAGTGCCAGAGAGAGAAGGGCAAAGGACCAGATATAGACCCTCAAGGTTACTCCTCCATGGCCCACCTAGGCACTCCCATCAGTGTGTTCTGTTGTTCTCTTTCTTCTCATTGAACTAAGAGAAAGTAGTGTATCTATCCTGATATATATATATATATA
>NW_004524711.1:6836795-6840310 GCF_000260255.1 Octodon degus | reverse complement strand
TTTTTTCCCACTACAAAATGGTCCTTCATTTATATCCCCATTTTTGGTTTTGTTTTGTCAGAGATGGGTGTTCCATTGCCATTCAAATATTGTAGGTGCGTGAATTCAGCAAAATAATCCAATATAGTCCAGTAGACCATAATAGTTGTGGATTATCAGTAGAACTTGCAATGTCAGAAGTTGTTGACTTGAGCCTTTTACAACTCTGGGTCAAAATCTTAATTAGCCTATGGAAGTACATTTGACTAGGCTGAAGAAAGAAAGGAATAAAGTAATACCTCAGCTCATGGCCACCTTTGTTTGCATACAATTTGATTCACAAACAGAAGCTTTTGGTAAAATTTGGTTATTGTTTGTGAACTCAGCATCAGGTAATGAACACAACTGTGGCCATCTTCCCCACATGAACTTGGCCATCTTTTCCAGAATCATGGAAGAAATTAAGTTCATCAATTGCAAATTCACTTTCTTCAGGGAATTAGATGGAGAGATCAAACCTGTGGGAAAAGGCCAGTAGAACCTCAGCTAGTGAGTACTGAGGAGATGGAGCCCAGCCATGCCCAGCCATGCAGGGAAAAAGGAGCCAATGTTAGCAACTCCCTACAAGTGATGAAACAGAACATGCAGGATTTGGAGTCAGGGCACGTATCTTTTTTTGGGGGGGGAGGAGGGGTACTGAGGATCAAACTGAGGACCTTAAACTTGTCAGGCAAGCACTTATGCCACTGAGCTATCTCCCCAGCCTGTAGGACACATATCTTTGGATCAAGGTCTTACTACATGCCTTGGTCATATTATTTTACCTTCCGATAACCCATTTTTAAGGTGATATAATGATGTTGAAATGTATCTGAAATGTTCCCCCAAGCCTCCTATGTTCAGAGGAAGAGGTTTTTGAAGGTGATTGAATCATGGAATGCTATATTCATCAGCTGTATGTTCCCTTAGGAGGTCAGCTTTAACCTAAGAGGCAGGAGATGCAGGTCCCTGTTGGTCATATTCTGAAGGATGTATCTTGTTCTTCAGCTCCTCCCCATGATCTCGATGTCCCGTCCTCCTTGGTACAAGCAGCTTTCCTCTCCTTGGCCTTCCTGCCATGCTATTTAAACCTCTTCTCCTTTAAGTTGTGGCTGTAGAGTATTGTGTCTCAGCTATGAAGAAGATGACTTAGGCAGCTTCTAATATGCACTTTGTGAAACATCTTTCACATACGTTCTGCTTGTTAATCCTCTCAGCAGTTTGGCCAAGTGTGAAGCATTGTGTGGAGTTAATTCTCTTAATCACCACTTTGGGACTTCTCTAGAGAATCTTCTTTGAGGAATCAATAGGGAAATGGAGCTTTCTTGTTTGGCTCTAGAGGAAGCTGTGGATACAGAGAGAGAGAGAGAAAAAAAAAAAAAACATTTCTGTGAGATTGAGAACAGCAAGAGGAGTTTCCCAGAAGCCTAGAATCTTCTAGAGTTTTCTCATATCCTGTTCCTCTTTAGCTCTTTCCTGAGCATCCCAGAAGTACAGATGTGCAGATGGGCAGCCTGAGCATATGAGCCAAAATGAATTTAGAACAAATAAGGTTAGTGTCTCAGTCTATGGGAAGCAGTCTCACACCAGAGCAAAGTTTCTAGTGCATATCTCCTTTATCTACTCATCCTGTTGTCTTGACCTTGGGTGAGGAGAATGACTTGAAGAGTCCAAGGCCTATGTCCAACTCACAAGGACAGGGACCTGTCAGAGATGCACATGGAAAGTCTTAAAAAGAAAAAAATATATATATCCATTTGGCCCAGAGAGAAGAGAGTAAGTCACTTTCACCATTTAATTAAACAAGTAGATTTTTTTCTTATGCCTTTACTTTTATAACTTTTTCCTCTTCTTCTGCTGCCTTCCTTGTGTCCCCAGGCAATCGTTTTCTGGCAGTGTAGGACTCCTGTCTTCCCTCTTTCCACACTCCAGACATGATTACATATACCTCATCTGGAGAGCCAAGGATAGGGCAAAGGGGAGAGACTTCCAGTTGTGATTGAGGGAGTGGTGGGATTGTGCGATGTGGGTAGGGTGTGTAAAAAGTTGTTCTGTTTTTATTCTTTTAGTAATATCACTTCCATAATGATAACACAGAAATAATATGAATAATAGCTGATGCCTGTGGAGTATTCACTAGGTCTGGGCACTGAACTGCATGTGGATTATATTATTTAATTTTGTAGTGATCCTTTGAGAGAAGTCTCATAACCATCACCTTTTTAGGGATGAGGGAGCCAGCATTCAGAAAGATGATGTAAAGTTCATGAACAGTAAGGAATGGACTAGAATTTCTATTTGGGCAATTGGACACCACATTTCAAGCCTTTGGTTACTATTTCTGGTACTATTTCTCAGTCATTTTTCATATACAATACTCTCATGCTACTTTTGTATCAAACGGACATCCAGATATTCATTATACACAAAGGTCCTACAGGATTATTATTCTTCTAACTAATGTGTAGATGTCTGAACCTTCCAGAGCTCTTCCCAGAGCATGGATTTTGATACAATGGACAGAAAAGCCAGGCAGTTGTTTTCCTTAGCCTTCAAGAGAGTGTATCCTTATCTCTCTAAGGATGACCAAGAAAGGTGGGAGAATGGGGTGTGAGAGAACAGTAGGAGATGGAGGACTTAGATTCCTACTTCTGCCTCCATATATCACAGTACCATCTTGATCTAACTCCACACTAGTCTTGAAGTTCTCACAACCTTCAGCTGTTTCTCCTGGTTTAACTCATGACACCAATGTTCTGTCTCTCTCATACTCCTACACTGATGATAGCCTGTGGCAGTCAAGGTGCTTCCCAGTTTCCAGAAGGTGTATTGCAAGAATGTTCTGGATGTAACTATTGCACCAGCACAGGGCTGGAAAGAAACATGCAGATTAAGTGTACAGGCAGGGTAGTGTAGGAGAGAATGCACTGGCCTGGAGAGGCAATGTCTTAAAGAAAGGGACTGTTTACAAACCTGTATGAGGATCAAGGGATGGCAACAAGGATGGTGAGGCAACCTAGGAGCAGGAGCAGGAGGCTCTCTCAGTACATCAGGTGTGAAGGGGCTTGGTTTCTAGAACACAGACGCAGTGGCAACCACCATAAGAGGAGTGCCTGGAAGGAGCCATGGCCTTCTGCTGATAAGGCAGTCACTGCCATTCCATGGCTCAGCAGGGAGGTGTCCAGGGAATAAGCTCCTCCCATGCTTTCTCTTTCCCTATGAGCCCCTGCTAGCACTTCCATCAGTGCACCCCAAACAAAGCTAGAAGGAAAGAGAGACATCTCAATAAAGTTCAGGCTTCATGTAACAGGCAGGGTAGTGTAGGAGAGAATGCACTGGCCTGGAGAGGCAATGTCTTAAAGAACTGGCACAGATATTTGCATTTCTTCTCCCTCTCCCTTTCCTTCTCCCTCTCCTTCTCCTCCTTCTTCTCCTTCTCCTTCTCCTCCTCCTCCTCTCCCTCCTCCTTCTCCTTCTCCTTCTCCTTCTCCTTCTCC
>NW_004524711.1:6818597-6836659 GCF_000260255.1 Octodon degus | reverse complement strand
CTCCCTCTCCATTTCCTCCTCCTCCTCCTTTTGTTCCCCATCCTCCTTCTCTTTCTTCTTTGTTTTGAGATAAGGTATCACTACATAGTTGAGGCTGGCCTTGAACCCATGCAACCTGTCTCAGTCTCCCGAGTGTTAGGATTATGTGTGCACAACTCCTGATGTAAAAACTCCAGAAAGCCTGCTTCTCTGGTCCTTTCACTGTTCTGTAGACTCTCTTGCTTCAGTGAAGGATTCTATCTGCTAAAGTAGGACAGCTCTGCACGACCAGGCTCTGCAAAGCTGTCTATACACTTTGAAAACTCAAGTGCTTCCCCAGAAAGTGGGAGGGTGGACCCCCTCCCCTTGCTCTGTGTTTCCTGGAAGTTAAAGAAAGCCTTGCTGTTCTGATACCAGGACTAATCTCTGTTCCTTTCTTGCCCTTCACCTTCTTATAAGCCAAGTTGAGTCACCTCATCTTATTGTTAATCCACTTGATCCCTCCCCTCTGAGTTAACACCATAAAGTCCTCATCATTCAAACTGTGGTTCATTGACCTGCACCATCAGCATGAGAGGTTGGTAGAAAAAAGATCCAGCTTACATCTCTTGGCCAAATCTGCACTTTGCAAGGTTGACTCAAACACATTGGTTGAGAGGGACTGAAGTAGTCCATATGCAATATTAAGAGAATGCAATGCTCTTTTTATTTTCTTCCTTCAAAATTTATAGTGGCTTCAAAAACTTTTTCCATATAACAGAAGTTCTGAGGTTATTATGTGTTTTGAACTTCTAATATTCCCTGTAACCAACCAGTAGATGACATTTTCCAAAAACTTTCAGATTAATTTATTGGAGTCTGATTGTACTTCTATGAAACACAGATGTTATTGGCATCATTTTCACCTGATTATCTGAGGCACAATTAAGTAATTGGGGTTGTCTGTGAAGTAGAATGAGAATGGATCTGGAACTAGACACCAGGCCTTAGCACCCCTTTTGTAGCATATAAAAAAGGGCACCCATCTTCCATCTGTCTCACAACATTTCTTATATCAGTATTTCTCAACACATGGTCCCAATCTGCATACCGAATATGCATACCCAATCTGCATTAAAATTTTTGGGGGTGACAGATACTCACTAAATAAGTAGAATCTTGGACCCCATCCAAAGATATAATGGATCCCTTGTGGTCTTTAAAACTTGAGAATCCTTTTCTTACATAGCTAGAACAGCTGGATTTAAGAAAACAACACAGAATTTTAGATTAATTGGGCTTGCATCCATGGGTTTTAAACTTATGGAAAACGTTAAGCAGAACAAAAACATTTTTCCCAATTGTCCAGCAGCTGAAAGAATTGGGAGATGGCTTGAGAGAGACTGAGAGTGACAGAAATCTGCTTACAATGGTGAAGATTGAAAGTCCCTGAATAAGACAGTAAAGTAAGAAACGTTTGGCTGTGGAAACATAAGTGAGGCCAGCATTCTGTATGATGGAAGAGCAAAAAACTTGAGAAAGTGATTGCCTGAGGAAATGGGATGAGAGGGAAGCAGGGCAAACAACAGAAATGAAGAAAGTAGGAAAGAAAGAAAACAGTTGGGAAAAGTGAGAGAAGAAAGCAAAGGGAGAAGGGGCAGGCAACAGCCAGCTCTGGAAACCCTTTCTTCTGAGGTCTCTGTGTTCTTGGGAATTGGTGATTCTTGCCACTGCCTTACCAACTCTATCTGAGAAAGTTGTCAATGAGTGGATCTGAAAAGTTGTAACCCCTGGACAATCCTGAAATTTCAGTTGTGTTTGGATTTGAGTCTGGGCGTTAATGAGTCAATGATTTGGTGTATTGCTGAGTGATTAGTTATAGAAAACATGCTCAGTGCTGGCCAGATAACTCAGCGGATTAAAGCACCTGCTTAGGCAGCTGCAGGGATTGGGGTTCGATCACTAGCATGCCGTGCCAGCCCTGCCCATGGGGCACACTAAGACAGCAACTGAGATTGGGCATGGTGTGGTGGTGAAAGCCTGTAATCCAAGTGCTTGGGAGGCTGAAAACAGGAGGATCACTACAAGTCTGATCTGTGCAGTAAGACCCTGTAGACCCTATACTAAATACATAAAAAAGAAAGCATGCTCATATATTTGCATTTATTTTAACCATAGTTTGTTTTAATAAAATGATGAAAAGGAAAAAGAGAGGAAAGACATACAGATCAGCAAAAGTAAATGTAGACATGGATGTGGGCCACACAATCATGCATGTAGAAAATCCTAAGACACCTACAAAGTAGCTACTTGAACTAATAAATTTAGGTATTTCTCAGCAAACAAAGTAAGTATAAAAATTATTGTATTTCTACTAACATCTGGGCAATGAGATTTATAAAGTTCATTTATGGTATCATCCAAAAAACATAAAATATCTGGAAACAGACCTTATAAAGATCTATACAATAAAATTAAAAGTCACTGCTAAGAGAAATGAAAGAAAATAAAAATTAATGAAGAAATTATTTTCATAGATTAGAATACTTAGTATTTTAAGATATCTATCCTTATTATATTCACTTATAGACTCAATTCAATGCCAATCAACATCCCCAGTAACATTATTTGAAGATTTCAATAAGCTAACCCTAAAATTTATGTGCAAAGGAAAATTACCTAAAATAAGCAAAACAACATTGAAGAAGTAAAGTAAAATTGCAAAACTTATACCATCTGTTTTTAAGACTTACTAGAAAGTTATGGTGTTCATATCGTTGAGATAAAGATAGACAAATCAACTGGTAGAACAGAAGAGATGAGATCAGAAATTATCTCTCATATTCAGCCAAGTGATTTTCACAAAAAGATATGAAGATGATTAAATGGATAAAAGATAGTTTTTTTTTAAACTTCGATACTGCTAGAATGATAGCTCAGTGTCATAAACACCTGCCTGGTGAGCACAAAGGTCCTAAGTTTGATCCTCAATAAAAGGAGAAGAAGGAGAAGGAGAAGGAGAAGGAGAAGGAGAAGGAGAAGGAGAAGGAGAAGGAGAAGGAGAAGAAGAACAAAAAAGAGAATATTTAATTTTATGTAGTACTACACAAAAAGCTTGAAATAAATTATGGAATTGAGTATAAAAGCTCAAAGTTATAAATAAAAAAAAAGAGAAAAAAAATCTTGCAAGTGTGCAAGAGAAAACAAATTAGCAAGACGCAAAAAACAAGAATACTAAAAGAAAATTAAATAATCTAAGATTTAAAGTCTCTTTTGAAAAATAATTGAAAATAAAGGTAAGCCACAGACTAGGAGACAATGTTTACTATATATGTTAAAAGTATAGAATAAATTCACGTAATTCAATAATCACAAGCAAATTAGATGATGATGAAATAATGTGAACATCAAAGAAGTGGAGAACAAGCATATGAAAAACACACTCTCATCATGATGGACATGCAAATTTAAATATCAATAAAATACCATTAGTAACTATTAAAATGGCTAGCACTCCCAAATTCAACAATAGCAATTGTTAGAAAATATATAGAATAACATGAATGTTCATTTATTACTAGTAGGAAAGCAGATGATACAATAACTTGGGGAGAGAATTTATAATAGTACTCATAGTCTTACGGTGCAATCCACTTAATTGCTAGGTATTCAATTGGTCTGAAAACGATTCTGTATGAAAATCTCTATAAGAATATTTTTAGTTTTATTCAAAATTGACAAAAACAGTCCAGGTTAAATCATCCTTTGATAGGTGACTGGGTGAATGAACTGAAATACACCTATATAATGGAATGCTATTCTGTAACAAGGACGCGCTGAAAAATTCATGGTGCCTCACAGATAAATCTGAAAATACTTCCCACTAAGTGAAAAAAGTCAATGTTACATGGTTGCTCTGTATAATCCCATTTATATGGCATTCTGGAAAAGATAAAATTAGGAATGGAAAGTAGACCAGTGGTTGCTAAGGGTTTGGGGTAAAGTTTGGAGAGATGAAGTGCAGGGGAATTTTCTTTTAGGGTGGTGAAGCTATTCTCTGTGATACATCAGCTGTGGATTCAGGACACTGTATTTATCAAACCACAGGAACTGTAGAGCACAGACAATAAACCTTCATTCATGCAAATTAAAGAAATTCAATTAGGAGGTTGGGAGACTCCAGGATGAAATGCAAACAGTGATAGAGTCTAAGTGAATTGCAAATACATGACATAACCTTGTGGGAGGGGCGGGCCTAGGAAGGTGCTGACATAAGTAACTTTGGGAATTAAAGTAGACTTTAAGACTAAAGACTAAAGGAATTGTACAAAAACACTACAGTCAGGTTGGTATAGTCATTTCCAGGAGGCATAAGGCGTAACCATTTTGCAGTCACTATGCTTGTATAATGGGATGAAACAATTAAGTAATGGGTGAAGGATGCTGAGAGCCAGGTGCTCATTGTTGGAGTAGCAGGTTGCAGAAGCCGGAGGGACCACTAGGATGGACCAGGAAGCTCTGGATTGGAATGGGCGCCATCAGCAGAAGCTCATGTGTAGCTGGCGAGCTAGATCTGTAAGTGCACACTGGCTGTTATCCACCTGGGTGTTTCTGCATTCACTCTACTGAGACAGTCTCAAAGCAGTGACCCAAATAGCAGGCAGCACATTCAACCCCCAGCTCTTAGTGTCTAGAATCATTGTCTGAATAGAACCAATCCAGTTCTTTGAAGAAATGGCTAATACTAGGCCTGAGACAGGCAATAGACGAGAACAGCCTGAAGCATCTCACAGGGCCAGAAAGTAAACAAGTGTTCAGTAAACAAAATGAAGGGGAGATCTAAGCAGGACACAGAAGCTGTGGAGAGCACTCCCAGTGCCCAAGACTGGGGCAATTTGAGCAGCAAAATACGAAAAGTAGTATTGTAGAGTAACTAAAGGATAAGACATCTGTGTTCATATTGATAGGAAGAAATAACAAAAAACAAATGAGAGGGCATAGACAATTTTCCTATGCATATGAATTCTAAAGTATCTTTGTAGTGAACCCACACAATCAGGGAAGCAGATCAAATGTTCCTTTTAGGTGTGAGCTGCATACCATGATTTTCTTCTGAAGTGCAGAGTACAGAAATGGGTGAAAGAATAAAATCTGTAGATGGAAACTGGGCAATACATGTTATCTGGTGACCACAATTAGCATTAACAATAATGTTATATTATGATATGTATTGTTTAAAGTTATCCCCAAAAGTATGAACTTTATCTACTAATAATCAACATTGTTCCATTGATTGTGACAAATTTGCCACATTAATATAATATGTTACCAATAGCAGAAACTGGAATCTGAGTGTTATGGAGCTCTTTGTACCGTCCCTTTTTGCAAATCTAAAACTATTCTAAAATTAAAAAGTTTGTTTCAAAAATGGGAAAGAATTTGAACAGACACTTTCTATAAGGATAATGATTGGTCATATGAAGCTGCTGCATATCACTAGAAATTAGAAAGCCATAAATTAAACTCATAATGAGATATCACTATTACCTATAGCACGACTTAAGTTTAAAGCCCTGTTGATGTCAAGTGTCAGGGAGGATAGGGAGCCATGGGAGTTCTCAGATTGCTGGTGTTAGCGTGAATTAGTAGGACAGCCACTGCATAATACAGTTTGATAGTTTCTAACAAAGTTAAACATACACGTACCTTACACTCCTATAATTCTACTTCTAGATATTTACCCAAGAAAAATAGAACATGGCCACATAACACTTTTATATAAATGTTCATAGTAATCTCATTCATTGAAATATCAAACTAGAAAGAACTCAAATATTTAAGAAGAATAAAAAACATCACATACTATCGTGTATCCATACTATTCTGCAATAAATAGAAAATATTGATATGTGCAAAATATTGATATGCACAAAGAAGAAGCCAGACAAAAGGTATAATTCTGTAATGATTTATTGGTACAGAAATCTGGAAAAGCAAAAGAATCTTCAGGTTATGATGTTTTGGCACATACAAGTATACCTATATATATATCTCAAGGAAACTTAAGAATTTGTACATTTAAATTACTGCATAATTGTATATGTTAGACTGTCACAGTTAATTTCAAATGTAAAAATGGGTATAATTTTTAAAAATTTTGTTGGGAAAAAAATTGCAATGTGACAGCTTCAAAACAGGTTGGAAGGAGAGTTACAACAATTAATACATTGCATATTGCTGTCTTTGTGGTAGTCATTCATAGCACAAGATGCTGACATGATATCCTGTCCAAACACTATTAGTCTGTTACTACGGATTGGCTAGTTACTTTATTGACTGTGTATTAACACTCTCTGAACTACGTGTTCTGCCTGGTTCTTTTCTAAATTATGCTTTCCAAACCAGGCAGATGGTGTTGTCTGTTTTATTTTATTTTTTTATTTTTTATTTTTTTGCATAATTTTATTGAGAAATAAATAGCAATGAGACAGTTTCAAATTGAATTGGTAAGACAGTTCCAATAATTAACACATTGCATATTGCCTTCCTAGTGGTTATTTGTTGTACAACATGCAGCCATGATATCCTATTTACAAAGGGTGTAATTTATTAAGAAAAGAACCCCGAATTTAAAGGTTTAAAGAGTTAATAAGTCAAACTGAATTAGATCATCTGAACATTTGATAAGTGATTTTCACTTTTGCTTGCATGTTCTGTGTTCTTGTCTGGAATGCCTTCCATTCTTTTCTGCACACGCCTGAGTCTCATCTTTTCTGTGCATCTGCTGGGAGCTAGCCCATATTATTTTGCCTTCAGTTCTCTGAGCTCATGTAGTCAGAGTATCAAAGCGAACAGCCAGTACCATACTTTTGTAACAAATGTACATCCAGATGTACATTATACCCAAAGGTCCTACAATGTTGTCTTTCTCCTAATGAATGTGAACAGGTGTTTGAACCTTCCAGAGCTCTGCCCAGAGCATGGATTTTAATACAATGGACAGAAAAATTAGGCAGTTGATTCTCTTAGCCTTCAAGAGAGTCCATCCTCCACTCTCTAAGGATGCCCAAGAAAGGCGTGCGAATGGGCTCAGCAGTCCCAGGCTGCACTTTCTCTTTCTCCTGTGCTCCCCACTTCTCTCTCCCTATTCTTGCCCAACAGGTGTCAGGAATGGAAGAACAGGCATTCTATTGGGAACCGGAAGGTTTCCTGGGTACTAGTTGGGAAATACAAGGGACCTCATCTGCTTCTGGCAAGCATCAGGAAGAAGCTGCTGGAGGAGTCCCATTAGGACACAAGTGGCTGATGGAACAGGTGTTTTGCTCTTTATATGCAGCTGATGTATGGGTTTAGCAGATGTCTTTTGGGGGCCAGAATAGTATATCCCAGCCAACACTCTCCAGGCACTGGAGGCCATAGGAGCTCTTAGGCATGTTCCAGAAACTTAACTTTCAGTTCCTAGAATAATCGAGGGACCATGGGGCCCAGTCCCCCACCCTGTGTAGAAGAAATGCCTGGAAAGATTTTGGGCATTGAGGCAAGGGAGTGGAAAGCCAAGACATTTATTTTTAAAGAGATATGACCTAGAGGTATGTGGGGAGGAAGTAATGAGTGCTGAAACAGGCACAGGGAGCTGAAAGTCATTGCTGGAAAATTTCTGCCCCTTCCCTTTTCCCCAGGGAAATGTTGAAGACTATATTCAGGAAAAGCAGCAGTGAGGTCCATACAGAGATATCAGGCTTGAATTATCCATGGTGGCCTTTACCACACAACTCAGCCCACCCCTGCCCCTCTTCTTTTCCCTTCATGTTCTCCTAGAATGAAAGCTAGCCTTTCTGCCAAGAGGTTTAGTATGCAAAAACACAGTGAACACTTGAATGTCCTGTGCATCAACCAAAACTTCATACCTAGAAATCTTTTTTAGTTCCTCTAGCATCCTATGAGGCAGAAATTACTGTTCTCTGAGGCTCAGAGAAGTTAATTCACTTTCTCAGGAAACACAACTATCAATTCAAGCTGGGTTTGGATCCAGGGAGGTTATATTTGAGGTCTGGGATCTGTCTATCATGTTGCTTCGTCTCAAATTGTGTTATCAGTTCAGAGAAGCCACTCCTGTGCTGTTGTCACATGCTGAGGCTGAGACAAAGAGGAGAGAGAAATACCAAGCAGACCAAAGCTGGGCTCCATGAAACACAGTCTGCTAACTGAGAAACAAGGCCTACGTATCACAGATTTTCTCACAATGTAGGACATGTGTTAATGCTTGGGCAAAAGAGATTCTCTTGAAGTTCGTGATCTTTAGAAAACTGTTCACCCACCCTTCCACTCCTGCTTTCTTACCCATTTCCTCTTCTGGGCTTAGTTGGGCTGGGTTCTTTGTCCTCAACTCTGACTCATACGCAAGGAGAATCCAAGGCAGGAGTCAGACTGATTTGGGCTTCAACCCGATGCCACTTCCTGCTATGTGAATCTTGGCAAATCATTCTACTGCTTAACTTCTGGGTATTGTATTATGTCATGTTATGCTTTGTATTGCTCAATGTTATGCCATGTTATACTATATCATGTAGTAGTACAATCTTATTCTTACTTGTGATGTTATTATAAAGATGGATAAAATAACACATGTTAAATTTCTAGTAGGTTTCCAAGCATATTGCAAACACAGACAAATTACCCATCTTCTGTCTATGGAACCTCAAACTCAGAGAGGTTTGCCTCTTTTGTCTCACATAATTCACTTTTATTTCCAGAATTCTTTTCCAGAGGAAGGAATCTAGTTAATTGAACAAAGAGGATTTTTTTCTCTTCCAATTTTTCTTTAGCATATTGATGACTGTATCATGCTAGTTACATCTGTGTTCATCTTTTCCCCTCCTTACCTCTGCCAGTTGGAGAAGAACATTGAGCTGGTTATGGGAAAGCTGTGACTTCTATTTCCCTTTAGTTTTGTTGTTGTGGGAAAATTGAAAATTGATTTAGCTTTTTTGTGTGCTTTAATAGTCTCAGTTATAAAATAGTGTAAAATCTCTCCTACCCACTTCACAGGGTAATCATAGGACCTTAACAAAATATACTGTCTATGTAAAATAAGTAGAAAGCCTCAGATTACTATATTAATATAAGGAATTGTTATTTGACTACAGAGCTTCTTAAGAGCATTTTAGTTCTGTGATCAGTTAGCTTTTGATGTAGAATAAACAACCACAAGCTCTCAGTTGCACATAATAATAAACATTTCTCATGCATCAGTGGAGCTGACCAGGCTGTTTTCTTCTAGGCTAAGGAGTGGCTGGAGTTTGGCTGACCTGGCTGGACCTGGCTAAATTAATGTGGGTCCATATGTTTACTGACTTCATCTCAGCACTAGTGGACTAGATCAAGCATGTCTTTCTCGGGATAGTGGAAGAAGCCATTTGGAGGAGGCCTGGCTCTTGAAGGCTTGACTTGAAGTTGGTACACCATTATTTCAGGCAGGAAGACTGAGATCAGAAATTAGAGTTCTGCATTATTCTCTGGGAAATGATTTTTCTAACTTTTCTGGGGGCCTGCATAGAGGGAATTGAGGTGATTGGGGCTGTCATTGCATTCTGATAGCCAGTGTTTCTCATTTAGTGTTGGACAGAGTTCTTTGGAGACCTAGTAGAGGCTCAATGCTTTTAGCAAGGAAGTACTGGGTTCCTGTGGAGAGACAGAGTTAATCACGCTCAAGCTGGTTGCTTCTAGGACCCAGTAACAAACATACTTCCATCAGGGTAATGAAGGAGTTGAAGTAAGTGGCGTCAGTTTTGGCTTCAGCTGTCAGTCCTTCCTCATCTGTACATGCACAGTTACATCCCTTTCAATCTTATTTCTTCCAAAACAGTGTTAAAATATTTGCAGCGTCTTTCTTCTGGGCCTTTTAAGGGTCCCTGTAGATTCCTATGAATTCCTAAGGAACTAGAAGGGAGATACATACACTGTAGGTTTATGGGATGCTTGTCTATACTCTCCAGTTACATTCATCCCTACAAATGCTTGCTTTAGGGTCAATTGTGTTTCTTAGGATACCAGATTTCATAAACAGATGACTCCAGCCACTGCGAGTTCTCAGCAATGAGATTTTGCCCAGCAGATTTATTTGTAAATGACCTCAAAGAACTGAGTGAAATATCCCAGGGCCAGAAATTCTGGGTTAGAAATTTTCAAACAAGTGCAGTCTCTTCAAAGGAAGATGGGGATAAGAGAGATAAAGCATGAAAGCCAGAGAGCAAGAGAGACTGATTGCTGGAGTACCATCAAGGACTCCAGATGTTTCTTCAAAAGGAATCACCCAAATAACCTAAGCCCAAGTCACACAGTGAGTGAGAAAGAAAATGGTTAGCAGTGTCTTTGATAGGGGCCACATGAATTCATTTAAAGTGGTTACCAGGGAGATTTAAATGGCAGGAGAGCTTGCACATATAAATATAAACACCTTCACAGAGACACATGTACACATGCATAAACATAAGCAAGGAGCCTAGCTGTTGTACTTTTTTAGTGCTTTTTTAATCCCCAGAAATTAAATCCAGGATCTGGAGTTATGTCATTTATGTTATCTTCTTGCTTGCTTTTTAAATTAAAACAACTGCTCTTTCAAAGAGAGCAAAAGAGAAAAATGTAACAGAGCAGCTACTAACTTACACTGGACTTAAAATTTCCCAGGAAGTGTCTGCTCAGAGCTGTAGTTCTGGGAATGATGATACTTGTTGGCAACACGGTAGCTGTGACATAAGAAGATCCTGTTAAGGTTGCACTGAGGAGCTTTAAACCTTGGACCAGATATTAATTTTCCTGAGAGTTTCAAGATTGGAAAAACAGCCTTGCTAACTCAACCTAACCTTCAAACTTGGGACAAGAAATTCTGCACCTGGGGTGGTTAGACTGTTCAATGTTCTATCTCTCAGAACTGTTCCTTTATTCTGACTGAGAGATACCGAACACAGTGGTCAGAAGAGAACCAAGCAGGCATCATCCTTGTCTTTCCTGATTCTCCCTTGAAAATAAATGAAGACCGCCTGCTATTGAGGAAGGTAAGAGGCAATCTGATAGAGGCCTCCAAGAATTTTGGCATTCCTCGCAGCTACACATAGGTATGGAAATTCAGTAGTTTCTAATAGACAGAAGTATCTATGAATTCTGGCCCTGAAGTCCTGGACATTTGATTCAGTGTGGTTCCATGAGCATAATTGTTTTCATCTTCCTTGTTGAAAATGGAGACAGATTAAAGTCTCATATAATAATGACGTTAAACACCAAAAAAATTTCTAAGCTGTGCTTTCTCTTTGTGAGATAAAGGTGAGTCGGAACAACAGGTAGCTGATTTAAATGAAAATGAGAACGTGGTAAAGAAGATTTGTCATAAAATGGAACAAATGAATTCTAATCCAAGTTAAGTAAATAAGGCTTTATGGTCACCTAGAACTTATTGCAAAGATGAAACTTTTACTTGAGAAATTTAGCCATGATTATCTCCACAGATAATGAAAAAGTGTTTGAAAAAATTCAACACTTATTCTTAAAAAAAGAATGGGTGTTTACTTCCTTAACAGTATAAAAATATATTGTTTGGGGGTAAAATTAAGTATTTTACTTGAGGAGAAAACATTAGAGACGTATCAATGAAGAACAAGAACAGGATGTTGTGGCACGTGCCTGTATTCCTAGCACTTGAGAGGCTGAGGCAAGAGGATTACAGCGAGTTCAAGGCCAGTGTGGGCTACATGGTGAGCCTAAATTTGGCCTGAACTACACAGTGAGACTCTGAATAAATAGAAGAAAGACAAAAAGAAGAACAAAGCAAATATGTTCATTGTTTCTGCTTTATTTAATATTGTTCTATTAGGCAGGTGCAGGGACCGGGGTTTGATCCCTGGTGTGCCGTGTTGGCCCTGGTCCCAGGGCACACTGAGACAGTGAATGAGACTGGGCATGGTGGCACAGGCCTGTAATTCCAGAGTTTGGGAGGCGGAAAACAGGAGGATCACTGTGAGTCCAATATGTAGTGAGACCCTGTAGACCTTGTACTAAATAGATTAAAATATAGTATTGTTCTAGCAATATTAAACAATACAATTAGACAAGAGAAATTGAATAATAAGAATTGAAGATAAAGAAGTAAAACTATCATTATTTGCAGATTATATTAGAGTATACAGGGAAATCTCAATCAATCATAATACTTGAACAATAAAGGATTTTATTAAATTTAGGAAAGATAGATAACTAAAAAATTAGCATTCAGAAATGGTATCAGTACTTGCCAGAGAAAGAGATTTAATCTAACATATGTAAACATATAAGGACTTACAAGGCAGGCTTACAATAGCCTCTGCAGAGTCAGCAACAGTGCAAAAAGTTGTTTGCACACTGGCCATCTGAAAGATCTAGTGAAGGTTAAAGGCTGGAACTCGCTGTAGCATTCATTACACATTTGATATTTTATTTTATTGATATCTTATTTCCCTGCTAAGTTTATATTGCACAACACAGTAGAAAGCTCCTGACTAAACAGGAAGAGAAGTGAGAAGAACGGTGTGCTGCATAGGAAAGGAAAGCTAAGCACTTAGTGAGATGTGTATGCATAAATGCATAAGTGAAGGAAAAGGAAAGCCTTTCTTTGCAGTAGGATGCTAGTAATAAATGCTGATTAGTAATTGTGCACAGAATAATGAAGTTAGAAAATCACTATTTTTCAACTATTACAATAATAGTTAAGGCAACAACCATGAATGTATGATAAAGTTGTGGTTAATATTTGATAAAGAACAAGTTCTTAATAGCTTCATGGCATCTCTCATCAGATTACTTACTGGTAGACACCACTGTAAGTGATTACACTATCATTAATAATGATGGGTCTGGCTGGGAAAAAAGCTTGGTGGTCTAAGAGCCTGCCTGGAAAGCACAAGGACTTGGGTTGGATTCCCCAGTCCCGCATGCCATGCCGGCCCCATGCTGAGCCAGCTACTGAACCTGGGTGTGGTGGCACATGCCTGTAATCCCAGTACTTGGCAGGCTGAAATAAAAGAATCACTACAAGTCTGATCTGTGTAGTGAGACCCTGTATCAAATAAATAAATAAATAATGATGGGACCATCTGATATCATCTGCTCCCAATATTGTACGTTAGAAGAGCTTAGTATCATTGATTGTTTCACATTCCTGCCCACATTTTAACATAACTTTAAACAAAAGGAAATAAAAGATAAAACCAATAGAAGGGCAATCACCTAAGAAACTGGCTGATGTTCGAGATTATGGGAATAAATGGAAGAATTTGGGAACTGCTTTTCTAATGGTGTAAATCTGAGGCAGATTATAAAGGTATAAGAGAGAAAGAGTTAATATGTCTAAGGGCCAGCCAAATAGCTCAGCTAATTAAAAAGCCTACAAGCAGGTGCAGGGACTGAGGGTTCAACCCCCGGGCCTACTGTGCTGGCCCCACCCTTGGGGTGTGCTGAGATGGCAATTGAGACTGGGTGTGGTGGTGCACACCTGTAATCCCAGATCTTGGGAGGCTGTAAATAGGCAGATCACTATGAGTTCAATCTAGTAGTGAGACCCTGAACATTATGTAGACCCTTCCCTAAAATACATAAAAAAAAAGACAGACAGAAAGAAAGAAGGAAAGAAAGATGTCTAAGGACATGAAGAAACAAATGTCCTTCTTAAACAGCAAAGTCATTCTTCCTCCATCATTTTGTTCTAGTCAGGCCCTCAAAGAAACATTCTTAGACATACACAGCTATATGGAAATCTCTTTGGTCAAGTTGACATATAAAATTCAGCATCATGAAGACAAAACAAATAATGATTTAGAAATAATTAAGTTATCCTGCAAGAAGTTACTTGAATTCTTGCTTAGGCAGAAAGGTGGGAATGAAATGTCAAATGCATATGGAAGTCAGAAAGTCCTAGAAAAATCTAGAAAGATTTAAATCTTTAAACAATTAATTTGAAGATCACTACTGGAACTGAATTTGAGTAGGATAAACCTGAATTCCTGAACTGGGTAACACAAGACTTGAGTACATAGTAAATATTAGACTTGAGAGACATTTACCAAATTTAGCTGAGCCATATATTTCCTAATTGTTTGCAGAGTTCCCACTATGTATGGCCATAGCATTAAGCATGGGGGACCCACATTCTTAGGAAGTTTATGGGAAATGAACTGTTAAATATCAAACCAGAGGGCTTTGGTCAAGACATTTCATTTACAATTGAGGAAGCTGTTGCCCACAGTACAGCTGGACTGGCATAGTGTTATACAGCCAGTTTGTGGCATAGCAAAGAAAAATCCTTGCTTGGTAGTGAGATTTGCCTTTTGCCCCTTTTTATCATCAAGGAATGATGAGGCATAACAACACAAAGAGGCAGAGATAGGGAGAGCTCAAGAGTTGCTGCACTATGTGGTTTCCCTGCAAGCCCTTCAAAGATGAGTTCTACTTCCAGATTGCTATTTTGGTAGTGGTGAAATTAAAGCACCTTGAAAAGAAAGCAGACCATCTTTGTGTACCTCTAAATATCGTACCACACTTAGTTGTAAAATTTTTCTGAAACACTCAGGGCCATCCTAGATATTGTCAATATTGCTTTTCATACGTGCAAAATATAAATTGTTATATGTTTCATGATGATTAATTATCATATTATTTGCTCATTTGTCTTTGGTGACTCTAGTTGGAGTTATTTTGTACTGTAGTTTCCTCCAGGTTTTCATATCATACTCTTCTTTTTGATCCTATCTTTTCCTATCCTCAATTTCTCTCAGTGAGCTGTGTAGAGAGCTGTGGATATGTGTGGGTATGAGCATAGCATTCTGTTTGTGAACAAGGGCTTGTGCCCCTGTGCCTAGTGAATATGCAAATAGTTTCTGCTCAGGCAATACCTATAGTTAGGCTCCATGTTAGTCTTGACTCAGTCCTGAAAAACTTCTGCTCCTGGAGGCTGTGCTACTCATGGTTCTCCTCATCACCTCACCCCAACAAGAAGCACCTAGCTCTAAGAATACCTTTTACACAAGCTCTTGGTGTAACTGAAATTTTGCTTCCATTATAAGGTTGCAAGATGTTTTAGTTACTTTTCCTGTTGCTGAGACAAAATACATGATACTCAAAGTTAAAGGAGGAAAGGTTTATTTCATCTCAGTTTGTAAAGATTTTAACCTACAGTTGGCTGGCTCCAAGGCAGAGTGGCATGATACAGGGAAATCCTGGAAGAGAAACAATTCATGGCAGGCAGAATGCAGAAAATCAGTGAAATAGTGAAACAGCATCAGTAGCATCCTGCCTTTTCTTTTTATCCCTTCTCACAGTTTGATCTCCCTCATGAATGTAGATGCAGAAATCCTCAATAAAATACTAGCAATAGAATACAGCAAATCATCAAGAAGATCATACACCATGACCAGGTAGGATTCATCCTATAGATGCAAGGATGGTTCAACATATGCAATTCTATAAGTACAATACACTATACCAATAGAGTCAAAACCAAAAGCCACATGATCATCTCAATACATGCAGAAAAGGTTTTTGATGAAGTCCAACACTCATTTATGATCAACATCCTGCAGAAAATTGGAGTACATGGTCTATACACCAACCTGATAAAAGCCATCTATGACAAAACAATAGCCAATATAATTCTAAATGGAGAAAAACTGAAAGCTTCTACTCTCAAATCAGGTACAAGACAAAGATGTCCTCTACCACCAATATTATTCAATGTATTTCTGGAATCATTAGCTAGAGCTATTAGACAAGAGAGAAATAAAAGAAATAAGAATAGGTAAAGAAGAAGTTAGACTATCATTATTTTCAGATGACATGACACTCTACCTGGAAGACCCAAAAATTCCACCAAGAAGCTCCTAGAATTAATAAACAAATTCAGTGGCATAGCAGGATACAAAGCCAACACCCAAAAATCAATAGCATTCCTTTACAAAGACAACAAACTTACTGAGAGAAAAATTAGAGAAACAAAGAAATACTTAGGAATTAATCTAACAAAGGAAGTAAAAGATCTATACTATGAAAATTAAAAACCTCTAAAAGAGAGATTGAGGAGGATTTCAGAAAATAGAAAGATATTTCTTGCTCCTGGATAGGAAGAACCAAATGGCCATATTCTCAAAATTGTTATACAGATTTCATGCAATCCCTATCAAAATACTATCACACTACCTCACAGACTTAGAGAAAACATTCTTAAAATTTATTTGGAACCAGAAAATACCTAAAATGGCAAAGGCAATCCTAGGCAACAAGGGCAAGACAGGAGAAATTATATGTCCTGACTTGAAAATATATTACAAAGCTATAGTGATAAAATCAGCATGGTACTGGCAAAAGAGGAAACAGATCAAAGGATCAATGGAGCAGATGAGAAGATGCAGTTACAACTACAAATATATGTAACCATCTTCTTTGACAAAGGGGTCAAGCATGTTCACTGGAAGAAAAATAGCCGCTTTAACAAATGGTGCTGGAAAAACTGGCTCTCCACATGCCCAAAATTAAAACTTGACCCAAGTCTATGACCATGCACTAAACTAAAGTCAAAATGCATTAAAGATCTAAACATTAAAACAGAAACACTAAATCTCCTGGAAGAGAATGTAGATGGAAATCTTAAAGACAGAGGAGTAAGCAGACAGTTCATGAACAAAAACCAAACTTCAAGGGAAATACTACAATGAATCCAACTGGGATCTCATCTTAATGAGAAGTTTCTACATGTCAAAAAAATCACCAACAGAGTGAAAAGACAAATCCACAAATTAGGAAAAAATTGTAAATAACAATCACTCAGAAGGAAGAATTCTATGTAAATTATATAAAGAACTAAAAAAAAATTAGGCCCACAAAATTTAAAGAGCCAATCAAAAAATGGGCATGTGAGATCAATATATGCTTCTCAGAGGAAGAAATACAAATGACAAATAAATACATGAAAAAATGTTCCACAGCACTAGCCATTCAAGAAATGCAAATTAAACCAACATTGAAACACTATCTCACCCCAGAAAAAGTGGCTTTCATAAAGAAATCAACTAATAAATGCTGGAGAAGATGTGGGGATAAAGGAACTCTTAAGCTGGTGGGAATGTAGACTGGTACAACCATTATGGAAGCAAGTGTAGAGACTCTTCAAAAAACTAGGACTGGAAATCTCTTCTAGACTACTTGGTCTTTGGGTGGTGCCACGTACACCAAGGTTGGGCCTTCCCATTATTCACAAGCACAATTATGTCAAACCAATCAATAACCTAATTTAGTACTTACATACTATTTTTTAAAAAATAATTTTATTGAGAAACAAATATGAATGAGACAGTTTCACAACCGATTACTGGCACATTTTCAATAATTATACATTGCACATTGTCTTAGTGGTTATTCCTTGTACAAGGTGCAGACATGATATCCTGTCTCAAACACTATTATAACAAACCTCTCTATTCATTGAATTGAGAGAATGGAGCTGTATATCTACCCTAACTATTTTGAGTATACAGATACAAAAGGGTCATTGATTTCTTTTTTTTCTGTATCTATTATTTTTCCCATAATTTTATTGAGAAATAAATAGCAATGAGACAGTTTCAAATCAAAGTGGTAGGACAGTTCCAATAATTAACACATGCATACTGCCTTCCTAGTGGTTATTTGTTGTATAAGGTGAAGGCATGATATCCTATTTGCAAACACTATTAGAACAAATCCCTCTATTCCTTGAATAAAGAGAATGCAGCTACATATCTACATATCTATCCTAAACATTTTGTATACACAGATACAAAATGGTCAGTCATCTATATCCCCTTGTTTTGTTTAGTTCCATCGTTTAAATATTATAAGTGTGTGAACAAAGGAAAATATTCCAAAATAGTCCAGTAGTCCATAATAGTACTGGATCTTCCACTTGACTGGCAATGTCAGAAGTTGTTGACCTGAGTACCCTACAGCTCAACATAACAACATGGTTTTCTTTCTTTCTTTCTTTCTTTCTTTCTTTCTTTCTTTCTTTCTTTCTTTCTTTCTTTCTTTCTTTCTTTCTTTCTTTCTTTCTT
>NW_004524711.1:6816967-6818497 GCF_000260255.1 Octodon degus | reverse complement strand
CTTTCTTTCTTTCTTTCTTTCTTTCTTTCTTTCTTTCTTTCTTTCTTTCTTTCTTTCTTTCTTTCTTTCTTTCTTTCTTCTTTCGTTTTTCAGAACCAGGGATTGATCTCAGGCCCTTGTGCTTGCCAGGGAAGTGCTTATTCCACTGAGCCATCTCCCTGGCCCCATGGCTTTATTTCTTGTACTTCATTTTTACACTTTTCTGCCAGATGGTTAAGACCAAGATAAACCAAGACCTACATAACAAGAATTGTAGCTTTTGAATCTGATAAGGTAAGTCAAATCACCTCAGGATTTATCCTGTGACCCTGTACATCAGATTGTAGATCCTTTGTCAGTGTCAGCCATGTGGATGAGTCATGGCCATTGCTTGGCCAATGTGCTCTCTGTGAAAGCCTGAGAGAATGTTTTCTCTTCATGTGAGTCTCCTTAGACACACTCTACATCATTGATCACTTTCCCCTTTGGTCCCATAATCTCCTTGATTAGAAAATTTGGGGCACAACTGATTTACATGATGTTACAGTGCAGGTTCTCATATGTCCTAAGTCTTAATTGACCTTGGAAGGCTAGGGCCACAATGTTGGCTTTCTTTGTGGCCATCCTTTTTCCCTAATTTTGGTCTGCAAACTTAGGTTGTTAATCCTCCAGAAGAGAAGTTTATTGTTATTGCCATATAACCTAGTGAGCTTAACATCACTATCTTTCTGAATATCAAACATTTTAGGAATAACATAGAACATGTATTTTTCATAAAGTATTGATATATTGAATTACAGAATATGAGAAAAATTAAAAAAATTAAAATATATTTAAAAATAGGAATAAAGAATTATATATGTTTACACATAAGTCCAGAAATCTAACCATATACAACATTGTTGCAGGACAGTCTCGCAACACTCCTTTTCATGTCTCCTGCCTTCATTCAGCACCCCCTTTCTTTTCAAACAATCATTTACCCAAGAGACAGCATGGCAGCTACTAGTGTGTCATGACAATCAGCACGTATTTTGAAGACCAGAAGGACAGGCCCTCCAAGCATGAACCTACTATTACAAATTGCCATCTTCAGGGCAGTTGCTTAGTTCAAAGGTGTCTGTATATATAGATAGTCAGGGTGAGAATACTTCCAATTGACTGCTAGACTCAAAAATCTTCTGAAGATTCTCAGGATCATTGCCTTACCCATCTTGTACAAATAACGGTATGGCTTGCCACTGTCATGGATCCTAGCTCTATTCCTTGCTCTCTCTTCATTGTAAGGTCCTCAAGTTCTTGCTTTCCTTTTAATTGTATTATACCTTTCTATTTGTATTTCTTCATTTGAGTTCTTATACTAGGGAAACTATATGATATTTACACATTTGTGTCTGGTTTATATAAATTATGAGTATATCTTCAAGTAGCATCCACTTCAATATAAAGGCTTCGAGTTTATCATTCTCTATAGCTGAGTAATACTCCATTGTATAAAAATACAACATCTTTTTCATGCATTCCTCAGGTGATGGGCATCTTGGTTGTTTC